>NW_024753828.1:4480964-4920964 GCF_018991925.1 Homarus americanus | reverse complement strand
ATTAATAAAGTCGTTATTGATGATCGTTTTACATGTTTTCCCGCACCAAATGGAAGAGTCGAAATACCCCAACACCCAGACACATGACTCACACAAGCAGTTGCCTTAAGTATTTATTGATAACAAGCCTCAACGTCTTTAAGCAGTTTTAACTCAATTCCTAGCAATGTTTGTGATGGTGAGACTTGAAGTAATAATAACACCTAAACTCCCAAGGTTCTGTAATGATGGGATGATGGTGCTGACAGCATTTACACGGAATTGTGCTGTATCATTCCTGTTATGAATTATTATGTATTTTTAGTAGCGCTGAAGGAAATACAGTTGGATGGGCACCACACAGCTTTGAGTCGGCACTAAAACAAACAAGAGACTAATGAACGCTATAGGGGTAGGTTAAGTCATCAGCAGAGGAGAGAACAGTGTCATAAGGACGGTATATTGACCTTAGTTATCATTATATATTTCCCTAACACACAACAATAAACCTGTGGCTACCATGTGTGCCTAAGTCCTGGTAATGTGAGTGTAGGACAACAGCCCCCTAGGACAACAGCCCCCTAGGACAACAGCCCCCTAGGACAACAGCCCCCTAGGACAACAGCCCCTTAGGACAACAGCCCCCTAGGACAAAGCCCCTAGGCCCCCTAGGACAACAGCCCCCTAGGACAACAGCCCCCTAGGACAACAGCCACCTAGGACAACAGCCCCCTAGGACAACAGCCCCCTAGGACAAATAATAAGAATTTTTTATATCATTATTTTTATTCTTTATTATTTACAGTTTATGAACCGAACCTAACCCAAACTAACCTAACCTAACCTAACCCAAACTAACCTAACCTAACCTAACCTAACCTAACCTAACCTAACCCAAACTAACCTAACTGAGGGGGTTTTGTTCAGGGAGTTGGAGCTTTTGTCCCAACCCCGATTATCTTACCCACTGAACCCCTTGAGGAAGTTACACCTCTTAAAAACTGATAAACAACCCATAATTTTATTTTTTCTCAAGGACTGCGGAGGGTCGAGAGCATCAAGGGACTTTATAAACACCATGTACTGTTGATAAGTGTTGTATTGTCCCCAGCTTAAAAATTGTGAACACTTTTTTTTTTTTTTTTAGATCCTGTTGTCTGCTTCTGTCTGTAAATGTTGGGAAAATGTTATGTTAATGTGTAGTTATTGTTGAAAGCGGCAAGGTCGGGCGCCCAAAACAGTAGTATCCTAGTAACTCGCGCCTCAGTCTTACCACCTGGGAGAGAGTCTGTACTTGTGCCTCAATACGTCCTTGTACTGATGTTTCTATTGTGTTTACGTACCTTCACGACACTGCCACCATATTGGAAGCCTTGTCTCACAGAACCTTAGTCGTAAAAAGATTCATACTTAAACCAAACAAAGAAGACAAACAGACTAACGGATGTATCATGACCTTCACTACACATAAAAAATAAGTCACATCCGTAATCAATATAAACGATACATCACCAACGATAAGTGTCTCATCTTCCCGTGTGCTGGTACTCGACCCTCCGTCACCCCTCCCTCCCTCCCTCACACATTACGGCGCCAAGATGCTACCACCACCACCAGCCTCGTGAGTTTACGCGCCAAAAATACATCACTCACATCAGCCATGACCACCAGGGAGACGACCTTGCTCTCTCCCTGAGATTGACGCCACTTTACGCCGCCGTGATGCCTCAAACACCCTTATTTACGCTAGAAAAACGCGGGAACTCCACGCTCTAGGCTATTTACCTTGTCCTTGATTCTCACAGAAACGCGGGAATCTCGTGTCAACTGTGTCGGCAGATCCGCACCGCTAATGTACAAGATGATAGATAGCCTTGTTTACCTCCCAGCGGTATCCTTGTGCACATCTTCACCGCTCTTTTAGTTCATATCTTCTTCAACATAAACGGATCGATAAATCATTTATTTTCGTTGACAGGATATCCAGTCTAAGATAGGCAAGTCAATATAACCTAACGCGGTCAAACCTAACCTAACCCAGTCCCAGTTGTCTAAAACCTTATCACATTTAGCCAGTTAACCTCACCCAGTCAGATCTTAAGAAATTTAACCCAATCAATACTAACCTAACGGAGTAATATATAACCAAACCTCCCTTAACCCAGTCACCTAACCAAACCTCCCTTAACCCAGTCACCTAACCTAACCAAACCTCCCTTAACCCAGTCACCTAACCTAACCTAACCTAACCAAACCTCCCTTAACCCAGTCACCTAACCTAACCTAACCTAACCTCCCTTAACCCAGTCACCTAACCTAACCTAACCTAACCAAACCTCCCTTAACCCAGTCACACATAACCTAATCTAAACTAACTCAACCTAATTATTTTCCTAAGTACAAGAGGTTTATCAAAATAATATGAAAATCTCTGTAAGTGTCTGTCCGCGCCGAGGTAATAATAAGTCTTGGAATAAATTACATAACTTTTTGTTTTAAGATACAATTTCATTTTCTAAAGTTATAAATCAAAATGTTATATTTATTTTTACTGGACGCTCGATAACTCTTGTACACACGATATTGTATGACTTATTCTTTATAATACTACTACTACTACTAGTAATAATAATAATAATACCACCACCACCACTACTACTACTACTTTTATTTATTTGTTATTACTACTACTGCTACTACTACTACTACTACTACTACTACTAATAATAATAATAATAATACGACCACTACTACTACTACTTTTATTTATTTGTTATTACTACTACTACTACGTACTACTACTACTACTACTAATAATAATAATAATAATAATAAACCTCAGATGGAAGTGTCAACAACAAGCAGTGGCGGCTAAGCAAAGAACTACTATTGACTGTTGTGTGTGTGGCCCTGACCCCTCCACCTGCTAGAGACAATTACCTCCCCATCTTAAGGTTTGTAGGGGGAAGAATAATAATCATTGTGTGCGTTCTTCCCGGTCCACCTGATCTTACCTGTTGGTATAGCTAAACGAGTCTTACCTAATGCAACAAATACTAATCATTATATAATCTACCTTAGTCTTGTCTGCCATCATCTAATCTGTGCGCTGACCTAACCTAACCAGATCTATCCTAACCTGACCTAAACCTAAACTAACCTGACCTAAACCTAACCTAACCAGATCTATCCTAACCTGACCTAAACCTAAACTAACCTGACCTAAACCTGACCTGACCTAACCTAACCTAATCAGATCTATCCTAACCTGACCTAAACCTAAACTAACCTGACCTAAACCTAACCTGACCTAACCTAACCAGATCTATCCTAACCTGACCTAAACCTAAACTAACCTGACCTAAACCTAACCTAACCGAATCAACGTGACTGAATTAACTTACCTAACCTAATAAACCTAAACCTAGCTACCTAAACCAAATCAACTTGGCAGAAACTTAACCTAACATAGTGCCGGGGGGGGGAGGTTAACTAACATAGGATTTTGTTGACTATCTCTTAAACGTGTTTATGGGTTCTCGTCCAGTCAGTATACTAACTATTACCTCTCTAGTTCAACAACCATCCATCTATCTGCCGCAACTACCCATCAGCTACCACAATAACCATCCATCTACCACAATAACCATCCATCTACCACAACAACCACCCATCAACCACAACAACCACCCATCAACCACAACAACCCCCCCATCAACCACCCATCAACCACAACAACCACTCATCAACCACACTAACCACCACCCATCAACCACAACAACCACCCATCAACCACAACAACCACCCATCAACCACACTAACCACCACCCATCAACCACAACAACCACCACCCATCAACCACAACCACCACACTATACTTACCACCATCTATCCATCCACCAAGGTTATATGTAAAACCCGGATGAGTCAACTCCTCAGTCAGTCGTCTCTTCCCAGTACAAACAGGCGCTTCCTGATGCACCCTCGACCAGTGTTTGAAGACGAACTACAATCATGAGTCTAACCTAAACGTCTCTCCCTTCCCCTACCTCCCTTCCCCTACTTCCCTTCCCTTCCCCTTCCCTCCCTTCCCCTTCCCCCTCCCTCACTCCCTTGTACGTAATATTATCTACCTTAACTTCAACTTCCGTGACTTATCTTAGAAATCAAATTAATTTTTTTTTTTTTTTTTTTATTAATGGTTAAAATAATATGAATACTTTCCATTTCTTTTTCTTTTTTTCCTAGAAGTCGTACGTGACTCCCGACGGTATGGAGTGTTTATGAACATTTGTCCACTAAACACATCCAACAATCACTCGTGTCAGATGTCAAGGTCTATGTTTGATTGGTCCGTCAGGGTCCTCGGCCACGCCCATAGAGACAGGAGACGTAGGTGTTGCCACGTCAGTGTGTGTGTGTGTGTGTGTGTGTGTGTGTTATATCATAAACCTTACATAAAAGAAGAGTTCAGGGTCGGATTCTAATACCAGTTCCGGTGATTTTAGGGTAAACAGCAGAGTATTATCCCAGAGCTTCTTGTATTATGACTTGAAAATGTGAGTTTGGTGTAGAGTTGAACACCTGATGTGGTAATAATTGTTCCTGGTGTTCATGTTCTTCGTTATGAGCGTAAACCTACACGAACAAGAGACCTTTATCTCTCATAATTGTTCATGGAATAGTGTTCTGTTACGCGCTTATGGACCATAGTTGTTGAAACGCTGTAATAACATAATAATAACAAACATACAATTAAATAAAAATAACAAGTATTATTATTTTAGTCATTACCACTACTACTACTATTACTACTATTACTACTACTACTACTATTACTACTACTACTACTATTTTTTTTGCGAACGTGGCCTCCAGTCTCCCCCAATAGCCACCTTCGCCACCATTTAATTACCTTAATATTAAATATCGTAATACATAAGTAGCTATCCTATCTGTGTTGAGTTAGTTGAGCCGTAGATCTATGCGGCATTCAGTGACTGTAGCCTCATAGTCAATATCTGCTATTACTCTATTGATTATAAAATTATCAATAATATAATTACATACGATTATTACCATTATAATTATTCTTATATCAGCACCTCAAAGGCTCTTCAATCCAAATTTCCTCTTCAATAGGAATAAAAAACACATCTAGAACAAACACGTAAGACTATACCCCCAACATAGCGCTGAACCTACACTGTGCCGCTACCTTAATCAGCTGTGACTTATGAGAGAGACTTTACCGTATAATATGGCACATACAGTATATACAGTTCTGGCTGCCATATTGGGCGTCAGTCAGGGCGGGTGCGTGAAACTCTAGTCTAGATGACTCATCTACTCTGTGTTTTGACAAATAATTTTTAGTTAAATACTGTGTGTGTGTGTGTGTGTGTGTGTGTGTGTGTGTGTGTGTGTGTGTGTGTGTGTGTGTGTGTGTGTAATAATAATAATAATAATAATAATAATAATAATAATAATAATAATAATAATAATAATTAACGGTTTATTGAAAGAGCATGGCAGCCGGAAGGCTGAAAATATAGTTACATAATTGGGGAATGGGTCTCTTGATTTACAAATAATATACAAGTAACATAAGTGATACAAATATGAAATATAATAATTAGGTGGGGAGAAGGTCATACTACAGGGTCTTTCAACATAGTGACAGTGTAAAAAAATAAGATTGTGCATGCGCGTGTTTTAGTCTTTGTGTATGTGTGTATTAGCATGTGTGTGTGTGTGTGTGTGTGTATACTAGGGCCGGCGTGTGTGTATGAGTGACACCCACGCCAGATTCACTTTTCCACATCTCAGTGAAGGCCGTAAGACCCCCTCTCTCTCTCTCTCTCTCTCTCGGAAACATGAATATTACAAAACCTCCTGTGGATAATTTTCCATCATTAACTTCAACAACTTACTCACTAAAATCTTCCGTCCCAGTGTGTGTGTGTGTGTCTTACTCTCTCTCACCCTTTCACACATTTCTCACCCACTCTATTTCACTTTCACACTCATCTCTCTCTCTCTCTCTCTCACACACACACACACACACACGATCAACTTGGTGCCCTTAATCCGGTCATAACAACTTCCCGTCACACCTACGAGCTGGGATCAACTTTTCCACCGGTTCGTCCCACGTTCATCCCAGGCCTACCCCACGGTCATCCCAGGCCTATCCCACGAGTGTCAATACAATAATCTTCATTCCACACACACACATACACACACTCCTGATTTATGTACTGTACAGCCCTGTAAATGTATTCAACGCATATTATATCATTATGTCTAAATCAAATGTAAGCCTATATATTTTCAGATACCGGCTGCAACTCTATCAATAAACCGTTTAATATTATTATTATTATTATTATTATTATTATTATTATTATTATTATTACACTGTATGTACCCACTTTTTGTAGGTCTTGGGCCAGCTGAACCAATCTAATTCTTGACCTATAACCTCTGGCTGATGCTACCCACAAATGTGACGAGTTAGTGTGGGCCAGTGTGGTGCTAGTGGGAGGCTAGTGTGGTGCTAGTGTGATGCTAGTGGGAGGCTAGTGTGGTGCTAGTGTAGTGCTAGTGGGAGGCTAGTGTGGTGCTAGTGTAGTGCTAGTGGGAGGCTAGTGTGGGGCTAGTATGAGATAGTGTTGAAACTGGTATTGTGCTAGTGTGGTGCTAGTGACGAATCGTGTGGGATAATGAAGGGGGGTTAGTGTGGACTAATTTTAGTGAGGGCTAGTTAGGGTTGCATTCATACATACATACATACATACATACATACATACATACATACATACATACATACATACATACATACATACATGCATACACTCACGTCACTTTTCCTCTCACCTGTCTTGATGATTTAAACCTGTTCAGTACAAGACTTGATGTGTGAACGTGAGGAGTGCGCCAAGGACGTGGGCGAGGGCGTGTAGGCGTGGGAGTGCGGCATGGGTGTGGTCATGAACGAGGGCTGTGGGTATGGTCATAGAGCATGGGGGTGGTGAACATGGGTATAATCATAAACTATGGGCATGGGTGTGGTCATCATAATCTGTGGCCGTGGTTATACAATATAGGCGTGATCATACACTATGGGCGTGGTCATACATAAACTGTGGGCGTAAGTGTCATCATCTGCGAGTGTAAACATGGGCATAGACTGTGGGCATGGGTATGGGCGTGACCATAAGCCGTGAGCGTGGGCACATGGGGGCAGGGCCAACATAATGTCAGTCAGTACCCGCTGAAGACAAGCACGAGTGGGAGAAGACATAGAAAACGGGAACCATACCTAGGAGACACAGCATAAAACACTAATATTGATAAACACGAAGTAGAGAAAAGGGAAGATAAACAGGGAATAAGAGTTAAAAAAGGAACTAGACAGAAAGAATAAACAGGAAATAGAGTAAAAAAAAGGAGTAGACAGAAAACTTAATAAAAAGAAGTAGAGAAAAGGGAAGATAAACAGGGAATAAGAGTTAAAAAGGAACTAGACAGAAAGAATAAACAGGAAATAGAGTAAAAAAAGAAGACAGAAAACTTAATAAAAAGAGACAGAAAGAAATAGAGACAGATTAATCTCATAGAATTTATATAATACTTAGAGAATTAATTAACCTACGCCAGTATAATGCATAACCTTATATAATGAATACTGAGAAAGGTAACAAAGGCCTGACCATCGTAAAGAGAGGTAGAGGAAACGTAGTAGAGAGAAGAACAGACGAAGAGAAGATAGAGGGAGGAAAAGGTGGTGATAAAACTAAACACAAAGGCATAGATGACAAAAAAAAAACTCGCGTGTGTGTGTGTGTGTGTGTGTGTGTGTGTGTGTAAGTCAGTGAAAGTGAACAACAACAACAAAACAGAGAATCTCGGGACACAACCACTACCACTACCACTACCACTACCACTACCACAACCACTACTACTACTACCACAACTACCACTACTACCACAACTACCACAACTACTACTACCCAAACTGTACATGGATCAAATGAATTATCATCCCCTTATACTGTGCGGTATATAAGTAAAGGGAAACGGTGAGCTGAGAGAGAGAGAGAGCGAATTAGAAGGATAGAAGAAAGAAAAGAAACAGAGCGAAATAGAGACCAAGAAAAAAGAAAGAAAAGAGAAAAGAGAGAGAGAGAGAGAGAGAGAGAGAGAGAGAGAGAGAGAGAGAGAGAGAGAGAGAGAGAGAGAGAGAGAGAGGAACTGGTATTTATATCTCAAGTCGTGATCACCTCAGGCGGTGCTGGCTGACGTACAGTAGTGGGAGGTGGGTGGTGTGTGGGGTGTGGCGAGTAAGTGGTGTGTGGTTGGTGGGGTGTGTAGGTGTGGGTGGTGTGGGTGTGTGGTTGGTGGGTGTGGTGTGTGGGTGGTGTGTGGGTGGTGGTGGGGTGTGTGGTGTGTGGGTGTGTGTGTGGTTGGTGTGGGGTGGTGGGGTGTGTGGGTGGTGTGTGGGGTGTGTGTGGGTAGTGTGTGGGGTGTGTGTGTGGTTGGTGTGTGGGGTGTATGTGTGTGGGTGGTGTGGGGATGTGTGGTGGTGGGTGTATGTAGGGTGTGTAGGGTGTGTGTGTGTGTGTGTGTGTGTGTGTGTGGGGGTATGTGTGAGAGAGAAGAGGTGGTGTGGGCGGCTAACACAACACCTAAGCTAACACAACACCCTAGCTAACACAACACCCTAAGCTAACACAACACCATAAGTTAACACAACACCCTAAGCTAACACAACACCTTAAGCTAACACAACACCATAAACTAACACAACACTATAAGCTAACACAACACCATAAGCTAACACAACACCATAAGCTAACACAACACCATAAGCTAACACAACACCATAAGCTAACACAACACCATAAGCTAACACAACACCATAAGCTAACACAACACCATAAGCTAACACAACACCCTAGCTAACACAACACCTACAACACAACACTATAACACAACACCCTAAGCTAACACAACACCTTAAGCTAACACAACACCCTAAGCTAACACAACACCCTAAGCTAACACAACACCCTAAGCTAACACAACACCATAAGCTAACACAACACCATAAGCTAACACAACACCATAAGCTAACACAACATCATAAGCTAACACAACACCATAAGGTAACACAGCACCCTAAGCTAACACGCAATATTAGATAACCAAGAACATTTAGTCTCTTTCAATCACTCTGAAGGTGGAATATTGTCCAGTAATTCGTCTGGGGGGATTTTGTCCGGTTGAGATTTTGTCCGTGTACCGAGGATGGCATTTCGGCGGCATGTGGGTGGCATGTGGGCGGCGTGTGGGCATAGTACCGTCGTTAAAAATGCAGACTGCAACTAAAGGTTACCTGAACTGCTCCTACGGTCACCCCATACTACTACCAGGTGTGTGTGTGTGTCACCTAAGCCCACGACCAAGCAGTTTAACAGGTGTGCAGGTGGAGGGTTTAATCCCCACCTAACCTAACCTAACCTAACCTCACAGGGTAAACAGTGGACTCAGGAAACTCAAACTGGTGAAGATTCTGATGGTAAAAATTTTGTCCATGAACTAAAAAATACTTCGTAATTTTGTCCAGAAAAGAAGTGATGGAATTTTGTCCGGGTATCACCATGGAAACTTTTGTCCACACACCCATACTGACAACACGCCAAATACGACTTATCACAATGGTATACAGTAAGCCCTACAGTAAACACCCACGTTATTTCACCAGCTGTTGTATCAAGTGATCAAAAAAAAACCACACCCTCGACGGGGAACATCCTATAATAATGGTGACAACAAACGGGTTACATTCTCGATAGCGTAACCCGGTATTAACAGGGCCGTCTTGAGATTATGCCCGGTGTAGCAGGGTTATGTTCAAGGTCCAGGGAAAAGATCTACAACAATAACATACGATCAGCTGTTTTATCGTGGTACCAGCTGTGAAGGCTGTCACACCTACACCACCCCTGCCATACACACTCACACCCTGCCATACACACTCACACCCCACACACTCACACCCTGCCATACACACTCACACCCACACACACACTCACACCCTGCCACACACACTCACACCCCTGCCATACACACCACACCCCACACACACACCACACCCCTGCCATACACACCACACCCCATACACACTCACACCCCACATACACACCATACCCTGCCATACACCACACCCTGCCAACACACTCACACCCTGCCACACACTCACACCCCTGCCATACACACCACACCCCTGGCCACACACACACACCATACCCCTGCCATACACACTCACACCCCTGCTATACACACTCACACCCTGCCATACCACACACCCTGCCATACACACTCATACCCTGCCATACACTCACACCCCACATACACACACACCCCTGCCACACACACACACACACCCCCTGCCATACACACACACACCCTGCCATACACACTCACACCCTGCCATACACACTCATACCCCACATACACACTCACACCCTGCCAAACACACTCATACCCCTGCCACACACACTCACACCCTGCCAAACACACCACACCCTGCCACACACCACACCCTGCCATACACACCACACCCTGGCCACACACCACACCCCCTGCCGCCAAACACATTCCACACCCTGCTACACACTCACACCCCTGCCATACACACTCACACCCTGCCATACACACTCATACCCTGCCACACACTCACACCCTGCCATACACACTCACACCCTGCCATACACACTCACACCCTGCCATGCACACTCATACCCTGCCACACACTCACACCCTGCCAAACACACTCACACCCCTGCCATACACACTCACACCCTGCCATACACACTCACACCCCACACACACCACACCCTGCCATACACACCACACCACATACACACCACACCCTGCCACACACACTCACACCCCTGCCATACACACTCATACCCCACATACACACTCACACCCCTGCCATACACACTCACACCCTGCCATACACACACACACCCCTGCCATACACACCACACCCTGCCATACACACTCACACCCTGCCACACACCACACCCCTGCCATACACACTCATACCCTGCCACACACTCACACCCTGCCACACACACACCCTGCCATACACACACACACACCCTGCCATACACACTCACACCCTGCCATACACACTCACACCCCTGCCATACACACACTCATACCCTGCCATACACACTCACACCCCTGCCATACACACTCACACCCCTGCTATACACACACCCCACATACACACTCACACCCTGCCAAACACACTCACACCCCTGCCATACACACCACACCCTGCCACACACTCACACCCTGCCACACACCACACCCTGCCATACACACTCCACCCCTGCCACACACTCACACCCCAAGCATACACACTCACACCCTGCCATACACACACTCACACCTCTGCCATACACACTCACACCCCTCATACACACTCACACCCTGCCATACACACACACACCCCACACACACTCCACACCCTGCCAAACACACTGCCACCCTGCCATACACACACTCACACCCTGCCATACACTCACACCTGCCATACACACTCACACCCTGCCATGGTTCAAGGTCTCTGCCATACACACCACACCCTGCCATACACACTCACACCCTGCCATGCCACACTCACCCCACACACTCACACCCTGCCACACACACACACACACCCCACACACACTCACACCTGCCATACACACTCACACCCCTGCCACACACACCACACCCTGCCATACACACTCACATCTCTGCCATACACACACCACACCCCACACACACACACCCTGCCACACACACACACACACACCCCTGCCATACACACTCACACCTGCCATACACACACACACCCTGCCATACACACACACACTCTGCCATACACACTCACACCCTGCCATACACATCACACCCCTGCCATACACACACACAATCTCTGCCATACACACTCATACCCCTGCCATACACACCACACCCTGCCATACACACCTCTCACACCCCTGGCCATACACACCACACCCTGCCATACACACCACCCCACATACACACCACACACCCTGCCATACACACACACACACCCTGCCACACACACTCACACCCCACACACACACACCCCTGCCATACACACACACACACCCCATATTAACACTCACACCTGCCACACACCACACCCTGCCATACACTCACACCCCACATACATCACACCCTGCCACACACTCACACCCTGCCATACACACTCACACCCTGCCACACACACTCACACCCTGCCATACACACTCACACCCTGCCATACACACACACACCCTGCCACACACCACACCCTGCCATACACACTCACATCTCTGCCATACACACTCACACCCCACACACTCACACCCTGCCATACACACTCACACCCCTGCCATACACACTCACACCCCACACACACACACACACCCCTGCCACACACACACACCCCTGCCATACACACACACCTCACACCCTGCCATACACACACACACACCCTGCCATACACACCTCACACCCCTGCCATACACACTCACACCCCTGCCACACACCACACCCTGCCATACACACTCACACCCTGCCATACACACCACACCCTGCCATACACACTCACACCCCTGCCATACACTCACACCCTGCCATACACACCACACCCTGCCATACACACACACACACCCCACACACACTCACACACCCTGCCACACACCACACCCTGCCATACACACCACACCCTGCCACACACTCACACCCCTGCCATACACACCACACCCTGCCATACACACTCACACCCCCTGCCATACACACACACACACACCCCTGCCACACACACTCACACCCCTGCCATACACACACTCACACCCTGCCATACACACCACACCCCTGCCATACACACACACACCCTGCCATACACACACACACACCCTCATACACACTCACACCCCACACACACACCCCTGCCATACACACTCACACCCTGCCATACACACTCACACCCTGCCATACACACACACACCCCACATACACACCACACCCCAAGCACACACTCACACCCTGCCATACACACTCACACCCTGCCACACACCATCTCTGCCACACACACTCACACCCCACATACACACTCACACACCCCTGCCATACACACACACACACCCCTCTGCCATACACACTCACACCCTGCCATACACACTCATACCCCACACACACACACACACCCCTGCCATACACACTCACACCCCTGCCACACACACTCACACCCCTGCCATACACACTCACACACCCTGCCATACACACTCACACCCTGCCATACACACTCACCCTGCCATACACACTCACACCCTGCCATACACACTTACACCCCTGCCATACACACACACACACCCTGCCACACACACTCACAACTCTGCCATACACACCACACCCCCTGCCATACACACACTCACCCCTGCCATACACACTCACACCCCTGCCATACACACACACACACCCCTGCCATACACACTCACACCCTGCCACACACACCACACCCTGCCATACACACTCACACCCTGCCATACACACACCCACCCCTGCCACACACACTCACACCTCTGCCACACACTCACACCCCTGCTTACACACACACACACACCCTGCCACACACACCCACACCCTGCCATACACACTCACACCCTGCCATACACACTCACACCCTGCCATACACACTCACACCCTGCCATACACACACACACACCCCTGCTATACACACACTCACACCCTGCTATACACACACTCATACCCTGCTACATACACACACACACACCCTCATACACACTCACACCCTGCCATACACACTCACACCCTGCCATACACACTCACCCCACACACTCACACCCCCTGCCATACACACACACACCCCTGCCACACACTCACACCCTGCCACACACCACACCCCATACACACTCACACCCCCACACACCACACCCCACATACACACTCACACCCCTGCCATACACACACACACCCCACACACACACACACACACCCCCACATACACACACACACCCTGCCACACACTCACCCCACACACACTCACACCCCTGCCATACACACACTCACACCCCACACACACTCACACCCTGCCATACACACTCACACCCTGCCATACACACACACCCCACACATACACACCACACCCCTTGCCACACACACACACACACACACACACTACATATAAATACAATATAATTCTGGTGAAGTAAGATACGTGTTTATGAAGGCTTTATCACAACGGGATGCTGGCAACAGTTATAATGACCTAACTCACACGACGAACAACACAAGGGCCTCTGTGGTCCGTCAGCCCATCCAAGTGTCTGGGTCAGTCATCACCACTAATCGTCCATCTCTTCTCTACCTATCTCTTTATTTATCTCTTCATCTCTCTCTCTCCATTATGTGTCTCTTCCTGCCTCCCTCTCCGTTATGTATTTCTCTCTCTCTCTTGTGGAAGGTAAGTGTTGTGGTTTCTCAGGTGAAGGCAGACACCTCCACCCACCTCCACACTATACTCAGTAACCCCCCGACTCACACACACACACACACACACACACACACACACACACACACACACACACACACACACACACACCCTCCCCTCCCCTACACTTTCATTCCCTTCCTTTCCTCCCCACCATCAAACCAACTTTACTCTCTCCCATCCACTCACCCCCCTCTCACTCCTCCCACTCTGTAACTTACAATACTTCACTGGTGGCTGGGAGCCACACACACACACACACACCCGGATTATCACCATTACACCTGAAACATTAGCAACACACTCATACACACAGATGAAATATCAATGCAGTAAAGTACACCACACACCTGTAAACACATCTGCAACTTATGAGCACCACACCTGTAATGCATCTGAAATGTGTTACCACCACACCACACCTGCAATACACCTAGAAAATACAGGCAACTTATACGAAATATACCTGAAGTAAATTGTACTACACCTGCAAACATATATGGATTTCATAGTACTACACTGAAATATACCTGAAGCACATTACCCTTACACTTGTTACATATGAAACACACCTGCAACACCTACACGAGTCAACATACAAACAAGACACCTGGCACTACCACCACATTTACCACGAACACAACAATGTGGCAGGTCATTATCACCGCATGTGCGATACATCTGTCATGAAGGCAACACAACTACAATAAACATGCAACACTACTAACAACACACCTGTAAGAAGTCCGCAAACCCCCGCAAAACAGTAATTAACAACAACAGGTATCCCGACAACTCACCTGTGTCAAACGTGCTACATACAGAACCTGCACTCCATTTACAAAACACCAATCTACAATGAACCAGTACGCTCGTAAAACACTTGTCAAACACCTGTAAAACATTCACAACACACCTGGCAAAACACTTACAACAAACCTGTAACACAAGAAACCTACCACAATACTGTAACAAATGCAACACCACACCTGTAATGATACCATTTACCTGCGGAACAGCTGCAATACAGGTGAATGGAAGTGTTGCCCCGTGACGCTGGGACACAGGTGTGGTCTGGGAGGTAAACTAGTGCTCATTAGTGCCGCCACCTTACACACGGTCACACACAACGGACAACATTGAACCTCAAGTCCAGATTCTTTCTCGGCACTATACTGTCTCTAACGGCACACGGACAAAAGTACCGTTGGTCAAAATCCTATAAGACAACACCCCATTTAAAATTCTACCAGACACTTTCTTATATGACAGAATTCCACCAAATCTCAACAATTTTCCATTGAACAGAATCCCATAAATTTTCCCAATGAACAAATTCCCGCCAAACAATTTCCTAATACTGTTACATAAAATCAATTAAACAATATCCCATCATGTAATTTCCCACTAGACAAAATCCCCGCCAGCACAGTAATGAACACCGCATATAAACTCCCACCAGCTCTTAAGTCCAAAAGAAATCGCTATAGGATACAATTTTTTTAAGTACCGGTATTTTCGTAACGTTCTTTCATCTCTTGACTAGATTTATTTATTCACTTTCACAAGACTTATAGTAGAAGTCAATTTACCTATAAAAAAGCTATATATTGTTTATTTACCATTACCAATACGTCTTACTTCTCTCATTATACAGACACATCTGCCTCCTACAATGCACGCACGCCACCATACACTCTCAGTTTGTCTACCGTTCAACATCTATCATTATAATTCAACAAAACCCACCTGAAATTTCCGCCCGACTCTCAGTTTGACCAACCCTGCCATATCCATTTCAATGTGTTACTTTCCAACCGCCTGGTCTCGCCACACACCAATGATAAGTAAACAGTATAGAACTGTTAATCGGCTCCAAAGAAAACGACTGAGGCCATGTTGACAGTGTACATATGGCATCGTTTTTTGGTGAAGGAATTTTGGCGGGAGTTGGTGGAGGAATATGCTTTGTTCCTCACAGGGTGATCTAAGGCACGCGAAGACACCAAGTAACTAGTTATTCTAATAATAATATGTATATGTATATTTGTAAATTGCAAAATTATAAATAAAAGATAAAAAATATTTGTTGTTAATTATTTTCTAAACATAATTCAGTATAATTTTAACTAGCAAAGGTTACATTATATTTGACTTTATACTTTCATAAATGACCATGAAAATGTCCAAGTTTCTTAAATTGTACTAGGAAAACAAATTTAATGCGTTCCGTTAAAGTGTATCTATTTAAAGAAGGATTTGTTTACATATCCTAAGTTTTAAGGCTCATGAACTGAAGATACAGTTAATGTCACGGTGCTGTTATGTCCGTGTGTGTGTGTGTGTGATAAATTAGATCCAATATCCACGATATCTGATGAACTGTTTGAAATGTTAACTTAAAACTTGGTCTCCTTAGCCAGCCAGGGTGATGAGTTTTTAATTCCTTTGAGATGCGAAAACAATCCACATTGAAGTGTTAAAATCCAGTTGTATTGTTGACGTTATTACTGTACCGCATTTGAGCAATTAAGGTCTGGAAGCACGTAACTAAATTCGTAATTACACTAACCACATCAACATTTAAAATTGAGATTACATTTTCGCATTTATGGTATCAATATGTACAAAGTTTAAATTACCATTATTATTTGATCAATATACTGAATATATCAGACAACAGCTGTGTAAAATGACTCCTTGTAATCCTCTTGTTCACGCACACGATAAATTAAGTTGTATTTCATATTATCATTATTTTTCTAACTTTCACGAACACAAATCAAGAAATATCTGCACTCCATGATGGCTCAGGAACGTAAGAAAAACACACGACTGGGTCTCATCTAGTCCACATAATTTATATTTGGAGGTGAGATTTTGTCAAGCGGGATTTTATCAACTGGAATTTTGTTTACAGGAGATTGCCCGTCGGGATTCTGTCCAGTGGATCTGTTTGTGTAATTTTGTTCGATGAGTATCTTAATAATGCAAGTGCCCGACGGGGTATTGCTCAAGCATCATTTTAAACAAAGTTGACAGGAGTCCACAACAGCAGAGCGCAGAGTAACGCATCGCTATATTTGTTTGAGCCTCACAGACTGGACTCGGTTTATTCAGGGGACTTAAGTTGTCACGCGCCTGCCTTGTACCGCTCCACAAATATTCAACAAGTCCATTTTTATCTGGTGACTGAACCACTTCATATGTACAAAAAAATGTTCACAGTAAAAACATCACGAACGAGACAAACGTACTTGTAAGACAGGAGATATGACGAAAGGTGTACACAGCAAACACGCCGTGAGTGAGGCAGGCAAGTCAGTTGATATGAAGATAATTGCATATCATTTTATGTACAATTATATATTTTCATCCAAACACAAGGGTTGGCTCTCACGGATATGAATCACTAGCTCTCGTCTGTACTGAGAAAAACGAATACTGTACTGCTCTGTGTGCAAATCTACCAGAACAATCCTACACTCACCTAACACAACCTAAAGTAATCCGACCATACTTACACCTTTAAATTTGTTCAATTATACCCCCCCCCCAAAAAAAATCTCATCCTAACAAAATAACCAAATCTAATTTTCTAACTGAATACAATCTGGCTTTCGTTATAATGACGTTACCTGTATAATTCATAAAAAGGAATTTTTTATCAGCAACCATTTTTTTTTTACAATTTATTACAATATTTTTACCGGCTGTTATTGACGGAGAAAATGATTGTATTACAGACGACCTCTGTAATATGATTATTTTTATTTACTTTCTTGACTTACTTCATTATACGTCACAGATTACTGAATTCGGTCACAAATGGTAGGTGTGGAGGCAGGCGTTATGCGGGGAAGTGAGATGTGCTACTGAAAAGTTTTAATGACTTCATTTTATATTTTATTGATATAAGAGATATAAAACAGGTTACGGCCGGGAAGAGTAAACCTTGACAACCAAAACCAACACGTACAGTTAAGAACACCTCCATGAGTCACGGGGGGCGAGGACTATCAGTTACAATGTCAGCTCGATAACCGATAATAAAATCTTAAAATAAAAATGGCTGCCGATACTTGTTTACATCCGCGTCTGGTATGTTCTCAACGTCCCAGATACTGATGATATATTATTTAATTTGTCGTTCATAAACTAAACCAAACAAACCTACCTGACCTAAACCTAATCTAAAATACCAAAACAAATTAGGACAGTTTTTTTTCCCTTTGAGCGCGGAACGGTGCCTGAGAACCAAGCAGTTTATCTTACCTAACTCAACTGGGTAACCGGACTTATCCGTGGATAATTTGGAGTTGGTGAGTTTAGAGTTTTTGTCCAGTTAGTGATTTTACTGGTGGGATTTTGTCCATTGAGAAGTTATCTAGTGAGATTTTGTGGACTGGGAATGGAATTTTGTCCAATATGAAACTGTCTACTTGTGGTCTTACTTGTCATACAGTACAGTTACATCTCACCTAAGGTCCCGGGCGTCTGGAAACACTTCGATTTGTTCACCTCCTGCAATGTTGCCAACACGTGGGCACCACCGTAGTAAATAAACCAGAGGTGAATCACTGATAAACGAATTTATAAATAAGGAAGCTTATCGTAGAATCATCTAGCAAGGTTTACACACACACACACACACACACACACACACACACACACACACACACACAGCAAAGGGTTATACACGTAAAACAATACTCCACAAATTCCCCACTCTTTACTGTACGTACTCTGTTTATGACCGGCCTTTGTTGCACTGCTAAGTAATGTCGGACCAGTGTAAGCTTGCATGACCATTTTATTATGTAAATATATATCTACCAACTCCTCTTTATTCTGGAGGGAGACACCAAGCTTGTACTGGGTTATCAAGTGGGCGGGGTAGTGGATTTATTATATATATTCGCAGTTCTGTAATTCAGTATTTCTTCAGTTGCCTCGTGCTTGTCCAGTCGTCTCTCAACGGTGAACACGCTTGAAGACGTGTTCAAATAAGTTGTGTCATTAGTCCCCAAAACACCGTGAGAAGTGTTCTTGTCTCAGCTTGGGGTGTAGACGTACTTACGTGTCTTACTAGAGATCTTAAAAGTAAGAGACGTAAAATTATTTCGTATTTACTTGTATTACGATCGTACGTAAGAGTCAGTCAATCACAACACCATGGGGTTGCGGACCGTTATCAATTAAATGTTTAACGTTCTCAGTTTCTCTCCACTGACTTAGGTGTGAAAGACCCGCACGTTACTTCTCTCCGTTAATGAGTTAAAAACAACACTTATACTTATTGTGTGCTGTACAACCTCCGTGGATTGTTGACGCCCTGTTGCTCTCCATCTATGTGCTGTAGCCGACGTCAGCCTTCATCTATGTGCTGTAGCCGACGTCAGCCTCCATCTATGTGCTGTAGCCGACGTCAGCCTCCATCTATGTGCTGTAGCCGACGTCAGCCTCCATCTATGTGCTGTAGCCGACGTCATCCTCCATCTATGTGCTGTAGCCGACGTCATCCTCCATCTATGTGCTGTAGCCGACGTCATCCTCCATCTATGTGCTGTAGCCGACGTCATCCTCCATCTATGTGCTGTAGCCGACGTCAGCCTCCATCTATGTTGTAGCCGACGTCAGCCTCCATCTATGTGCTGTAGCCGACGTCATCCTCCATCTATGTGCTGTAGCCGACGTCATCCTCCATCTATGTGTTGTAGCCGACGTCAGCTCCATCTATGTGCTGTAGCCGACGTCAGCCTCATCCTCCATCTATGTGCTGTAGCCGACGTCATCTCCATCCACGTCAGCCTCCATGTGCTGTAGCCGACGTCAGCCTCCATCCATCTATCCATCTATGTGCTGTAGCCGACGTCAGTGCTGTAGCCGACGTCATCATATGTGCTGTAGCCGACGTCAGCCTCCATCTAGCCGACGTCAGCCTCCATCTATGTGCTGTAGCCGACGTCATCCTCCATCTATGTGCTGTAGCCGACGTCATCCTCCATCTATGTGCTGTAGCCGACGTCAGCCTCCATCTATGTGCTGTAGCCGACGTCAACCAGTAAGAAGAATGCACCTATCTCTTATTATGGGTTAAATTTAACTTCCGGCCGCTTGAGAATCTTTGTGTCGCAGCTGGGGGGCGAAAATGTACTTGATTTATGAGTTAATTTAAAAGAGAGAAAACAAATAGGTTGTAATAAGGCGTGTAGATATATGGGTGAAGAATTAAAGGATTAACTGAAGATTAGCCCACAGTTTATTTTAACTTAAGATTAACTACCTAACACTAACGTATCCTAACTTAACCTAACGTACCCTAACTTAACCTAACATTAACCTAATCTAACCCGCCAGGTAGCGTTAGGGTATAGTCAACCTTAAGGTGAAATGGCCTTGGGGTGAGGCCTTTTCTTACGACTCAAAGATAGTTTCTCAAAAGTTCTTCAGAAAATATTTTACCTTGTGAATCTTCTTGAAAGGTGTGAGTAATGATAAGCGGGGAAGATCCGACACTGATTGACTAGATGCTACGTAGATTACTAAAAGATTTTAAACGGTTGAGAAAAACTGGGAGGTTAAGACGACTTTAAGTGAGATAGGCGCCACTCTGTTAGACTTACGGTAGATACAGTTAGTGTGGAGAGAGAGAGAGAGAGAGAGAGAGAGAGAGAGAGAGAGAGAGAGAGAGAGAGAGAGTCACTATCAAAATCAATGCCACATTAGAGAGAGGGGCAGGACACTGTAACTTTAAGAGTAAAGATTTCAAACATTCACTCGTTGATTTGTTTACGTCGCGCCACGATACGAGAGAACGCATCCACTCACAGCAGTCAACTTGTCCGCCATCTTTAGGCTGACTTAGATAACATGAGAAAAAAATAGTTTTTAGTTTTTATGACGTTAAATAAAATCTATATTATTTTAAAAGACGAGATAACATAATAAATAAATAAAAAATCAAACAAAATACTAATATGATAAATATATATTTTATTATTTAGAAAGTAAGATGGTATGAACGCTGAGCTAATAAACATCGACCACTGAGCAACACCACACAACACTCACCCCTGCCACACCACACAACACTCACCCCCGCAACACCACACAACACTCACCCCCCGCCACACCACACAACACTCACCCCCTGCCACACCACACAACACTGACCCCACACCACACAACACTCACCCCGCCACACCACAACACGCAACACTCACAATACCAGCTCCACTACCGGTTAATACTGCCTCGCTAGACAATACCAGAACTAACTTAAATAAATAAGACGATTTATCTGTTCTTCGATGCACTGAATAACACTTGGAAAAAAAACTCACCATCGAAAAAAAAACACAATTCGGTCATGAAAGGAAAAACTCGGTTGACTAAACGTAGCTAATAAATAAACTAATATACACTTATGAAATTAAATTCTAATAATCTAGTTTTGAGGACAGGTAACCTAACGGGGTTGTGCGTTTTTTTGTGTACGCTTGAGTCAGTCAGTCAGTTGGCTCACACACACATAACCAGTTACTGAGACATTCAACGTGAGAACTTTTGATATTACATGTCTGACTCTGTGATATAAGTTAAGGTGACCGAGCCAGTTAGATGCGTTCTCACATCTCTCTTACAAGTTACGGTGAGCCAGTTAGATACGTTCTCACATCTGTACAAGTTAAGATGAGCCAGTTAGATACGTTCTCACATCTGTACAAGTTACGGTGAGCCAGTTAGATACGTTCTCACATCTGTACAAGTTAAGATGAGCCAGTTAGATACGTTCTCACATCTGTACAAGTTACGGTAAGCCAGTTAGATACGTTCTCACATCTGTACAAGTTACGGTGAGCCAGTTAGATACGTTCTCACATCGGTACAAGTTAAGATGAGCCAGTTAGATACGTTCTCACATCTGTACAAGTTACGGTGAGTCAGTTAGATACGTTCTCACATCTGTACAAGTTACGGTGAGCCAGTTAGATACGTTCTCACATCTATACAAGTTACGGTGAGTCAGGTTCAGGAAGTCTTTAAAATGACTTGTGTTAGAACCCGTGTTGATGCCGGGCAAACACACACACTGCAGAGGAAGATGGGCAAAGAAAAATACACGGAGAAAAAGTTTGTAAATTAGTAAAAACAAAAGTTAGAAGTTTAAAATAACACGAGGCAAGGAGGAACTGTGTGTGTGTGTGTGTGTGTGTGTGTGTGTGTGTGTGTGTGTGTGTGTGTGTGTGTGTGTGTGTGTGTGTGTGATAGCCATTCTTATGAAAAATATAAAACAGAAAACACGGTAAGAGTTGGATTGTTTTTGTTTTTTTTGTTCTTTACACGGTCATGCACTGAACATTGAGCATATAAATGATAGATTCTTGTCACAGTCTCCCCTTACAGAAAACGGGAATAATACACAGAAAACGGGAATACACAGAAACGGGAATACATAGAAAACTGGAATGCACAGAAAACGGGAATAATGCACAGAAAACTGGAATACATAGAAAACTGGAATAATGCACAGAAAGCGGGAATATACAGAGGGGAGGACCTCAAAATATTTTCCACCATTAAATAACAACCAACCTCCTATATCGCATCCCTGTGTTAATATGTTTCATCGGCATCTGACGTTCATGTCTGGCAGAAAGAACTTTAACCAGGTGTAAAGGAACTCAGACAACATCAACAACAACAAGTAATAACAATATCTAGAGGAATTACAACAACAACAACAATAACAATATCTAGAGGAATTACAACATAAACAAACAATAATAATATCAAGGTAAAATCACAGACACGTCCAACTAACCTAACCTAACCACATCAAAAAAAAACGCGAGATAATGACCATAACTTAAGCATAAAAAACAATGACAAAAAAAAAACGATAATAAAAAAGAGTAAACATTGCCACACTAATAACAATAACAAGTTACTCTACACGTGATCGAGACAGAATCCTTTACCCATGAGAAATCTTGAAATTCATTCCGATTGAAGCTACCCCCCCTCTACCCCCATATCTCTCTTTCTCTACATGTCTTCGCTGTCTATCTATCCTATTCTCTCTATCTTTCTCTTACGTATGTCGTCTCTCTCTCTCTCTCTCTCTCTCTCTCTCTCTCTCTCTCTCTCTCTCAGTGGAGGGAGTGGTAACAGTACTTCAGGAAGGACCTATTATAACAGTACTTAATGTTCCTGCCGACAACTTGATCACGTCAGTTGATGGTGGTGGTGCAGTACAGTAGTGAGTGTGTGTGTGTTTGTGTGTATGTTGATGTGTGTGTGTGTGTGTGTGTGTGTGTGTGTGTGTGTGTGGTAGTAGTAGTAGTAGTAGAGTGTGTGTGTGTGTGTGTGTGTTGATGTGAGCAAGAACAATGAGAAAACGAAGAAAAGGGAGGTATTGCATCAGAACACACCACCACCACACTAACCACACCACCACCATACCACACCACTGACCACACAAATTTAGCCTTGACTTGATAACCTTGGCGCCAGCACTTCATGAGCCAGCTGTGTCATAAGGAAGGTACACTACAAAATCCCGCCAAAACAGAATTTGTTTACGTCCTCAGACTCCGGCACGTTAAGTTAGATTACACGAGGCGATGTTAAATTATCTTAAGATTTCACTAGTAACTTACTCAGTGACATTAGGTTAGGGTAAAATAATCTAGGTTAAGTTAGATTAGGTAAGGCTGTACGCGGATAGATTAGATATTAATTTTAGTAAGGTTAAGTTAGTTTGATTTAGTTTAGGTTGATTTAAATTAGAATAAGTTAAGGTTAGGTTACGTTAAGTTAGGTACACGCCTCATTATAACGAACTTCAGTGCTTATAGTGATGGAACAAGGTCTTATACAGTGTTCCGGGTGACTTCATACTGCTCCGTCACGAAGGATCAGCGGCCATTGTTGTACCGTGACGTCACTTCCCTTTGGCGGGATTACTAGACTCCACATTATCACCAAAGGTACGATCAATGGTCCTAATGAGATGGAACTTAAGTTAAAACACATATGAACCCGAATTAACAAAAATAACAAAAGTTCCGTCAAAATTACACTCCTTAACCATTTACTACCAGACGAGTCAAAAATTACTCTTGTGATTTTGTACTTGGAAATTTTCTCTTAAGTGAATGTATTTAGTCAAGGCGTGGGAGTGTAAATTTGATGTTATTTGTGTGCCTCAGTTGGAGTCACTCAGTAAGGTACATTCTTACATTTTCACTTACGAGTAATAATTATCTTGGGAATCTTTGAGAATCTGGATCCCTGCAGCTGGTCCGCCATGGCTCCTTCGACACAAATTTCTCACTCCCTACGTCACTCCTCCCGATTCCAGTATTATTCAGAAATGAGATTTCTTTTGCCCCCCACATCTCGAATATAAAATAAATATGCCATTTGGTGTTTGTACAAAATATTTCTACTAAATGTTGATACTGAACAACTTGAGTGAGAAAAATATTAAAAAAAGTTAAGTTATCATTGATGGTGTCCTGTACAGTAGTGCGGGGAAGACAGTCGTGATGGTGAGAGGAATAGATAACAACAGTAATATGAACACATAACATTCACAGATATTAGTTGCAAAATGTTGGCTACATCTAAAAACTCAAAGAGGCCAATCCACTTCCCACTGCACGTTGTGGACGTTTGAAACACCTTACCCAACCAGCTGGTCACGCAGCCAAACATGTTGACCTTTGAGAAACGACTGTACAAGCCTTGGGCAGACTAAGGTGTCATGTTCGATGACAACTGTGAATAGATGTAGTAAAACAACTATTCCGTTCGCTAAAGTAATTATCACAATTCAAACGAAGATTTGGGACACAGGCCAGAGGTCCTCGTCCAATATGTACTGTTCCTGGGGGTAAAAAGCTACCTGCGTAGGCTATGGTCGTAATAATTACATTGTTTAGTGAACTATTGCCATCTTGTGTTACATTATTGAGCTACAATATTATTACAAACAAATTAGTTCTAAATAGTTTATGTAATATTCAACTGACATTTTAGTTTTCCAGGATACCAAAGGCGTACTGCGCTCCTTGTTTTGGGAAACATTTTGTTACACGTCCATCAGTCACAGCTTAACGCCCCCAAAAGGCACTCGATGGCTCTTAGTTATCAAGAGACTCCTGAGGCTGGCCCTTGACCTCTCAGCCAGCAGGAGGGAGGTACAGTACACCTCCCTCACTCCATCTTTTCTGAAATTTACAGCTGCTCCCATGAGTACTTTGTAATAAACGAGCGACACGCCAAGCACAAGTAATGTGGATTTTTATGATTTTTACAGATGTGTGTGTGTCTGTGTGTGTCAAAATTATTATGCCTAACCCTAGCATTATGGTCCAACCGGCAACTGACGCTAAAATATTGCCCTGTGTTGCTCCTCTCTCTCTCTCGTCTACACCAAATACATGTTAAAATAATGAAAAAGTATTTGACATAATTACACAAAAGTAGAGTTTTCGACACCAAACGTTTCAGCATCGGGGCGCCGTATAAGTGTTGATGTTTCTCTGGTTAGAATAAATTTATTAGTAAAACAACTATACTGTGTACACTTCCACCCTAAACATGTTCCACCTTATGTTAAAATAACGTTTAACCCAACACGCTCTTCAATTAGTTTAACTTGGCCTAACATAGCCAATGACGTTTCACCTTACTGTAGAAGTTTTCGAAAGCAGCTTAACCTAAAGTGTCAACCCAAACATACTGTATTCCAGCCAAACTTGATGAAACGTAACTATAAATGTTTCACCTAAATAAACTTATCCGAAGTATATGACGTAAGGTGTAGGGTTACCACAGAAGAGAGCACTCCGGAGAGGTCTATCAGTATACTACCACCTCACTTTGTACTAATGCGTTGTGTATATAGTATATGTAATACATTAACCCTTCACAATTCAGAGGGTACTTAGGTATTTTATTCGGCTGAGAGAATCCCCTGCCCTCTAAAGGGTTAGAACCTATTTCAATTAATGCAACATAACAGTCAGTATACAGTAAAGTATATAATGTATTGTGTTCTACATTTTTTATGGGGATTAGCTCACCCGGGCACAGGTCACCGACCCACATACAGAGATGAAAACAATCCAAGAGTGAAAAACGATATACACACTATGTTGTGTTGTTAAAGTAAAGAAAACAATTGAAACCCTACAATTGGGTGTAAATGAGGCAGAAAGTCAGATCAGCAACCTGGGACTTGGTCACAATTGTCGTGATGTCATATAGCAGCAGGGTCTACCATTAGACAACACATTATGCTTCCAATACCTTCCCAGGCGGTAGTACCTCCCTGCTTGATAGCTGCCTACTACATGTTGTCTTTATTGAGTATCTATAAATAAGAACAAGGGTCTTAACCTCAAAAATCAATGTTATAATTCGTCAATTTCAATGTAACTCTTTGCGTGGAGTGAGCAAAACAAGATTATATCAGCTACGGGGTTCTATATAAACATAACTTACTTTGGTTGGAAGAAAAAAAAACCGAGCAGGTCAAAATCCCGTACATTTTTAGACATTCTAAAATCCCGTCCAGGCGGAGAGAGATTTCAGGACCTAAACAGAAGAAAAACCGGACGGACGTATGTTAACCCTACGTAAGGTAAGTAATGTAATCACACCTAAGACGGATAAAGGGTGTTGAGCGGACGCAGGAGTGTGGTAAGGCCGCACCTGCTGGAACTGTGGGTGAGTGAGAGACCTTCACGTCACTGATGTCATAGCTGACACAACACACCATGACACCAAAGCTGGTTTATCCCCACTTAACAAGTCTTACTACTTCCCCAAGTATTTTATTTACTCTGCTGACACTGAATTTATATTTTGTCATTAAAAACACGTTTAAACATTTTATTGGTATAATTATTAAAACCGATAACAAATCACAATTTTAAATTTTTCGATACCTGATACTTTTTAGGATTTTTTGTTCATCTTTATTGATAAAATTTACATCATTATTATCAATAACTAAACAATATATTTAAAATTATTTAGTTCACGACCGCATTAATGTACAGTATACTGTACTGTATTTTGGAAGTCGATAACTTGTCCAAGGAATTTTCTATTACTATTATTATTTACTGGTTAGCCTCTAGTTTGTTATCTTAGCTTAATCATGAAGAAAATGCACTAAGTATTCCTTACATCTTAACCTTTTTTCAGTTCGACGCTGAGTGTGTGGGGAATTCTCAAACTGATCACAGTATTTTCGCCAGTCAATGTATGTAGTTTGATTTATTTTATTTCAGGTCAACAGTGAGTTTACGAGGGCTTTTGGCGCCTAGTACGTCTCCCAGAATTGTCCTTATTGTTACTTATAGAATGATTTGAGATCGTCCGTGTGAAAAACGTAGACTTGTTTCACTTGTTACACACTCCGTAATCATGAACTATACATATTATAGACAGAGCCAAAGTTTCACACCCTTTCCGATCATGACCGTTCCTCACCAACACCTACTCGCGGGAAGTCCATGTCCACAACTTACATTCTTTAAACATGTGTGGCCGGATTCTCATAAATTCCTAGGTTAAAATTTTCCCCGTATACCTGGGATCAGAGAACGGATGTGGTTGGGGTAAAATCTCTTTGCAATTTCGGTGGAATTTCTGCCGCCCGTCATCTCATCTTCACGTCGTAGGTTGAGGTAATAACGAGTTCTCGCAGAGGCAGTTAATGCGAAATTTAACCATAATAAGTTTTGAAGGTCCATCTTTTTTGTCGAATCGTAAGTAAAGCCGGTTGAGATCTCACAAGTTATTAAGTAAATTTAAGTAAAAATATAACAGAATCCTGGACTTAAGTTATGATCTTTGAAAATTTGTTCCTCTTCTCACTTGCAGTCATTACTTAACCATCTTTATTATTTGAAAGGAACTAGACATTCTTTTTCATTGTGGTAGACTGGTAGAGGTTCTAGCAGACGTGTTCACTTAAGGGCAGCAAGTGACAAGAGACACATTTAACCTAAGCTTATATATTATGGTTAAGAAAATCGAAAAAATCTGCATGATTTAGTTGGGTAATATGAGCTGGCTGGAGTATATATATATAATACTGTATTTTGTAAGTAGATGGAAAGGCGTGAGAGGAAGAGATACAAGTGAATAATGAATCTGGACAACATAATTTGCTCGGAGTAGACGTGGCAAGATAAACACTGGCGCGATGTTACGGCTGAGACTGAACGGAAAGAAATAATAGAATGAATTTCATTAGCATACTGACCTTGGAGACGACGGTAAAAAAGAAAGTGAAGAGACACCCTAATGTGACATGAAAGAGAGGTGGGAGTGGGCGCTGATGAGGGGAATAACCTGTGCATTGATGGTAAGTATGGGAGGGACAAAAGAGGTGCCGCCACCTATACACGAGGGCCGACCTACAGCTGTGTACAAAGTTAAGTATGAAGGAACCTGAGCTGGTAGGATAATAAGCTCGTACTTTATCTATCCAAACATATCTAAGCAACTAATTTATATCTATCCAAACATATATATAAGCAGTAATTTATATATATTTATATCTACAGAACCCCCCATCCCAACCCTCTCTCTCCCTTTGTTCGTGGACACAGGGACAGAGGTCGTGTGGGTGCTTTACCTTCACCATGACTTGCTAACGTCTGGACACATCACATTCTTAGGAAGACTGACGCGCTGGCGGTGGTGCCAATAGTCTGAGTTCTCTTTATTTGTTTTGCTTTTTTTCGTTTTATTTTATGTGCATCTTCCTCCATCTCTCTCTCGTCCTGTTTACCAGTCTCTCTCTCTCTCGTCGTGTCTATTAATCTTTTCATTTTACTAGTTCAGCTATTAATGGCTCGCTCTACCGGCCTAGTTGTTTGTCTATCAGGTTAGCTCTCTCCGTCAGTCTCTCGATTACGTGGATAGCAGACAAGCCTCTCTCTCTCTCTAATATACAATCTATCTCTCAGGCTATCTCTTGCTCACTATTATATGACAGACTAGCCTCTCACTATGTATGTATAAGTGTATGTCTCTAGGCTACATGGATGACACAGACAAGTCTTTGTTTTTGTTTGTTTTTCAGATGGATGGTTCCTCAAGGTGGCATCCTTTGTTCGACTCCCCCCCTCCCCCCGCCCCCTCCTCCTCCACTTTCTCCTTGGTCACGAGTAATAATTTCAGAAATCCTTCAGTCAATTTCCGTTTCTGTCGCCTCGTTAGTTTCTCCTGGATAATTCACGGCCGTCATGCCTCCCCCCTCTCCGTCACCAATAAAGATGAAGTCAAAATAAAAAGTGACTCAAGATTCGCCACATAAACCCTAAATTAGAAAGAAAAAAGAATCAGTCCACGAGACGCGTTGGATTTGGCTGTTCCTGTTTATTGTATATTCGGTTATAGAAGCAGGCGTGGTTCGGATAGAGGCAGGCGTGGTTCGGATACAGAGGCAGGCGTGGTTCGGATACAGAGGCAGACGTGGTTCGGATACAGAGGCAGGCGTGGTTCGGATACAGAGGCAGGCGTGGTTCGGGTATACGAGGGACCAGTTGTTGAAACGAATGAATAAAGTTATATACAATACCTCCTTTGAAACTCATAAGCTTATATATCAAATGATCCCAAATTCAGCTGGAGGTTAATATTCATTTACTAATCTATTAAACTACTGTCCAGGATACATACATTCACTCTCAAGCCTCTTGGTGAATAAATGACAGTCTCTTCCCTTCTCCAGATAACTTTAAGCGCCTATTTTAGTAAACTTTTAGCGGACGATTTTGGCATAATCATTTTTAAAAACTTGGCGTACAGTTTTGGAGAGAAATATTACGCGAAAAAATGAGAGGCAATCTTGGAGGGCACATGCCACTACAGTACCGTTCATTGACAGTTTTAAATCGTCCCTTTTAACTACTGTAAACAAGTCCTTTTGTCTCTCATAAGTGTGTGTATTAGCACTTATTGTCCTCACTATTTCCTCAATATAATCAAGAGGGAACAAATAGTGTCATTATTCCACTCTTCCATTCCACCCACTCCACCCACTCCCGGCACTCCACTCCACAGCACACAATACCCCGCTACACCTCTCACTCCCACCACTTCACGCCAACCTGAGTCACCAAAGAAAAAAAAAGTCACATTTCTGTCTGGGTGATTCCTAACTAAACCAAACTCAATCAGGCCAAAAGAATTCTGCCTGGACGATTTCTTGACTAACCTAACCAAACCGGAACTATTCCCAGCCTAAGTTATATCAAGGGCGATTCATAGCCTAAAGTTAGCCTTGACTATTGATTCCTATCATGCCGAGAACAATTCGTGTAGCCAAGCTTAATGTGAGTACGCGATTCCCATCCTGATTAATTAAACGACGACTTTTAGCCTAATTCAACCAAATCAGGACTGCGTGTCTAACATAATCTACCAAGAGTCACCCTAACCTAGACGATCCTAGTCTCGATAACCAAGGTCATTATTAGCTTAACCCAAACCAAAACTATTCCTAGCCTAACAAATGACAGACAAGTCATTTTTTGTCTAGTCTAACACAGCTTGAGCTAATCTTTGCTGAACATAATCACGACGGTTCCTAACTTAACTTAAACTACAATTATTCCTAATCTAACGTAAATTAACATTGCCAAGAACACTTGTTAGTACTAACTAATCTATACCTACTCAAGCATGACCTAAGACAGCTAGGATGATTTCTAGCCAAACATCTTTTTTAATGGGGGTTAACCCAACCGGTCAGACCCACATCGGGGCCGGGAAGGGGAAGAACCAACTGCACCTCGGAAAAAAAAAAAAAAAAAAGTGGAGAAACGAAAATATAACAAAAAAATCAAGAGTGAAAAACGAAATACAGTATAATAAATGTTGTATTGTCATTATTATGAGAAACAATTGAGACCCTGCAATTGTGTGTAAATGAGGCTGAAAGTCAGATCAGCAACCTGGGACTTGGTCACATATGGCAGCAGGGTCTACCATTAGACAACACATTATGCTTCCAATATCTTCCCAGGCGGGAGTACCTCCCTGTTTGATAGCTGCCTACTACCACTATAATTTAACCTGGCGTCCTAGTCAAACTTTACGACACGATTACGGTAGTCTTAGCCCAACTTTAGACAACCAGGTACACCTTTTAAACTAAATTAAGACAACCAAGACTATTCCTCACTGAACATAGCTGTACCAAACCAATACATTCCGGTTTAGTTTAGTCCAAACATAATCGAACCTCACAAAGACCAAAACATTTCCTAACAAAACCAGACCAAAATATCTCTGGTTAGACGACCCATAACTAATTTCAATGTGAATTAATAATCCTAAACTATGTGTACCCGGATGTTTCCTGGTCTAGCTTACCCTAACAAACATATTAAAACAGTTCAATTTGGATGAATTTTAGCTTCACCAATTATGCCTACAGAATTCCCACGTGGACAACCGAGACGGCAGAAATATTGCGTCCTGACAGGTTCTCAAGCCAACCTATCCTGAAAGATATCGGTTACCGTGGTTAGCCAAACCCCCTAAAAATCGACCTAGAAAAATCATGTTCTCACATAACGTTACGCTAACAGCCATGAAATGAAGGAATAAGTCAAGGATGATCCAGTGTGACCTTCTCGTGTGACCTTGGGTTAAGGCGCTGAGGTAAAGACATGCGTCAGTTGCGCCCCGGCCATCGTTAGGCATTTCCCTCCATAATAATTAACTGTTGTTGTTGTTGGTGGGAAATAGCCTCTACTAGTCTGATGAAAGTTATGTTCCTTAGCCTCTCTCACCGTTAATGTTGTCTGCAAGGAAAACGAAAGCAGATGATCTTTGTCGGATAACAATTATATAAAAAATTATTCTTTCTGTTAACAACGTAATGATTTTTTATAGTTAGGAACAAAAGTTCATATGTGTGTGTGTGTGTGTGTGTGTGTGTGTGCGTGTGTGTGTGTGTGTGGACAAATATTAGTCTTAGCTGTAGCTTCTTCGAGGCCATAATACAATCAGTTGACGCTTCAGGTGGAAGTCAACTAAATCAACAATGTTTTTGGCTGGAAGAGAATTTAATCAGCTGACGAAACTGAGCTAAATCAGTCGGCAGTCTCTGAGACAATAAACTTTATCAACAATCAACTAAAGTTTTTTGGGGAGACTGAACTAATACAACTCTGTCTCTGGGGAGAGAAAACAGTAAAGCACCTGATGGTTCCAGCGGAAACAAAATTAAACCAGTTTGTGCCTCGCGGGGAACTAAACTAATTCACTTAATGTTCCTGGCGAAATAAATCCACCAGCTTGTGTTCAGGAGCATCACCTTATCCTTCCCACAAGGAAATATAAACAAAGCCAAAGCAGACAACACACACACAGTGGCAAGTTTGTTTTAGCTGTGAGCTGTGGTGTGTGAAGGTCAGGGCCACGTTTACCCTCAACATGTACCAACACTCCGTCATACTGGCTAAATTCTCGGGCCATTTTAGGGTTCCCACAAAACTTACAGAGAATCTTATTTCCGCAATCTTTCACGATTATTTACACGTTGTTCTTCGTAAAAAAATATACACGAATGTAACACTAAATATTAAGGACCTCAATGAAACGGCAAGAATGTTGACTATCCAGCCTAAACCAAACACAACCAAACCTCAACTACTATAAAGTTCTATCTCATAATTTTGAATAGTTGTTGGAGGTGAATTTAATAATCTTGTTACGCGCTTACAAAGACCTTTGTTGTTTAAGCGCAGTAATAACATTATAACAACCTGAAATAACCCAACCTAATTTCACATATCTTAACAAAATTCATTTGCATAGTAAGAATAAAATCCAGGTCGACACTACAGTACTGTACACTCATGAGGGTGAAACTGCAGGAAAACTGAGTTGTAGGCAGTTTAAATCTGTTGGCGCTGCTAACTTCCTCGCCAATTCTCTATTTTGCTTATTTGAGTATGTTTTATTCGATATATATTCGGTAAAATTAGTTTCGATCATCCCTTTATTTAGATAACCTAACCTAACCAACAAACTGTACATGAGCTCTCTCGGACGGTGGTAACTTAAAATCCTAAAATTCGCTGGATGACCGAAACGAAAATACCATATAATTCTCTCTATAACCATACATATCCTAAGAGATATTTATGATACCAAATTACTCCGATAATAGAAAGGTATATAATGATTCATATAGATACTGTACGCCCACATTTTCCCCCGATCCTTAATAAACCAAATCAACTTACCCACAGAAAGTTACTCCTTTCTTATTTCCTGTTGATCTTCTTAGTTTGTGCATCCGTAGGCAATACACCCAGGCATTTTGCTTTCAGCAGTCAGTGGAATTGAGTACACTAGAGTCTGTAGACCATAACTTTTGAAGACAAGTGGGAGATCTCAAGCGAGCGCCTACAGCCTACAGAGGATGGTAAACAAAGATTATAATGCGAAAACCAATTTGCCCGCTGAGGAGTTTTTGGGAAGCATTGCAGTGAGCCGCCACCCATCCAGTAAGATCAGATCAATAGCATACTTTACGAACAACCCCTTGTTAGGATGACTTTAAGTAAGTTAGACCTTCTGAACAATGAGCAGTCGGAATTCAGAACCTTAACTGCATACAAGTTTATTCTTTTGTATATGTACATTGTAAACATCCGTCTGTGTGCACGTCAAATTTCTATGTACAAAGTAAATTTCACATGCTGTCCTCCAGACAAAATTCTAACCATACCTGACAACTAAAATTAATTTATCTTAACCTAATGTTGGCTAATGTACAGTACTCAACATTACTAAAGGAAATCAACTTATTGTAACTTAACCTAACCAACCTAATGTAACCGACCACGCTAACGTTGATTTACTTAATCTAATATTACCAAATCTAACCAACCAATTTTAACTTGCTCAACCAACTTCGAGTAACGTAATCTCTAACTTATCCTTATTTAATCAATTTAAATCAACCAAACCTGACCAATTTAAAGGCAATATAAACAATAACCCAGGAACTTAATAATGGTTTCTTATCTTAAGAGATTCTCACTAAAATAATCATCTTAATGCAGGAAACAGAAAGTGGGCCATGGCCTCCGCGACCTCAGCGAATTGACAAAAACCATTATGATTTTAGGAGGAACGACCCGCTGAATACTGTCATACTTCAACGTACAGTACAGGTGTGAATGGTCCGTTCCTGTTTTATTTTTTGCCGTAAAGCAGATTACGTAGATGTTGCAGCTTATTTGCCGTTTCTTAAGTAAATTCGGTGCCACTATAGCGTGTGTTCTACAAAGATATCTTTAGTCTAACCTAACCTAACCTAACCTAACCTAACCTAGCCTATCTTGTAGAAAGCACGCTGTTGGAGTAGCTCGTCATACTCGATTCCGAGTAACAGCAAAGTAGCAACGTAGATTAAAATAAGTTTTTTCCCCTTGGTCCACTCTTAACTTACATATTAAGTTTTAAAACAAATTTTTTTTGTGAAATTTCCGAAAACAAAACATTGTTAGGTTCGTGGAGCCTTTGCAGATATTTATCTGTAAGTAAACAAGCCAACAGAACATTTGCAGGCAATTCAAACATAAAATTCACCAATTTTCCACAGGTTCAAATTCGCTCACCAATACAATATCGCGTCGCCTGTGTATCCCCAGGTTGACTTGCCCATGTTTGATGACGTCAACTGTAACACCTGAACTACCTAACACTTGGGGTAGTTGTAGTTGGTCCATGTGGTCTGCTTCATAAATGGATTTCAAATAACTCCCTTCCTTGCTTCCGTGTCTGCCTGTCTGGTTCAAAACAAACAACAGCGAGGATCCCGTACAACAATATAGAGGAACACAGCTACGGAGTTGATCATTGTTACCCACGAAAATATACACAAGTTTCCCATGAAGGGTCGTGATGTGTCAGTAGCGGCCTCGTTCCTTCATTATTTATCATTTCACGAATTATTATCTTACTAGCCGTTTGGGCGGTTACTATGTTATTTGTTACTTTATGATCTCCATCGCCCAATGTTAATTCAGGAGGAAACCAGCGATGTTTGGTAAGGTGACAATGTCCCGGGCCGGGAATAAACCAAGACCGTTGTGAGAGGTAAGCACATTACCGTTGTTACTTCCAAAAATTGTTTACTTCTGTAATACAACACAGAAAAACACTTGTAAAAAGGTAAAGTATCTCCATACTTCCTTATTTTCTCAATTCATATTAAGTCCTCTCAGGTATTTCATACAGGTGTTCTCGATCAGCCTATACTTCAACTCCCACAGTCACCTTGTCCATTGGAACTCTGAAATGCACCACCACCCCTTCCCACCCACCCCCAAAAACTCACTAGGAGGAAAATTGTGTGAACACTTCCTCCTAACGGCCCACCAGCCCCCACACTCCTTTTGGATTTGGAGAGACACTGGAAAAATGTAATGAATGATAAAATATTATCACAGTAAAAATTAAAGGCCTAAAGGTGCTACTATTATAGGCGGTCTACCGAGCTGGAGTTGGTCTACAGTGATATTTACACTAGCGTCTATTAACCTAACCTTACCTAACTTAATATAATATATTTTAACCCACCCTAACCTAGGTTACGTTAGGTTAATGAATGTTAGTGTAAATATCCCGGTAGACACAACTCCAGCTCGGTAGACCGCATACTAAAGTAGCACCTGCACGGTAGACCGCATCCAATTCGGTATCTTTTATTTTTGTTGAAAGCTTTCCGAAGCCAAAAGTTAACTTGAATAGTATTGTTTACGTTACAGTGGGTGATTGATTTTGTTTCACTAAGAAGAGTTTATCTGACCTGCTCATGTTAATTTATTAACATTAAATATTTCCCCTAGAAAATTTTTAGTTTCTATTATATTTATTGAAATCTCTACATTTGGTGCGTTATACATTATAAAATGGTATCATATACAGAACAATACGTTTACTGTAACTTTAAAGCAAAAAAAATAAATTTATATATATATATATATATATCAATGTCATTTGTAATACTTAACTTTAATACTTTTTTCAACAAATATTAAACTAATAGAAAGCAGTAGTTCAGTCTGATCACTTGACACGATCGTGTATATATATATATATATATATATATATATATATATATATATATATATATATATATATATATATATATATATATATCCAAAACTGAAAGCATTAATAAAGTCATTCACAAAAAAATAACATATGAGGACATATTTACTCAAAATTCATATATCTTTTAAATATTTGGGGGAACATAGCCACATAGGCAAATGTGTTCATCTTTGTAGAGTGTGTGTGTGTGTGTGTGTGTGTGTGTGTGAGCATGTTTTGCGCATATGTGTGTGTGTATTGTGTAACCATATTTTGCCCACGTGTGTTGTGTTTAGCGTCTGTGTGTACATGCACACACACAGTAAGTAAGTAAACATGTACATGCACGTATGATGACATCATCATGGTCAATTTATGACAGCTCACTCAAACACTTAAGCACACCCTTGACCTTCTCTCAAGTTACCTTTCACCCTTGACCTTGTCCTTGGGACTGCCTACCTCCCTCCCTGCCCCCCTCGAGCTCCTCCAGGAACTAGCAGAGGTCGGTGAATACTCATCACGACAAGGACAAGGTCACGGCGGTGTTGGTGATGACGGCGTGACCTTGTGACACACCTAGCTTATCCCAGCTGCTTACTGATGTCATGGTCATCATTATTATTATTATTACTGCCAATAGCAGTATTATGCTAATCACGTTTTTCCTATTTCCAAAATATATAATCGTGTTCCATTCTTCTGATTCCAGACTAAAACTTAGTACACTTTGGTGCAGCACCCAACAGACCGGTGTACTCATAGGTTTAGTTACTGGTGTGAGCGGAAAGGGGTCACTGTGTCCTCACTCTCCTGCCCGCATCAACACTTGTACCCATATTATTGTTTCACATATTCGCCACACATTACTTACTATTGTGTTTCTAAAAGGTGTGATCCCTGGAATTCTACTGTATTTAATTGGTTCAATATCCGCCTTTCTTAACCTGGATGATGATGAATTTTCCCGCGTGAGGGATGTTTTAACAAGTGAAGCTTGACGCAGCATATAGTCGGATTTTGATCACCCTTGTTTTTGCTAAGAACATTTTTACGGCTTTAATTTCGTATTTTTATATCTTTTGCTCCGGGTTATACTGACGATATTTTTTTACGGAACTGAAGATTTATTTTAACCACCCGATAATTTATTTTAATAAATATATAATTATAATGGATATTAATAGTTAAAAATATCAAAAGGAATTCAGGTGCTCGACACAACTTAGTATGTATAGTGAGTTGATAATTATGAGGTAAGTTGAGGATATGAACAAGTACGTGTTGTTATTTCGGATCACCTGGATATTAAACACACTAGCTTATTTTACTTAATGATAACCAGCCTAACATTAGATTGGGTAAGGTAAGAATGTATAATCATCTTATGTGTGTATGTGTGTGTGTGTGTGTGTGTGCGCGCGTGTCTTCGTGGCCATCTTCAACAGCCATGACCGCGACCTTGTACGTTCACCCACCCACCCCACCACCCATCTCACTCATTCCCTTGGTGCATCTCTTCTCGGGGGTATGACTCAAGTTTTAACTAGACGCGTGGAACATTGTGTGCTCTCTCTCTCTCTCTCTCTCAGTGGTCAGAACAAAGAGCACAGCACGACACACGTTCACACGAGTCGTTAAAGTTAGAGACGTTCCCACATCACCAGTTAGATACGTTCCCACATCACCAGTTAGATACGTTCTCACATCACCAGTTAGATACGTCTCACATCACCAGTTAGATACGTTTCAAATCACAAGTTAGATACGTTCTCACATCACCAGTTAGATACGTTCCCACATCACCAGTTAGATACGTTCTCACATAGCCATTTAGATGAATTCTCACATCACCAGTTAGATACGTTCTGACATCACCAGTTAGATACGTTCTTGCATCACCAGTTAGATACGTTCTTGCATCACCAGTTAGATACGTTCTCACATCACCAGTTGGATACGTTCTCACATCACCAGTTAGATGCGTTCTCACGTCACCAGTTAGATATACGTCTCACATCACCAGTTAGATACGTTCTCACATCACCAGTTATATACGTTCTCACATCAGTTAGATACGTTCTCACATCAGTTAGATACGTTCTCACATCACCAGTTATATACGTTTTTGCATCACCAGTTATATACATTCTTGCATCACCAGTATGTATACGTTCTTGCATCGCCAGTTATATACGTTCTTGCATCACCAGTTATATACGTTCTTGCATCACCAGTTATATACGTTCTCACATCACCAGCTATATACGTTCTTGCATCACCAGTTATATACGTTTTCACATCACCAGTTAGATACGTTCTCATCACCAGTTATATACGTTCTTGCATTACCAGTTATATACGTTCTTGCATCACCAGTTATATACGTTCTTGCATTACCAGTTAGATACGTTCTCACATCACCAGTTATATACGTTCTTGCATTACCAGTTATATACGTTCTTGCATCACCAGTTATATACGTTCTTGCATCACCCATTTATGAGAAACATTTTAATATTAACTTTAGAAAATCCAGATTGACCGAGGTTCGTATGATGAACTTCTCGTGACTGAAGATTTAAGTAAAAATAAGTAAAGTAAGTTTAAACAAGTAAAGTAACTTAAAACAAGTAAAGTAAAAGTAAGCTAAAACAGAAAATATATAAAATCTTGCTGAGACAATCAAAACTACAGCTACTTACATTTAACAGCAGTAGTGAGGTATTAAATGAACGTATCTAGTCAAGGTTAGAGTTTTAATGCAATTGGGATTCGATTTTGGATCACGTGAAGATTAGACACCCCCAGTTTATTTCAGCTGATGAAATTAAACGCCCAAATGCTACCAGGAAGGGTTAGGTTAGGTTAAGGTGTATAATCATCAGGTAGAACAAGCTGGGGTGGCTAATCTTTATGTGGTCCTTTATTTTTGTTTTATCTTAATTATCTTAAGTCAACCAGTTACTTTCTTGCATCATCAATTTCAAGGAATAATTCATGGTAGGTTAGGTTAGGAATATTTCATGGTACGTTAGGTTAGGAATATTTCATGGTAGGTTAGGTTAGGAATAATTCATGGTAGGTTAGGAATAATTCATGGTAGGTTAGGTTAGGAATATTTCATGGTAGGTTAGGTTAGGAATAATTCATGGTAGGTTAGGTTAGGAATATTTCATGGTAGGTTAGGTTAGGTTAGGAATATTTCATGGTAGGTTAGGTTAGGAATATTTCATGGTAGGTTAGGTTAGGAATATTTCATGGTAGGTTAGGTTAGGAATATTTCATGGTAGGTTAGGTTAGGAATAATTCATGGTAGGTTAGGTTAGGAATATTTCATGGTAGGTTAGGTTAGGAATATTTCATGGTAGGTTAGGTTAGGAATATTTCATGGTAGGTTAGGTTAGGTTAGGAATATTTCATGGTACGTTAGGTAAGGAATATTTCATGGTACGTTAGGTAAGGAATATTTCATGGTAGGTTAGGTTAGGAATATTTCATGGTACGTTAGGTAAGGAATATTTCATGGTAGGTTAGGAATATTTCATGGTAGGTTAGGTTAGGAATATTTCATGGTAGAAACCTTTGTGAATCTTGCCCAGAGCCGTGCTGTGGGGAGGGGGGTGGGGGTTATTGAGACAGTAACCTTCACCGCCCACTCCTTCCCTCCCTCCCTCAGGTCACCTTACACTCCCTTCATTCCCTCCCTCCCGCCCTCCTTACCTTCTCTCGCTGCTGTGCCTCTTTCCTTCTCCTCACCCCCACTCCACCCTCTTTTTTATTTTATTTTATTTATGTCCCTTCCTTTCCTCCCTCACCACCTACACCTCTCCCCCTTCCCCCTGCACTATACCAACACCCGAATGATTGGCTAGCTCTGTATGGGGATAGATGACGTCACAGTAGCAGTAACTAGTTGATTACTAACTGATTACTAACACAAACCTAGTGACTGACTGGCTTGCTTAGCAAAATATAAGACTTCATAATAGCAGCAGCAGCTCACTAATTGATCGTTGAAGTATTTAATACTATGCACTCCCCACTTATTATTCACCTAAGCCAACCAAAATATATATAAATTCCTGAATTTTGGACATAAAAATTAAGTGGAATATGTACATCTATATATCATAATTATACAAAGCTAGACAAGGATAAATATTTTTAACCAAGTCATATATACAAAGCTAGTTCTGTCGTCTCGTATGAAGTGGGGGAGGGAGGGGGGAGGAGTGCAAATTATTGTACTATTGTGACACCTAGGCAACATCCGCCTCCTTTGTCGCCGCGGATCACTGACTCACATCAACAGGGATTTTGTTTTTAATATGATATCCTATTTTACCTTACCATCGGCTATATTCACTTTAATATTGACTCACGAACTTGAACAAGATTTTCAAGAACAATGGGAGTCTTTCTTACACGAGCCACAGTCGGGGGAGATTAAGTAGGTTAGGTGTCTTGGATACCGCCAATATTCAAAATTAATTTAAGTCAAGGTGAAAATATGTCAAGATAGACGACTGGTTCCACAGGGACGAAGGTGAGCATTACAACAAACTCCTCAAATAGAGTCGGCTCATGACCAGCGAGGTGTGGTGTACACTATTCATCTATGGTGCTTGTACATATTTTATTTATATATATTTATTTGTAGTAAAACAACACCTGTACTTGTCCATGTATGCCTTCCTGTGTATGTAACTAACTATTCTTATACAGTACAACCTTTCTGTATTTAAATATGTACCTGTAATTACACCTATCGCTGTTCTGTGTTTGTACCTTACCTGTTCCTACACTGATAGTTGTGTATGTACGTAAGTGGACCTGTGTTGTTGTTTCTGAAAATAATGAAAAAAAAATAGTGTTGGTTCCATAAACACTGGAACAAGTTATCGGTGCCGGGAGACCTACTTGCTGCTGTCTCACCATTGAGGTCATCGATGGTCTGGTTTGCTGCTTCCCCTGGCAGACTTACTGTGCACCAGTAGACATAACATCTCTCACCTCTACCCATAAATGCCTAAATGGCGGACTGACTCTGACGGACTGGCTTATTGGTGCTATTTACAATCCTTTGTTAGCGGAAAGTTGGAACTAAACCTAAAAACGTCAAATACTCTTAGTACACCAATACAGTACTGCCAACTTTAAATGTGTCGTTTTCATATTTAAAGCAATGTTAGTCGAGTCGTGCATTTTGACCAAGCAAACAATGGAAATCGTTAATACCATCTTACTGTATGTGTGAGCACTTAGTGTATCCCCATTTCAACATGCGTAGGTAATTAATGGAAAGAAATAAGAAAAATAGTAATTTATGCTGAGAAAAGCTGGTGACGTTAGCTGATGACGTCACTTGAGAAGTGTGGGGACGAAGGCAGGGGAGACGAAGGTCATGTGGTGCCCTCAGACTGACCCCCACACTCACCCCACCTTCTTGTTCTACTGACCCCCTCACTCACCCCACCTTGTTCTACTGACCCCCACACTCACCCCACCTTATTCTACTGACCCCACACCCCCACCTTCTTGTTCTACTGACCCCACACTCACCCACCTTGTTCTCCTACTGACCCCCACACTCACCCCCACCTTGTTCTCCTACTGACCCCCCACTCACCCCACCTTGTTCTCCTACCCCCACTCACCCCCCACCTTGTTCTCCTACTGACCCCCCACTCCACACCTTGTTCTCCTACTGACCCCACACTCACCCCACCTTGTTCTCCCCCCACCTCACCCCACCTTGTTCTCCCCCACACTCACCCCACCTTGTTCTCCTAATGACCCCCACCTTGTTCTTCGACTGACCCCCCACACTCACCCTCATATGTTCATCAATGCTGTTATTTCTTTCATTAAAAGTCTGAAGATTTTCTTACTCTTTCATTCCATTCTACATCAACCTTTCATCACCCTCTTAGTTACCTCACCATATGATGAGCTCAAGTCTTCTCCAACACTCTCCAGCTCTGGCCATCAACTTGTCTTATGACTGCCTTCTCTACCACTCATCTTACCTGGTCCTTACTAAATGAGGCATATCCAGAAATTTGTTAAAATGGTACAACCTGTCCAGCATTTTTCTACCTCTTCACTTAAGAAGGTTTATGTAAGCCAAGAAGGTAGCTGAACAAAAAGGAGGGGTGGAGCCTGTGACCCCTGCCTGAGTGTGCCTCTGCTTACAAATATTCCCTCTTACCTCCCCCATGTTCTAGCTCTCCAAAAAACTTTCTCGTTAAAGCAGATCATTAATTTTGTATGTGATTGATGTAAGGACAAATAAATATAAATTTACTAAATAATACAGCATATGATTTAATGAAATTATGAAAAATGAAGTGACTATATATATATATATATATATATATATATATATATATATATATATATATATATATATATATATATATATATATATATATATATATATATATATATATATATGATACAGAAATACTGTAGGTACATTTGTTAATTCAACTACCCAATGACAGTCATATTCACAATCCCTATACAGTAATCACTGTTTTGACCTGAGATGACTGCAGAATATCTGCTGCACACTGTGGTTGAAGCTGGACATCTTCCTCAATGATAACTACAATTAATAAGAAACAGGCAGATAAAACCTTGCTGCAAACTGGTGATGACTGTCAATTTCAAACTAAAAACAAAACTCATCATTAAAAGGTGTGCTGAATTATATCAGACCTCTTCAACCTTCCCTCTAATATGAGTCTGGCTTTTTCATTTACATCTTCTACATTACCATTCTCCTCCTCTTCATGAATATCATCACTTGCAGGAAGTGGATCTTGGTGCTGTATGGCAATGTTATGCAGAACAGCAGTAACACAGATAGATTTTACAACAGTGTCAAGGTTGGTTTTAAAGGGGACAGTCAGCCGTCTGAACCTTCTCTTCCACATCACAAATGCTTTCTGAATGCAGCGTTTTGTTTCTGCATGAGACTGATTATACTTTAACTCGCTGTGGTTGCATGCATTTGGGAGAGGAGTTAGGAGGTATGGAAGATTAGGATAATCTGAGTTGCCTAACAAATGCCCAGGATATTTACATCTATTCTCCTCCAGGTGCTTGCAAATATTGCTGTTATAAAATATTCTGTTTTTTCCAAAACCACCAGGACAATATGGTACCAAGTCAAAGAATTTGAGGTTTGGACCACAAATGGCTTGAACACAGTAAGCATAAAATCCTTTCATGCACCAGAACTTCTTTAGTTGAAGGCCACTAGGTTTCATTAAGGGGATGTATGTGCAGTTGATGGCACCCATAACACCCGGAAAGTTTGCTATGGAGGAAAACTCTTCGCTGATGACTGGAAGATCTTCTTTTCCAGGGAAGTATATGTACAACTCAAGCAAATTAGCAATTGCTTGTAATGTTGTGGATATACATGAACTAACAAATGATTGTGAAACATCAAACATTTTTGCAACTGAACTCTGTAAATTTTTAGTGGCTAGCCAATGAAGTGTGATCAGTGTTTGCATAACAGGTGGCACCGGACAGCCTGTAAAAATAAAAATTACAGTAATTCATAAAATACGGTACAGTAATTGCTTTTATATTTAATATTTTATCTTATTACCTCTAACCAGCCATATATATAATACACTAGCATTTCATGCATGTGGTCATAAACAATGTCAATATGCTGTACAGTACAGTACTGTACACACCAGTACAGTACAGTACAGTACAGTCATCTGAGCTCACTCCATTATCACATACAACACTCCCTCATTCAACTATGATATCAAGCTTAACACAACAGCCTGCACACTGCTACTTCAAAATTAACACTAAAACAATTCTTAAAATAGTAACATTAAAATTACTGTACATTATTAAGAGTAGAAAATAATTACAGATACAGATACAGTACAGTACAGTACAGAACAATACAGTACAGTACAAAAGAATACAGTACAGTAGAATACAGTATATCTGTACATGCAACACAAATCTTGTATAAAGGTCTAGTAGCTATACTTTTAGTGAGAATATTTTTATTATTGATTACTGTATACAGTTAATGTTTTTTTTTTTTTTTTTTTTTTACCCATGACATTAGTTTTTCTATTGATCAATATTTATACTGTACCGTATTAGCAAATTGATGACCTCCATACCCACACCTTACCTCTTCTGTCATTGGAAAGAGGCAGGTGAATCTCTCTCAACACTTCTTGTACACTCCATTTGGATAAGTGGAAATTTTTCAGAAATTCCTCATCGTTCATTGACTGAAAGTAATCCCTTCTGTCGACCACAATCCTACGTGGGATACGTACTCTATCAATATCGTCAATGGCATCCAGAGCCCATAAATAGTGGGCCATTTTAGAAACCTGGGAAATAGTAAATTTTATGATGGAATGTATCCTCTACGATATTCCAAGCTTCTTAAAAGTTTTTAATTCTCATGATGCACTAGACAATAGCTGTCCCTTGTGTGACCCTGGCCTACCCTTACAATTAAATAAAACATTTACATTGCTTTACTTTGCAAAATAATGCTCAAAGTACAGGTGCTAAAAATGTACCGGTAGTTGAATTATTGTGCCCTTTCCTTAATATACATACTAGATACTGTGTATGTAGTGTATCAAGCCTTTATTCTCCCGAGAAATTAATTAATTGAACTTGCTAAGCTCTACTGTAAACAATAATTTGTCTACAGTGGAGATGTACCAGTAACTACTGTACTGTACAAAGATGTTAACAGTGGTCACAGTCCCTTTCAGTTTCATAGTACAACACTGTACCGCATACTTAATATGGAAGAAATGTATCAAGTACCCTGTAACATATACTGTAATAGAATACAAAACCATATGTGATTCTTTACAGTATACATCTACAGTATTTGGACACTAGCTACCTACACTGTTATGCTGTTCCAATGAATGATGACAAATCTTCGCTGAACTGTAATATTTGAAGGAACTGTTGCAAAATCCAGACACAGTTTAGTAATTGTTTGGCTTCTGGTCATACTTTAGAGTTTAGACAACTGACCCATCAGAAGGAGCAACTGTAGGACTATTTTATATTGAAGAAAACTTCTCTTACCTAAAAAATAAAATGGAGAAACTGCAACTTTCATACTTTTCTTGTTCTGATTTTTTCATCCTGATCACACATCTGTATCAGTGCAGTGCCTTCATCAAACGCCATGTTCATTTGGTTATGTGAATGTTGCCACGAAACAAATGTTATATAAACATCAATACATTTCCAGTCCATATAACACAAAACACCAGCAAATAATATAGAATTTGTTTTTTTGTATTCTGTACTGTACCAACAAGGATTTACAGCAATTTTTGTATTATTAGATCAGTGACTTTGGAAATGCATTATTTAAGGTTAGGTAAGTTGGTTAGGGTTTTAACTTGGCTTGTTGTCAATAGAAGGAGAAGCCCGAATATGTCATCATCCAAGTGTACAAGGACCCTATTTACTCTTAACATAAACAAGAGAAAAAACAAAAGTAGGAAAACTGCAATTCCTCCAAGTGTTATTATTTATACTTGTATTTAAAAGGTAAGAAGGTTTTCTTCTATTAAGTTGTTCTTTGTCTGGATACAGACTTTTATTTACTTCTGCTATTTGTCCGGCATTCATTGTGATTAATCATGGCTGATGCTGATGACCTAGATTATTAAAGTCAGTCACTTGCAAATATGGTTAGGTTAAGTTAGGTTAGGTTTGCAAGTGACTGAATTCAGTAATCTAGAATCAGCATCATCAGCCTTGATCAATCAGAATGAATCCTAGACAAATAGTGGAAATAATATGGGTCCGTGATTGGACAAATAACCACCACCTTTCTTCTATAGAAATTTTTTCTTAAGTTGCTTCTTCTCACGAGTTGGTTGTCTAAAGAATTACATTAACTTGTTTTCAATCATCAAAGGAGAATCAAAATCATCATTCTCATTCAGATCCCATCCAAAAATGGGCACAGGATATAAGTACCTGTATACCTGTACAGCAGTCATATGTGAGACGTCGAAGTCTATTAGTATGGCAGCCTAATGTACATGCGTGGTGGGTAGACTATATAATGATAGTTACCAAGATGGCCTTCTGAGTAATCTAAACTAACTTAACCTAGCATAACCTAACCTTACCAAACTGAAACACTAACATTGCAGTTTCAATACCAAGCTGGTTTTTTACCAGAATCTACGATTTTCCAGTGGGAGTTGGTTTAATTCATTTGACCTTAATTTCTGTCGGCAATGAATAATTTTGAGTTACCACCCCCACTCCCTTTCAACAATCTTTGCAGTGAAACCGCAATACCACCTCCCCTACCCTATAACCCAAGCTGACCATTAACACACTCTGTTAATATGGCTGCCATGAGCGTAGGACAAAACCCCCTTGAACAAACCGAACCCAACCCAAGGGGGTTTTGTCCGGACCCAGGCTGCCGTACCTGTAGCCACTACACAAAACATATGAAAGATAAAATACTGTTTTTAGTCCTGGAAACATATTGAGAACTAAGGCAGCCACATACCCTCTTTAAACTTTTTTCAAACAATGAGTGACTTGTGTAAAATCAAACACTTTGATTAATTTTATTTGAATTTACTTAGTAAAGAATCATTCAGGTAATTATTGACGATTGACCCACCAGCACTTTAGCACAGCAAACAATTATAAAAACACCATAATTTCAGTGTTTTATAGAGGACAATGTCATAGTTTGTGCAATTTCTTTTTTAACCCAACCCAATCTAACCTCATTCTTACCTTAACATAAAACCATTCTACAGAGGACACTCATAGTTTTTTTTAAACCCAACCTGACCTAACCCAACCTCTTAACATAAAACCACATTACCGCCGAGAAGACAAAGTAGCGAGTACCTTAGGACACCTAAATATCTACCAAACGAAGCATTTGCACAAGAGATGATTATCATATCAGTACTCACTGACGAAAATAGAGTAAGTAAATAAACACCAAAACAAATATCTCAAAGGCAGGTATCAACATTAACCTTCATTCAGTACAAGCATACTTTTTTTCATTTTTTGCGGGGAATAGCCCACCCAGGCACAGGTCATCAACCCACAACGGGGCCTAGGGGGCAAAAAAATAAGAGTAAAAAGAAATTAAAAATAGAAGATAAAAGGATTACATTAATCTACACCACAAAGATGCCAGAAAACCAGCTTTTTTAAGTGAGACAGATTTGAAATAAGACAGATTGTATGAATATGGAAACACAGGAGAAGGCAGAGCATTCCAAAGTTTGGCTGTGCGAGGAAAGAAGGATGTACTGTAATGGGTTATTCTAGTGTGAACGACATCCACAGAGAAACGGTGGGCATCAAGGGCAAGACGAGTGTTACGAGCCCACGGCCTTGCCGGCGGTACACAGGATGCCAAATCCACCGAACATTGCCCATTAAAGTAACTGTAAAAGAGAGAGAGAGAGTGAAGCAACATTGCGGCGAAGAGAAAAAGGGAAGAAAGATTATCAACTAAAGGAGGAGAGTTAAAAAGACGAAATGCCTTTGATTCCACCCTATCTAACAGTTGAACAGAAGAGGAGCCACCCCAGATATGAGAGCAGTACTCCAAGAATGAATCCCTTATAAACTTGAAGCAACTGCTCGTGAGTATAGTAGCTACGGCACCTGTACAGCATTCCCAGTTTTCGGGAGGCAGCTTTAGCAATGTTGTGGATGTGTGGCATCCATGACATATTAGAGGAAATGGTGAGGCCTAGCATATCTATTTGAGAATATTTGTCACAAATTATTAGTATTACAGATGTGTTGTACCATTTCCACGTCTAGTTAAATGACCAAGGGTCCGGGACGAAGAGCTTTAAGTGTACAATACACTACTACAGTATAACTTCAACGACAAAACTTGTAGATATTATCCCGGATCACCAAATACACTTCACTGTACTTAACTAACAAAATAATAAGGGGAGTCACTCTTATTACGAAGTTTTACCAATATATTACAATACTATTAACGTTACCTTAAGGTCCTGCTGATGTAAACAATAATAAACTTGTATTTTGATCAGTTCTGCGAAGTCTTTAAAAAATTATTGACATTATTTTTTAACATATAATTAAATTCTTCCAAGATAAACAATACCTACCATATTATGTAAATGGAAATACTACTGTGTGTATATACAGTACATGAATAACCAAGGGCAAGTATTTTATTGAGGATTACTCATTTAGGCATTGTCACTTAAATCTATCATTTCACTCTGTCCTTATTGGTCGTTAATACAGTTCATTGTTTCTTTATTACTTTGTTATGGCCATCGTTGTACTCGGTCTTTCATTTATATTAACCTGACGAATAAGATAAAAAAATATTCTCATTCGTCGTACAGTAATATATATCATAAATTCTCATGGTGTGGTATATCATTTCAGAGTGAGCGTCGAAAATAAAGCTTTATGTTTTAATTAACTAATATATATGTTTTATTATCACTATTTATTACTGAATTGTTTATCGTGCTATGTAACTTATAGATATAACAGTTTGAGTCATTAAAAATGTATTGGAGCCGTGAGTTTTTAAGCTGAATCCCTGTGTGACTTTTGAGAATTTAGTTGGGACTCGGGGTCAATTTTAATGCTCGTCCATGATTCTCCAAAATTTTTAGGTTTACTGAATGCCCTGTACTTAGCATGGCATTAATAATAATAAAGAAGATAATGGAAATGAATTAAAATCTACAAAGAGAGATTGTTGATGAAGGTCGTAGCAGATGTAAACAAACTCCAGCTGATTACTTGACACGACAGCGACCTAAGGGCAATAGTGTGGGCGGCTCAACTACCTTATTGTATTGTTTCCTTCACTTCCAAGCCTCCAAAACTTTGTCTACACTGAAAATATATCACGTGTTAGTGGGCCAAATTAACTGAATTCTGTGGTGGTTTTTATGATAAGGTGTGTAATCCCCACAACATGTGAGTCATATGTTGTTGTCATAGATTCAAGTGCTATAATCTGGATGTGAAGGTCAGGCAAAGTTCTTGTTCTAGTGTTTTATGCTATTAGGTATAGATACAAAATGATTCTCGTTATTTAAAGTAAGATTAACAGTAGTGTTTTTGGTCATCTGTACCAGATGTTTTAGGGACTTGGTCAAGAAGAATTGGTGTTTCTCATCTTGATAATAGGGTTAGAGTCTAGATGAGTTACACGCCTTAACTACTTACTGTAGGACACTTCACCATAGAATATAAATGGGTAAAGATTCGTTTTATGCCTGAATGGGAATTCTATTATTAAAATATTTATTTCTTAAGTTTTTCATTGTGATTCTAATGGATAACGGTGTAGTCGTTTCCATTTTTGTGTTTAATATCATGATATTAGTGTATAAAAAATTTAAACCAATTCGGACAATTCCATCTGGTGGTAGCCATTGTCTACACCTTTACCTTCTAATGTACAGTATATGAAATATGATTTGCACAAAGCAGGCAGGGCTCTGAAGATGAGGGAAAATGTTGGGTAAAAAAACTTTGAATACCTGACTTAACCTTTCTTAACTTAGGAAAATCCTAATCCTATAAAAAACTTAATTTATTTAACCGATGGTGATGGAAAGCAATTCTCCATTTGTTTTTGCATGTTTTCGTTGGCGACACTCTTGTTTTCGCATGTTTTCGGTGTTTAAGTCACAAGGGAAGCATGACACTGCTGAATATGTCTAGATGAAATTTTGGTCCAAGCAGATCATGTGAAGTTCACGTGAAAGAAATTTAAATACCTGTATAATGTTTCGTGAAAATGTGTTTAGTGAACTTAAAATCCTTCAGTATTGTTGTATCCTCTTCCTGTCCCAATTACATCTAACAGACATTAACAAAAGGTCAGATTTTTTCAAATCACAATGAAAAACATAAGAAGAAACTATTTTAGTAATTGAATTCCCATTCAGGCATAAAATTAATCTTTACCTGTAAAGGATTTCTTACCTTATGAAATTTAAAAAAAAATTGCGAGAGCAATATGTTTTGCGTGATATAGATTTTAAAATTTCTTTAGGCTTCAATTAACAGATGCGGCACCAACCGATATCCAATACTGTACAGTGCCACATTGTCCCCTCAGTGATAGTGTGGAGGTTCAATGGGCCTAATTTTTTTTTATTATTATATACAGTACTTGTGTTGCCCTGGTTAGATAGTATTTAAGGACAGTTAAGTTTGTTTAGAGGTTAGGTTAGGGTAGGCTAGTTTGAGTCATTTTGTGAACCAGTTTTTATAAAATGTAACTAGTATGTACAGTACAGTACTTCATAAATGTTCACAGTTGCCAAGAGGGATCATTAATAATTTACTGGTGCTCCTCAATGAATAAACTTTTAATGTATGAACTTTCAGAGATATGAACAAACCTGTCCATATGGCCAATTGACTGTTCAAACCAACAAAATTAAAATAAGCTATTTATACATTAAATACTGTACAGTACTGCTAAAGGCTTGTAAGATATGCTGTAGGGTAATGTGCTGTATTTATTACTGGGGTATAACTACACTTTATTTTATTTTTTTACAGTATGTTTGATATCTACAAGATTTACGAACAAGCCTCAGGAACGTAACTTGTACTGCATTGTCCTTAAAATGAACCAAACTAAATAACCTAAACTAACCTAACCAAACCAAGCAAACCCAAACCTAACCAAACCTACCTAAAATACTACATTTATATTGTATTGCAAATAAATCACTGTTGGTCCACGTGATCCATGTACAGTCGTACACCGATTTACGCGGTCAATTGAACCCATGGGGTACCGCTGAAAGTGAAAACCGCGTAAAGCGAACAACAGAACATATGGGATTAATTCCAATAGAGACTGGCCCGACCCCCAAACTCCACTTTTTCAGACACAATACCTACGTTGTAGTAAAAATTACATCTTAATTTTATGATGGTATGCACACACAATTAATAATTAAGAGAAATATCAATAATATTAGTTTTTTTAACACTTACATTAGTAGAAAAGATGGCTGGGCACACAGGGATGGGGGGTTGGTTCCGAGGCAGAGGGCAGATTATTGGCCCTCACCTGTATCACTTGTATCAATTGTATCACTATCCACCACATAGGCTTGCAGGGCCTCTTTGTCAAACCCCTCAAAGTCCATATAAGTCCATATCCTCACTATCACTATCACTGACTTGGGCCGGCTGTGGTGGGTGGCGACCTTGTGCGCATCCTGCCCGCGCCGCTTCCTGCGTATATGAGTAGATGCACCGCGTAAAGTGAAAGTCCAGTTCTGGCTAGGTACCGCGTAAATGCGAAATCGCGGAAAGTGAAACCGTTTAAAGCGGGGTATTACTGTATATGCTGATAACCACAAGGAAACAAGAAAACACGAAGTTTCCAAGAGCTTTCGTGTAATACACATCTTCAGGGGTGAGTACAGACTGTACTCACCCCTGAAGATACGTATTACACAAAAGTGCTTGGGAACTTCGTGTTTTCTTGTTTCCTTGTGGTTATCAGCATTTATTTTGAATTGTATCTCAATATTCTAACAACAACAAAAATCAATGAAAAGAACCAGGGCCAAGATACTGTATATGACGAACATGGCAGGTAGATTGTGGTTGGAGTCCTTTCTGCAGACGTAAAAGTGATATCACATAAAACATATTGCTCGAGAACTTTTTTTTTTTTTTTTTTATGAGGTAAGAAAGCATTTATGTTCTATGATGAAATGTCCTCTACTGTAGTTTGTAGGGAGGAGAGAGAAATCCTTCCTAATTGCATGCACAAAGGGGTGGGGTAATATTTTTTAAACAAATCTAAAAAGTAACCCTAGGTACACACCCCAAGGGTCCCCTTTGTATACAATACTTGCAAAGTTTCAGGTCTCGCAGTAGGTTTTATGGTCTTGGAGCTACAGCTCTGACTGACACACATACATGTTTTCCTATGTGATTATTATTTTCACTTAATGTGTTTTCACTTAACAAGATACTGTACTGGATACCTGACAATTTCATCAAAAAATTCTTTCAGAATTATCTAGAATTCGATTGAATGCATTTCCTGAAATAATTAGGCTGGGAAGTTATGGACAAATCTTACATATGGTATAAAGTGTAGCCTGTATTAACAGTATTGTGTGTGTATCTTTCTCGCCAGATGATTGTATATGCATGTTTAGCACGGTTAGCGGATGGCACTCCACTCTCTGCAACCACGGACTTTGCTAGTGATGCCGACCCATGTATGCAGGAGGGAAAGAGATGTGTCAAATTATTAAGGAAACAGCTGTCCAAGTTTGGCAAGCGTGTTTGTCTCCAGGCTGAGGAAATAACTGTACAGTAAGTTAGAAATATATATTGTAGATTACTTTTGGCCTTTATCTCTCTTTAAGATAAGTTGTTTCTAACATATCACTTACCAGCTCCACCATATACAGGGTATACTGTATGAACACATCCAATACTGCAAGCAGCAACTAGAGTTGTAAAAAGTACTGGACTTTGTTACTTAAGTATGAGTGTTGTTACATTGACAAAATATTCTTCAACTAGAAGTAAAAGTATCCAAAGTTCAATGTACTTAAGTACAGTAGAAGTAAAAAAGTATCTCATTCATACAGTACTCAAGTACTGTGAAAATTAAGTACTTTTAAAAAGTAAATACATACCCAAAATGTTACTTGAGTACAGTGCTCAAGTAAAATTATTTTGTTACTTTACAACTCTGGCAGCAACTCTTCCCAAAACTTGACCTTTACTTCCTCATTTATTCCAGCCTGTAGGGCATAGGTAGATAGATACAACTATTACTATTCAGTAATGTAGTTTGTTCACTTGAAGCTTGCAAGTGATAATAATGAGGTAAGGATAGCAAGGGAGGCGAAGACAAACCCCAAAGGATTCTACCAAATGTATCAAACTAAAACACGAGAAAAGATTGGACCAATACGGTCAGACTCCGGCGAGCTCACTGATAACGACGGAGAAATGAGCAATAATTTGAATAAATATTTTTCAACAGTTTTCACCACCGAAAATCTAAACGTGATACCCGAGGCACCGACTCTATTCAGAGATAGTGAAGAAAACAAATTAAGTGAGATAGTAGTGACTAGTAACGATGTTAGTAAGCAAATAGACAAACTAAAGCCTAATAAGTCACCTGGTCCCGATGAGATATTTGCCAGAGTATTAAAGGAATGTAAGGAAGAGCTTAGTATGCCCTTAGCAAAGTTGTTTAACATGTCCTTAAAAACAGGTGTAGTACCAGAATCCTGGAGGATAGCGAATGTAATACCGATTTTCAAGAAGGGGGATAGATCACTATCCTCTAACTACCGCCCAATCAGTCTAACATCAATAGTAGGCAAATTACTGGAAGCAATCATTTCAAACTCTATTCGAAATCACCTGGAGAAGCACCGATTGATCAATGATTCCCAGCATGGCTTCACAAGCGGACGTTCTTGCCTAACTAATCTATTAACATTCTTTTCATCAGTTTTCGAATCAGTGGACGAGGGGCACAATTATGATGTGGTATATCTCGACTTTAGCAAAGCCTTCGACAGAGTCCCCCACGAAAGACTAATTAGAAAGGTAGAAGCTCATGGCATCAAAGGTGACATCCTTAAATGGATTAGGGCGTGGTTACAGGACAGGAAACAGCGAGTGAGCATTAACGGCACTAAGTCCCATTGGAGCAACGTCACAAGTGGAGTTCCCCAAGGCTCAGTACTTGGACCATTATTGTTTATTATATACATAAACGACATAGATATCGGCATAGACAGCAACATAAGTAAATTTGCTGATGACACTAAAATAGGACGTGTTATCAAATCTGACGACTCGGCAAAACTACAGGAAGATCTAAACAAATTTTTCGAATGGTCTGAAAAATGGCAGATGAAATTCAATGTCGGCAAATGTAAAGTACTCAGTATAGGAGATGTAAACAGGGAAACCAGATACCAGATGAACAACGATGCCATAGAGAAATCCGACTGCAGAGATTTAGGAGTAATGATAAGTAGGAACCTTAAGCCAAGTAAACAATGTGTTTTTGCTCGTAACAAGGCTAATAAAGTACTTGGGTTCATACAAAGGAGTGTTAGTTACAAGACTAGCGAGGTCATCCTAAAACTGTATCTTGCTCTTGTGAGACCACACCTGGATTACGCAGTTCAGTTCTGGTCACCGTATTACAGAATGGATATAGAATCCTTGGAAAGAATTCAGAGGAGAATGACAAGACTAATCCCGGGCATTAGGAACCTTGAGTATAGAGACAGGTTAAAGCATCTTAATTTGCACTCCCTCGAGAGACGTAGAGCGAGGGGCGACCTGATAGAGGTGTATAAGTGGAAGACAGGGCTAAACAAAGGGACATTACAAAGGTACTCAAATTATCCAACCAGGAGCGAACTTCGTAACAATGGTTTTAAATTAGACAAATTTAGATTTAGGCGTGAAATAGGTAAACACTGGTTTGGAAACAGAGTAGTGGATGAATGGAACAAGTTACCAAATATCATCATTAACTCGAATACGCTGGATAGCTTCAAACATAGGTTGGATGCTCATATGAGCAATAGGGGTTGGGTGTAAACGGGACTGCCCAGTATGGGCCAATAGGCCCGCTGCAGTTTCCTCCATTCTTATGTTCTTATGTTCTTATGTCAGTTTGGAGCAAGGCAGCTGATTGACTGGGGGATGGATACGGGACAAGTCATTACAGTTCTTTAGTATTTAATGTACGTATTGTACTGTTTTGATAATCTGAAATTTTAAGGAGTACTGTAATAACTATTCTGTGTTGATATGTGATAATTTTGGGTTCCCCAAGTGTGGAAATTATCAGAGGTCAACACAGAATAGTTATTACTCCTTAAAATTTCAGATTATCAAAACAGTACAATATATTAAATACAAAACTGTAATGACTTTTCCTGTGTCCGTCCATCAGCCAATCATCTGCCTTGCTACAAACTGACCCTAGGCATCAGTTGAGAGTTTCGAGTAAACAGACTTTAGGCTCTTTCCTATTACTAGTTTCAAGACCAAAATTTTCATATTTATCCATACTTAATCCTATACCTGTATCTGTACAGTACATACTGTAAATGTTATTTAAGGAGTGATTGTGGGAGGCGTGACAAAATCTGAAGTTGCTTGATCAGGTTATGAAAGCTGCAGAAAGAGTGAATGAGATATTGATGGCAAGAGGACCTCCCCTCTGTGTGAAATGAAGGATGTATGAGGCTGGTGTGATGTTTTATGGCAATGAAACATGGGCAGTTAAAAAGGATGACTTAAGTAGACATAAGCAAGCTGAAAAGAGAATGGTGAGGTGGATATGTAATGTGACGCTGAAAGACGGTAGGTCCTATTCAGAGCTAAGGGGACAGCTGTAGATGGTTTGGGCATAAAGAGGGAATGGATGAGACACATTGGGACAAGAGGTGCATGTACCTAAATGTGAAGAGGAGGAGATCCAGGGGTAGGCCAAGAAAGACATGGGGAGAAGTTGTAAGTATAATGACATTAGAGTAAAGAGACTGCAAGAGACTGTGCTGCATGGAGAGCTGCTAACAGGTTATTGTGACTACCGTGTGCAAGCTTGGAAAGTGGCTGCAAAATGTTGATGATGATGACTGCAGTAATAGAGGTGTTGTTTGGCAGACACCCAAAGATTTCTTGATTTTCATCTTATTGTTTATTGTATTTTTTCCAGAGAAATAATTGTCAACTCATAGCTTTTGAGACTTGCAATAATTTTCTTCTATCACTGAGTGAACTTAATGTGAGAGATAAAAGTTTGTTACACTTCAAAACTGCTTTGTGTTATTGCTTATGGATGTACAGTACTGATTGCAGAACTTACTTATATGTTTCTATTTTAATTACAGTTATGTAACAGATGACTGTACTGCTTATGTGGTTGTGTGTGAGCCAAACTACCCACATATCCTTGCCTTCAGCTTCCTCGATGAATTGATGAAGGAGTTTAATATTCTCTACACTGCCTCCGTTGTCAAGTCAGTCAGAAGACCTTATGCTTTTATTGAATTTGGTAAGAAAAGTGTAATATACTTGAGGTCGCACAGTTTTGTTTGGTTTAGATTATAAATACCATAATTACAAAATAAGTATCTCTTACAGCCACAAGATAAATAGAAAAATACTGTAATATACAGTACGGGTACTCAAGAAATATTTTTTGTCTATAATTGCATTTACTTCACTGTTGTCTTTATTACACAAATGTTAAAACATCAGAAGCCATCCATGAATAAGATTTAAATTTGTATATCTTGTTCCAGACCAGTACAGTAATTTACAAGAGCTCATAGCAGATCCTATTTATAAGGGGTGGAACAAGAGGGTATAGAAGGTTCAGGAGAGAAGAGGGAAATACTGTACTAAGAGAGTGGTGCTGAACAAGTGTAAGAAAGGGCAAAAACAGTGTGTGTAGAAATATTCATCACACACTTACTTATGTCATCAACTTGTATACTGTACACAGTTTACAAAATCAGTCATCATTCACACATCATACTATTTGCATTGTCAGTCTATATAATGTACAGCACTTGAACACTTGTATGTACAGGCATCCCCCTATTTATGGTGGGGTTGTGTTCCTGAAAAACCCATCACAGGTCGAAATACAGGTATCAGAAATCAGGATCATTATAACATGTGGTTCAATGGGATACTGTACTTTCCCAGCCAGTTGAACACCTACATGTTTCACCGAAAAAAAAAAAAAAATCGTACACCAATATTATTCCTACAACGCAAACAACATGTACCACATCATTAAAGAACAAGCCTGGTCATCATCACATGCCCCTTCAAGGCTAAGAGGACTCTTGTAGGTGGAGTGGAGACACCACTCTGACTCCTACAAAGCCTCTGCAAAGTCTCATGCTGCTTCACAATGTCAAGCTTCACCTCCAGAGACATGGTTTTCCTGGGTGCCTTGGCCTACCCAGACATTTTCAAAGCTACACAGCTCACTTCAGTCACAAAAACAGAGTGAACGATAATGTTATTGCAGCCAACACTGCTCACATCATGGTCACAACAACAGGAGTAAAGCACTGTACAGTCACAAAGAAACATAGTAAAAATAACTTCACAGTTACCAAAACAGAGTACATTGTGAATGTTAATGATGTTCTCTCACTGTAAAAAAATAAATAAATAAAAAACTGATAAGCAACACCACCAATATTGACGGATAATCGTTGAGCTACACAATCACATCATATGTGATCACCAGGGAACTAAACTTGCGGGTAGACTGCAGCTGACAAGTGCACTGAGAGATGCATTTCATATTCTACTTTGGCCGGACGATTACCATAGTTCATGCTGACTGGTTACATCACAAATAGGGAGATGGTCTTAAGATATCACCATCGTTAAAATGGAATATCCAAGATAGGGAGATCGTAAATCAGGGGAGACCTGTAACTGATAATCATTATTCCAGGCATAGGATTATAATGATAGTGTATGGATAATTCTCGTCAGGTAAAAGTTATGGCATCAGCTTGACAAATCATCAGTAGCATTTGATTAATTAATTTTTATATTTTTGATTGATTCCATTGTAAGTCATATCAAGTATACAGTATTGTTTATGTCCTGTACTGTATAATGTTTTGAAATGCAATATATCTTTCAAAGAATGATCTGTCTTTCTAAAATTATCTGTGTGGCGACTTTACTTACCTAATTCTGTACAGTAAGTCCTCGTTTAGCAATGCCCCCGATAACGTTGTTTCGTTATAATGTCGCTATTCTTTAGATACCCAAGCTTCGGATAACGTCCCACCGATTCAGTATAACGTCATCACAGACTACTTTGTATGGTGCATCACCCTCTCTCATCTTGGTGCGCTACGCTCTCACCCACGAAGCGTCACGGTGTCCCCAAGCATCCCCAGTGTTTAAGTGTTTTTGTTCTTTATACTGTACTCTAACCATTTGAAATGGCTTCCAAGCATCCATCAAGTGCTACTGATGCTAGTGTTGTGAAGAAGCAATGTAAGATCATTTGCCTTGCTATGAAAATGCAAGGCTCCACTACCCACCACACACTAGCTCCACCACCTCCGTCCATCATTGAGTACAATACAAAATGATTTAATTTATTTATATATACGTATACTATTTTCTATAAAAATGCCATTGCATTTCTGTATATGTAATGTATTTTATGGGGCAAAGGAAGGCTGGGGAACGTAACTCCCGTATTTTATCTATTTCTTACAGGGAAAATTGATTCCGTTAACGTCGCGGTTTTCAGGAACGGAACCACGACGTTAAGTGAGGACTTACTGTATTTCAACCCCCTGTGATGGCACGTAATGTCATTATTACAGGTATACCCTGAAAACCGGTGTCCCAATAACCGACGATTACATATAGGGGAAGTACCCCACAAGTTTTGTTGATACCGTGGATATCCCACGATTGGGGTAGGAGCGGCAGAGCTGTTTTGAATTTGGCGGGCAGTAGAGTGGTGCGATTGCTTGCCACAAGAAGGCTCTGTGCGCTGCCTCTGACTCATTCCCACCTCTCTGCACTTGATCCCAGTTACCATGTGTCTCCAACTTTGTGTTTGTTTGTTGTTTCCGACTTCATGTGTTTCCTCTTATGGGCATTTTAGAAACTTATTATATAATGTACTGTAGATAAAAATATGTAGAGCTTACGATGTCTGATTTTAGAATATTGTTTCCAATTTGTGTTTCCTTGGTGTTCTATATGTAAACAAAACATAGTCATTTTAAAAAAAAATGTCAATATGAGCATTTTTCCAGACACCTTCCTTCAGAAGACAAGGCAGAAGTACAACAGCACCCGAGCTCTTGCCTCCAGATTAAACTTAGCAGAAATGACCACAGACCTCAACCTCCACCCTCCGTCCTACATTAAGATGCACCAGTTAGAGCCGCCTCCATCTCCGTCTGTAACATCGAGGCCATCAAATGTCAGTACTGCATCTCACTCCCCAAAAACTCTTGGTTTATCAAATGGTACTGTAGCAAATGGTGTCATCATCAACAAGGATGTTTCAACAGGTATGTAAGACCATTCTATCACAGTTGGTTATTATTAATGATAGGTGCAGTACTGTACTGTACATTAATTTATGCTGTAATTTTATGGTTATTATTCCACCTGTTATTATCATTATTATTTTATTCTGTGCGTTGGATGTGAATGACGTGATACTGTAGAAATTTGGTGAATTCTGCAGATCGAGAGTGAAGATACTGTATTGATTGATTGATGATTCTATTTATAGTGGGTAAGCCAATCAACTGTACCTAGAGGTCCAGTTAAGGCCATCCCCATGGGTTCATTGTTAGATACAGGAAGAAACTGGAGTGCCTGAAGAGAACCTGTGATGATTGAGAGACACTGGATAATATTCTTTTCACATTTAACCCAAGAATGGGATGAATCTATGTTGTGAGGCAATCACTCTACCACTGTACCATTGGTATTCATAAAAGATATGCACAGAGAAGAAGTCTTTCCAAAGATGTGGAGAAGGAAGTGTACCAAGATGGAGTGCTCCTGTGGAGCCTTTATCACAAAATTAAAACTTAGGGAAACTATTAATTTCAGGATTCATCTTAATTTGTATACGTTGGGGTTATCAGACAAATGTTTATAAGTTTGGAAAAAGTATGAAATCTCAAATGGTAGTGTAATTCAATTCTTTCTTTTTTTCTCTTTCTTCTCTCTCATTGTTCACCAAACTTGCATCTCTTATACCAATCTCTCTCTCTCCCATGGCTCAACCCTAGATATGTGATGTGGATCATATGTGGCTGATGAGTGAGTTGACTCACCTTCAGTCCTTTATGAAATATATTATTAATGTGATAGAGGAGGTGAGAAGCTAGAACATGTGTGAAAAATTTGACTCAGTGACTTATGAAGATTTAGTAAACTACTGTACTGTATTATATTGGTACAGTAAGATACAGGACATATAAACTGCTAGAAAATACAAACAGGCCACACAGAGTTATGAGAATTTATGTAAAAGTGGAAGAGTTAATGGAGACATTTACTGTACTGTCTTTGACAGATTTATGATTATTATTATTGTTAATACTTTTGGCAGCATGATTGTATTTTTTTCTTTAAATATGAAGACAGAGAGACCAGGAATGAACTCTTAAGCCAATTTTAAATCTTGACTCTTAATTACATATATCCATTATATCTTGTTCTAGTGGGTGTTACTTTAAGACTGAGACCTATCTCTTGGTATGGTTGGTTGGCCGTCGTCCTGGCTGCCCCGTGTGTGTTCCTTGATATATACAGAGGAGCGGTTGCCATCAGCATGTCCAGTCTAGAGGTAAGCCATTTCAGTGGGTTTTCTAAGGAATATTTCATACTTAAGCTTCCTTCCAGTACATATATTATTTAACTGGTAGTCTGACAAGTGGTTAGGAGGATAAGACAATGATTGAAGGACAATAATACAATAAGGTTTTGGTTATATAAAGCAAAAATTTAAGTAAATAAACTTCATATTGACATTTCTGTGAATATCTTCCATGTATGAGTACAGATACCTGAGCTCTAGGCATTACGGTACATAAATATCCACGTGTTTCTGAAAGGAGTGATTGAGTAAAGATGCTGCAGCATTTGGTGTAAACAATGATTTATATACAGTACAGTAGTTTATGACAAAACATAGAGCATGAGTTTTGATAATTTCTACAATCAGTACAGTTTGACATGGTTCAAGTTCTAAATTGAAAAAAAAAAATGCTGCTCAGTTTCATTAATTACATTTAATTTTAATTGTGCATTTGTTACACTGTTCATATACTGTACTGTACTTGTACTGTATTAAAATAACATCTGAATACATAAACGAACTTTACATTTTTTATACTGTAGTTTATAAATAATCCCTCTTGGTATTTGTAAATTGGTGCCCGTTAAGTCCAAATTCGGACCAGAAACTCAATCTCATAATAATGCTCATGTATTCTAGAAGCCAGATGACCAACAGGGCGGGGCCAAGTAAAAAAAAATTGCCAACTCAGATTCTCACCAAGCCAATATGGTGTTACCTTTCTTATGTACCTTGACTGTAATATTTGGTCTTAAAGGACACCAACATACAGGTACTGGATATTGGAACTTATTTCAAGAATTAAGATAATAGTGGCATTTTTCATTTCTATCAATGTATATACGTACAGTAATTCCTTTAATGTGCTGTACCTCCAAGGCCATGTGAAGTAAAAGGAGTACCTCAGATGGATAACTTGGTGGCCATGTTTGGGAAGAGTAATCTTTGAGCAGAATACATTTGTTATGACAGTTAGAATGAAAAACAGGAAATAAACGGAGGATAACTTGCATTTCTCTTAGATTTTTGTGACCCTTCATCATAGTGGGAAATTCTTGTAAGATTAGAAAAATGCTTCCTTAATTATGTGTTAGATATTTTAAAGTGTAATAATCACGAGGTGAAGAATTTTACCTTTTCTTGATTAGTTTTAAGTACTACTCAGGATATGTTTATTTGTGTCAGGAACTTGATGGCTCCTCACCCTGGCATGGCATATTCTTCCTGACAGAGATGGTATTTCAGATCATGCAGGTTAGATATTAACACTTTTGTTTCTTTTTGGAAATGTGATTGTACAGTATTCTTCATATTCCTCGGTGCATTATTTGGCTACACCAGACTACAGTACAGTATATGTGAAATCAGTACTGCAGTATTATTTTTTCTTTACAAAACTTTCCATCGTTAGTATTAAAAGCTTGTGCCACTTATTGAAAATGTTAAAGGAAATTATCTTCTTTAGATTTAGTCAGAAAATGAGACTCGTGTAGTCACTAATGTTTTATTTTTTTTTTTTTTGCAGGTCCACATGTTACGGAAATACAATAAGTTCCGAAAACTTGGGACACTGGGATGTGCAATACTCGTGTTAATTCTAAATGGGTTCCTTTTTGACGTTAGAGATATGTGGATATGTTTGGTTTATATTTTTGTTTCTTTATCTCTCATGGTCGCTACTTTTCGTAGGCCTTTTGAAAGAAAGTTACCCAGATTTCACGTGTGAGTTGTGTTTCTAGTCTTATAAAAGTGTTTAGCCGGCCCAGATTTCTTGTGCTAATTGTGTTCCATCATTCACACAAGAAATAATGATATTTCTCAATGGAGGATATACTTAGGACTGTTATTTTTTTATGTGGGATATTAGGTAGATGTCTCTCATAGGGTAAGTAATATGTACAGTACAGTAGTAATATTTTTATCAACCTAGACTTTCATTCCCTAAAACCTATTTTTAGGAGTTATATTCAAATCCCTGATGTGCAAAATTACCCGGTCAATTGAGCTAACCAGTTAAGAACAGATTAAATTTAGCTTGTTGGGTGGGAATATATTTCTGAATACAGTTTGGAGATTTAAAATTGTTGTACAGTACTTGTGAAGTCTGGAACAAATAACTAAATATATACAGTATGTGTTTTAGATCACGTGCTGGCTGAATTTGACGATGTTCATTAAAGTTTTTGTAATGTATGAAGACACGATTATTTATATTGGTCATAAATACAAAACAAGAAGATGTATATCCCAAGGAGATACACAACATTCCTAATTTAAATGTTACTGTTTATATAATTTTTCTTTGCCCTCTAAAGCCAGTCCCTTCTATAATACAGTACGGTCCCAGTTATTTATCTTTACTGCTGTTATGTTCTCTTGTCCACACTACAGTACCTGGCATCACAAGTCAGTTGCACATAAACCTCCAAAAACTATTCATGCTCTCTGGTCATTCAAACATATTACTTTCTGAATATCCACCTCCCTTCACTCCTAGTGCATCTAACACCCCATTATATCATCTTGCTCTGCCTCTATCCCTCCTACCAGCCATCTTTTGAATTATATACCTTTTACTAATCTTTCCCTTTATGTGGTCTCTGTCTTTAGTACCTCAGGAGATCTTGATACATGCTCTGGCCAACACTTCTTTCACTTTTGCATCTCTTTGTTTCTGTACTTGTATTCTGTGCAAGCAGTCTACGCCTTGTAATATTTGTACTTGTAAGTACATCATTTCTTTTGCTTCTGATTTGCTCCTTTTTCTTACATCAAGAGTCTACTAAGCTTTATGCCTTTATATTCATGTCAACTCAACAATTCCCTTGTACATGCCCAGCTTTGCTTCCTTTGACACAGATTCACTCTCCATACATTCCCCAATCCACCAATTATTTCTTTCCACTCTTAGATACTGCATTCAAAACACTTAATTTCTTTCATTCTGTGTCCGTTCGAGCTATCAGTTATTTTTCTCTCGTCTCCCCTCTATAGTTTTCATCACTTTTTCTTTCTTCATATTATTCAACTTTCTCCCAATGCTCACTCTTTTAAACTCATTCATTAAGATTTTAAACTTTTCTATTATTATATCACCCACAATACTAAACGATGGTGACACTGGTGATATTCCACAACTTTAACGTATACTGTAGTTCTATATTCATTGGGAATCGGTTTCTTTCTCTCACTGACACTCGTACACATGCTTCTCCCCCCCTGTAAACTTTGGAACAGCATTCAACAGTTTCTCATTTACTTTAGATGTGTTCAATATTTCCCACATTCGGTTAAGCTGTTCTATCAGATGTATTAATATAGTAAATCCATAGTTGTCACAAATAAATTTTTCCCTTTTTCCAGAAACTTTTTTTTACTCATTTTCTTTATCAAAAAACTTTAATCCGAACATGCACTTCATTTTTTCTCAACCCACATTCTTATTTCCCTAATGTTCTTTATTTTTTTTTTATAATTCTAATAATAACAAAGAGTTACACAGGTAAACTCAATGGCCTTGTTCCTCACAGTACTTTACATTCATCTTTTTCATCTTTTTCTTAATAGGTACAGGCAAACAATACTGTACTTGCTTTCTGGCATCACTTTGGTAGCAGACGGTGTATGAAGTATTTGTTTGAGAGAGGATTTGTTATGGTTACAATGGTAGGTTGGCTTGGACTTGATACCGTTATATCTACAAGTGTGATTTTTTTCCCACAACTTCAAGACAGTTTTTTGGCCACTCAGAGAAATAGTTTATCCCTGCACAGTCTGATCATAATTTAGCTCAACATAACCACAATACCCGTTAAATTTTTGTGTATATGTGAAAGACCATATCTCTCTTACCCGTATATAAAAAAGTGAAAGTCGGTTCCATAGGCCTGATACCCATTAGGGACATGTGAATACAGCACAAAGTAGACTAAGCCTTCAGTATACACTGTACCCTCGTTAATTCGGATTTCGGCTGAATTTGTATGTTTTTTCCCCAAAAAATTAATTAAACAGTTTGAATTTGGAATGAATCTGAAATAACCGAGCGATTCCGAAAAGTCGATTATTATTATAGGAATAGATTTTGAAATACTGTAGATTAAGGCGAATAAATTTTAGGAATAGAAAATAAATTATATTAATACTTGGGATCACAGATGCATAAGTGGCATTTTGATTTAATGTTAACAAAACTTTTGCCTCGCGATCAGACATGCCAGTATGGCGTTCTTTTCATTTTCTGTAAAAGTTTTGGCCAAATTACTTAAAATTTTAACACCACTCTCCTGTGCGGAACCAAGTCATAAGGCTAGGTGGCAACCCATCTAGGTCCAGTAGGCTAGGCGTTATTGTGCCACAGTCACCAGTGTGCATCTGGCTTCCTAAACGGTGGGTACCAGGCGTGATTTAAAAATGGCCACCGTGATCTTATTTCCGCTATCTCAATACAGGTATATATTTATCACTTACAACCAGGATATTTATTTTTATGAAGTGATAAAGTGATGCGTAGTGAAATATTTATAATGAAATACCCGTAGTGAAATATATTTTAATATACGAGACGGTGAAATGACTACTCACAATACTGTACAGTCGCAAATACCAGACAAAAGCAAGTTGTAATATATAGGCCTAGTTTAGAAAAATAAGTGATAATAAAATGTAGTGCAATAGAGGCATGCATATGGTGAATTATAATGAATACTGTGCTTATTTGATACGTATTCATAAATCCATTGTCGTCCACATCCTAAGGCCTACCTCGTTTGAGGAGTAAGTGGAAATTTTATTGCCAAAAATTTAGTTTTTGTCACAGAAGCTTCTAACTGGTCTATTTCTCTTCCTTAGTATGTGTACAGTAATTATGTCATAAAAACTACTTTCAAAAGATTTCAACAAAATATTAGAAAGGAAAAAATATGTGTATAATCATTTCAGTGACTGCACACGTAACCACCACCTATTTTTACCTTTATCCTGTAACTCCATTACATTTACCATTGTTTTTTTTTCTAATTTTATCATTGTCTTCCTCATGATTAAATCTTTCTTGCCATGTACATTTTATATTGACTGTTTCATGAAGAGGAATCGACAGTAAATTCTCACTTTTTGCTTATACAGTCGGCCCTTAACATACGCGGGGGTTAGTTAACGGAGATACCTGTGAATGTTAAGAATCCGCGTATTTTTGGTGCCCCCCCCCCATAAAAACACCCCTGGCCCCCCGTGTCCTTATTTACCGGTAAGTAAAGAAAAACACTATGTACATGTTTACAAACACTTTATTTAATATTAAAATGCAAAAAGAGCTATAAAAACAATTAATAATGTACTGGCTGGCATCTCCACTCATCCCTGCTCCAGCCTCCAGAGCGTCACCACTCGTCCCCGCTCTATCCTTCCGCCTCCATATCGTCACCGTAACTTATTCAGCAACTCCACCTTCTCCTGCAGAGTCATCACTTTCTTCTGACACTTAGGGTTGGCTCCAGCTGATGTCTTTGATGATCTTTTAGGGACCATGGTAAATGTGGGTAGCAACTACAATGCTGATGTCAACACAAGCGTGGTTACAGCGAGACTGAATGACTGAGGGAACGCAGGGTGGCGTGGCGGGCGATATGTGTGTGTGTGGTGTGGAAGGCGGTGTGCAGTATGTGGTGTCGCGCGCGATTTTAATCTATATTCCTCCGGCGGCAATCCACTTATTTGCAAACCCGTGTATGTTAAACCCGCGTATGTTAAGGGCCTACTGTATTTGTCAGAATAACTTTTTTTTTTCTTTTTTTCTTTTTTTCTTTTTTTCTTTTTTTTTGTGTGTGTGTGATTTCCCAGCCCTTTTCTTACATAGGAAGGCATCATTTGAATACATGTTTGACAATTAGCCATGAATAGCGCCCGGGAAAAAATATCTTCGCGATTTCTGGTCATTCTGTGGGCTCAAAAGTGGTCCTGTGACAGGCTCGTTAAATAAATTTCAGGCAATCCCAACTGTTACGATACAGTACAATACTGTATAAAACTGGTGTGTAGCAGAGGAGGGAGGACAACTCACCAACTCCCACTCAGCAGCCCACGATCCTTTTATAATGACAATATGCAATTTCACCATAATTCCCATATTATTTCGGTTCATTTGATAGTGGGTTAATAAAACATTATTGAAAAATAAATAACTTCCCCCCACCCCACCAAAAAAAAAAATCACACACACACTCAAACCCCAGATGAGCTATTGTGCCACTGGTCCCTAACACTGTTGCTCACCATCTCTCAAGCACTGTTGTTGTCACTGGTCAGGAGGGTTGGTGTTTACCACAGCACTTAGTAAATAATATTACAGTATAGCGTATTTATCAGAGCTTATTTTTGTAGTGTATAATGCACTGCCATATGCCCTGGATTATTCACTGATCAGTTGTCTAAGTGCCAAAAGTAGCCAAATCGAGCCATCATGTATCAATGAATTTTAAAACAGAAATTAAAATTTTATAAGACGATGGTTTAGTAGTGCTGATAATGTGTGTGCTGTGTAAGTGCCTTGTCATATCACTGCACCTCCTGCCTCATCATCTCACCTCTTGCCTAGTCACCTCACCCCTCATATGGTCAGCTCACCTCGCAGTGTTACATTGCTTAATTACTGTATTATTTATTTTATTATTACTGTATGCACATTTAGAAAGTATTTGTTTGCACAGTCATTATAAATACAGTAGATTATTTTATGTGGCAGCCTAGGCAAGGCACAAAAACAACTGAAAATGAACAAATAATTGAACACAAAAATTCGGAATTGTCAAATACAGTACAGTACTAATGTCAAAATACCGTATTCCGAACTCAGTTAATTTGCATTTTTCGGTAATTCGAGTGACCCGGTGCCCCATTTTTGTCGAATTAACAAGGATATAGTGTACAAAGAAGCAGTGTGGTCACAATTGCACTTTGAATCCCTTCACTTCCCCTGTAAAGTTAGGTACCCTTGGCTCGAATCAGCTATCCGTAGAACAGGTGTGTGCTGTATATGCTTGGCTGCTCCACCCTTCTGTATTCTGTGAGACAAGTCCTTTACTCAAAACAGAGACAACAGACAAAACCTTTTCCACATTCATAGGTCACATTTTTACTTTTTCTATACATTGTAATATGGGACACGAGAAATACTCAGAGCACGTGTACTTTGGCGGGAGTGGGTAGGTACTGTAATATATATATATATATATATATATATATATATATATATATATATATATATATATATATATATATATATATATATATATATATATATATATATATATATATATATATATATATATATATATGATTCAGTCCTCTTCTACTAAGACAAAGACACAAAAAATATTAAACTTAAGAATGGAAACATCTATATACATACTGTAATTACAATAGGTTAGTCATGATACACTTCAGTTATTTTTGTTGTACAGTCAACTACTAAAGTCAGTTCTCCTCTCCACCCAAACCATGAACCCTGGGATTCAGACTGATGAATCTGAAGCATTTATGAACATAATAATGTATCAGACTACTGCTTTGGTTCATAAATCTGAATCTCTGAGTTCGTGGTTCAGGGGGGGAGAAGAGAATGGACTTTAGTAGCTGACTGCACAGAGTAATACACTACAAATCCTTTGAGGGATATGTATAAAAGTCCAGCATTTAGAGTTTGAACCTTGTTCTAGAAACTTATTAGGATAGGATTGCAAACAAACCTGACCACTTGCCAAAGTTAGGGTTAAATTTTTGATTGGTGGATTTTGGTGTGTACAGTACAGTACCCATATGGTGACCTGCCCATGGATTGCTCTTCCAAACATATAGGAGAGGCTTATCGCTTATGGAGTCCAAAATATCAAGGTCTGACAAAGCCAGTCCATCTCATTTGGGTTGTCATTATATAAAAAAAGTGGGAAAAAGCATGATGATTTTAGTACTGTACAGGCATCCCCAGCGTTACGGAAGGGTTGCGTCCCTGGAAAATTGACCGTATCGCGAAATTCCGTAAAGCAAAACCTATTTTCCCATTGACTTCCATTATAAAACTGGAGATGCGTTCCTAAGGATTTTTTTTTCGGCCCCAAAAAAGTAAGTCAAGCACTTTTAAGAATGAAAATAAACATTTATAAACACATACAATACAGTACATTAAATAATTTATGATATACATGTAATATGAAGAGAAATACAGATGGAATAAATAAAAATATTGTACTGTACTCACAGATTGTTCCCACTGTTGAAGTAGCAAGACCTGATGTTTTTGCAATCTGGCTAAGTTTTTCTCCAGCATCAAACCTTCTTAAAACATCAAGTTTAATATCCAATGTAATGCCTTTGCGGCTTCTTTTTGCACAACTGCGGTCACTTCCACTTGATGGCCTCTTTCCAGTCATCTTGAATAAGGGTAATGCACTGTACTGTACTTACTGTATGTTTGTAAAAGTTAAATCCAACTGCTGGGGCGAGAAACATGCAAACACACTGGATGTAAACAATGGAGTGACTCTGCGTGGCGATGCCATGCTTGGCAGTAGTAAACACCAAGGAATCCACACCAAACAAATAATAATTAAAAAAATAAATAATTTTATAGTGATTTTTTTTTAATTGCTAAAATTTACCCAAATTTCCGTAAGGGCGGATTTACGGGCCGTATCGCGAAATTATTGGTCATAATTTACAAATTCCGTAAAAGCGAAATTCCGCAACCCGGGGTTCCGCAACGCGGGGGATGCCTCTACTGTAATCTTTGGTGTTGTAGAGTAAGTGATGGTGGTGAAGTCGGAAGAATTATGCTGTGGCAGGTACTGTACTGTACCTCACTATTTGGAGCTGCACATTCATTGCAGACACCGATTGAGATTGAAATTTTACGTAATTTTACTTCACATGAAAATGACACAGAAAAATAAAGGAGAAATCTTTTAAGTTTATATGCTTTTTCCACGGTAAGTCTTCCGCAAATAACTGGTACCAACTAAATACTGCAATAAACACTTTTGTATCAATGATACATTAATCCCCAAATAATACATGGTGTTAGGGTCATAGAAATACTGTATGTCTTATTATGAAACTAATTTATTCAATTTTTTATTTGCCATCTTTGCCACTTGCAGCTAACTACCTGGTAGTTGGTTTGGCAGTCAGTTCTCTGCACACCGTTGATGAGTACAGTATATATTGTATTGGCATGTACAGGTCTCCGAATGTACCTAATCATGTGCCAGTGTTGGTCAAGCAGAAGACTGAAAACAAAAAAAACATGCCAGCGAATTCAAGGGAGTGATAAGTTTTGTGCTTTTGAATGGTCCTGTAAATCAATGACAAACTGGCCAGCATAAGTGTGTTACAAACTGGCCAGCAGTAGTGTGTTACAAACTGGCCAGCAGTAGTGTGTTACAAACTGGCCAGCAGTAGTGTGTTTAACAATGAAAGTGGACTAATATGCATAAATTAATCAGATATTTCTTTCCTGTGAATTACCCAAATTGCTTAACAGTATAATAGAGTATATGTGTTTTGTCTGGGGATTATTGTCTTATATTTTGTAAAGTTCACAGTGTTCTTATATATTTCTAATGTGTTTGTAAAACATTATAGGTAATACCAAACTCACTTTGTATTACTGCACTACTCTGGAACTGAACAACTGGGCACTACTAATGCTATAAAATACTTCCTTAAACTGTATAGTACTTGTACTGTACTGTACTGTACAGTAAGAGCTTTGATGGATTTGAACAATGCCAGAATATTTTATCAAAACTCCAATGTGTGAAGGATAACCACTTGACAATTGCCCTTGAAAATATTTTGTTGTGCGTTCAATAAATCATCTTCCATGTATCAACCTGAGGGACAATGATCAGAATACTGTGACCATGATGCTTCCTCAGTTATGAAAATATACCAGTGAGTTTGAGTAATGTTTTGGAAATATGTTACATTCACTAACCAAACAACTTTCCAAATCAAGGCACAAACTCTAATCAATGGTCTTCCTTTTGTCATACTATAATATATATAATCTTTTTAATATTAATACCCCAAAGATGGCATTTCCTCATACTCTCGTTTTTATGTTTCAATCAATTTATTATTGTATTAGAAGATTACAGTCCAGGGGCAGATCCAGGAATATCAAAAGGGGGGTCCAAGAAGTTGTGGGTGTGGAAACATGGCGAGCGCAGTGAGCTCACCCAGATGGGGGGGCTGTTAGCACCCCAGAATATTTGTTTTAAATCCTACCATGTGCATGAAAGAAGAAGTACTGTATTGAAATTTTCTGATGAAAGGGGAGGTCTAGACCCCAGGACACACCCCCCCCCAACCTTGATTGCGTGTTTAGTTATTTCAGTTGCCCACTTCTGTAATAACTCAATATATCATACTGTCTTGTCTAACATTATCTTTTAAAATTATTGTAATCTAAAAAACTGTATGTTCTTGTTTATTGAATTGACAGACAGCTCAATTATTTTAACTAACACAAGATTTCTTCTATTTTGCTTTAAATATTTGTTAACGCTACAGTATTTATACTGTATATGGTGCATATCACTCACTGTCATTGTAGATATTAATTTGGAGCATCATCATCATCACCATCATCATTATTTAATCAATCAGTGTATTACAGTACCAGTACAGTACTTGCTCTTTAGGTCCAGTACTGTACTGGTAAATGTTCTTACTGCAGAAAAATATGCATTTTCACTTTTTCTTTTAGTTAATTGATATTAGTGTAGCAAATTATTTGTATTAGTATTAAGTTCAAAAATGGTCTGGAAGTGGCTTTAAAAAATTTATATAATGTACACTCGTTCCAGAAAGTATCTTTGATTTTATGAGACAATATGACAACGGACAAAGAATTCTGACAACCCTACCAAGACAACAGGAGTCACGGTGTTCATTTAGAAATTTACTGGAGCCCTCCATAAACATACCTTTTGGAGTGAGTGTACATGTCCATGTATATAGTACCCTTGAATATATGTTATATACTGATGGTTTGAAGAGGTTTCAGAGTTAGTGTGACTTATCATGTATCTGCAATACATGTAATTACTTGTACAGTTTTTATTAATAAATGGTGTGAGATATTCTCCTTACTGTACAGTATGTGGCCGTCACAGTGAATATCTACAAGTTAACCTGTAGCACCGCTATGCAGGTTTTACATGTGTGATCTTAAAAACTGAAGAGTAACAGGTTTAGCAGAAAGCCAAAGGTTGTCTTAATTGAGAGATCTGAATACAGTACTGTACTGTACTTGCATCTCAAATTTTGTCTTAAATTCAGTAGATTATTTGACGAGTATTTATACGGATATATTATACAATAGAAGGTGGTTGTTATTTGTGTGATGGCTAAGTGGGATGATTTCCATTCTTTTACCTGCATCATCCAGCTCTCTGAATAACAGTCCTGACTGAACAACTGTTTGAGAGAACTTTCTGCCCAGTCCATGTTATTCAGCTCACGCTGATGTGGTTTATGATTAGTTTCAGGTCAACCTTGTTACTTTTTTGTAAGGTCTGTTGTTTTGTCTGACAATGAGATGTACAGAAATGTATGACAGTCAGTATGATCAACTTCAAAAGAATTTTTGCTGCATTTATTCAGTTGACCAAAAAATTTTCTTTTCTCTTGAGGATGTGTTTCATAAGTACATAGTGCTAAATGCAGCCGATGACTAATTCTCAGTTTTCTCGGTTTATATGTACCAGCCAGGATAAGAATGGAAGATTATCATAAACTGTGTAATATGTAGATATTTAATGTGAGCCTTTTTTACCACTCCAGGCTGGTGGAAGAAGCATTAGGTTCCCAATTTAATACTTGCTACTCTGTAGACTATGTTATTTAGTTTGTAAAATATATCAGCCATTCCCAGGGTGTGTGACTTCATGTGAAAATTATTATTTGTTTGTGTTTGTTAATAAATTTACAAGTCTAGGTCAAAGAAGTGAGACAAATATTCTTTCAAAATAAATTTAAAAAAATTAATGGTTATTTAATTTTTAAATTTTTATTGTTATTATTTTAAACAATACATCCCCTGTACTATTTACATTGAAATTCAAGCACAAATGCTTACCAATAAAGTGAAAGAATTGCCTGGGGGTTGGGAACACTGTACAGTGGTCCCTCAGTTAACGAACGCTTCGGTTAACGAATTACCTTCCATAAGAATCTTCAATTCGGTTAACGAAATCCTTACGAAAATCACGTTTTGTTTTGAACATCAGCTGAGGGGGTACTCAGCCAATTCAGTAATCTGTTCTATGTTTATATTCGTTTCCAATGGAGTAAATATCAACAAAGTTGTGCTTTATAATATTTATGCATGATTTCTATTAAAATTATTAGTCATTTTAACATTTATTTAACATATTGATAATATATGCAGTACAGGGAACTAGTTAGTTGTGCACCCATCAGATGCGTGGGTTGGCCACCAGGCATCAGTCTGGCTTTGTTTTCTGTGGAGAGAGCACCTATTTTGTTGGTGTCTTGAATATTCTTGCATTTTTCATTGAAATTATTGGTCATTCTGAACTTTAGTTAACATATTGATAATATATAGCACAGTGCAGTGTTGATTTAAAGAAAATAATCTTGAATTACACCTAGTGAACTTAAAATTTTATTGGCGAAATGACGGCATCAAGCATGGGTCCCCTGAAAGGTGATTTCTCCTCCATCCCCACTTCCTTCTCTTCTCCTTTCTCCTCCACCTCCACTTCTAATTCTCATCATCATCATCAACCAGGAGCCTTCTACATACACACCTCAAAGTAAGTGTACTTTACTGCATTTTTTTTATACTTTGTATGTACTTTTCGGTGAGCTGGAACCATTTACCCAATATCCCATTGAAACAATGGATTTGATAAACGAACGACCTTCTGGAACGAATTGTGTTCGTTAACCGAGGGACCACTGTACAGTATCAGCTGGAAATGTTGGTTAACACAATCCAAAGATGTTTAACCCTATAGTTTTAAATGCCCCCTTTTGCCAACTGGTTTCTAAGTGTTGACAACCAGAGATTAAAAAAAATTGAGTCGTGAAGGACACTACTATAGAGCTCATCAAAGAGGTGTGGTGGTAAAACAAACTACAGTAATTACAATACAGTACCTATATTATACTGTAAGTTCGTTTTACCATCATACCACCCCATCAAGCTGTGTGGTGCAGTGTCCTTAGCAACTAAATTTTTTTTTTAAACTGGTTGTCAATGCTTAGAAACCCATTGGCAAAAGGGAGCATTTAAAACTATAGGGTTAAACATCTTTGGATTGTGTTAACCAACATTTCCAGCTTTTTAATCTCTCCCAGTAATTTAATTAATTCTTCCCAGTCTTTGCCTTAACCTGGCCCCAGGTTTTAAGGCTGTATTAAAGGGTATAGCTGTACTAAATACTGTATCCATAATCTTTTCATTTTTTACAATATGTTTGGTATCTACAAGAGGAAAGTTGGACTTACAAACAAGCCTCAGGAACATAACTCGTTCGTAAGTAGAGGAGCACCTGTAATTTGTTAAACACATCTAATGAGAGAAGTTACCAGAGATGTTTCGGGTCCTACGAGGGTTATCAAAAAATATGCGGAGAAAGTTGCCAGCTGGGAATGGATCCCCCCACTATTTACATTAATTCTTATGGAGTAAATTGCCCTGATATTTGCAGTTTCATAAATCGCAATGACTTTTAGGAACACATCCATTGAGATAACCAGAGTATAAAGACCTTAAATATTTAGCTCATTTTCTTACATCAGTGATTAACAACCTACAGATTTTGTAGTCAAATGTGTATCAAATATGATTACAGTTTGTACAATGACAATATTGATAAAGCACAGTCTCATTCAAGATTCTTCGAACACTGTTGGAGGCAGCTGGCAACTCAAGGCCCTTTGTTTACTTTAGTAGTAGTGAAAATTATGAATGAATGTAAAAGGTCATCGGTGATTGATTACTTAGTTCCCGTTGCTAAATTAATGGTTGGGCTTTGTTGTTTCATATTAGTATATTATACAACGTACTATAGTAAACAAACGGCCTCGAGTTGCCAGCTGTCTCCAGCAGTGTTCGAAGAATCTTGAACGAGACTGTACTTGCATGTGATACAGTATCTATAAACAATATTTACAAGTAATTGATTATTAACATAACAATTTGGTAAAAATCTCAAGTAATATTAAAAAATAAATAAATAAATCAATCAAGTCAACACATGTAATCATTTGTATCACTAATTACTCAAGATTCTTTATAGAACAAAGATTTGAAATTAATGCCACAATACTGTACATTTAACAATCAGTTTCTCCCAGTACAGTATTAACTGAATCCAACCAAAATATTTAATGCAACTCTTAACCAGTTCTAATTCACATTGTTATAGGAGAATTACTAGCCCATATACCTGTATTGTACAGTATACTAGTTTTACACAAGTCCAAATGGTGGTTGTTCAGATTTAAACTTATATTTTTATTTAAAGTGATTCCATAACTAAAACTATCAATGTTCTGTGACTAGGTAATTTTTTATACTACAGTACTGTATATGTACTCAAAAAAATTGCAAGAAATTCATAAAATTTCATGCATAGGATCATGTTTTTTTCCAAATTAAAAGCTCAATTTTCCTGGGAGTCTGTACCCGAGTATGCAACCCAGTTCCTGAGGTACTGTAGCTTTGCAACTTGATACAGCATATTGTAACTTGGTACACATGTGAGTATATTATCAGCTTGTGGCCATGCCAACATGTTTACCATCTAATCAAAATGTACTGTTAAGACCTGCCAGCTAGTCTTCACACATGGTGGTTCAACTTCAAAAACTAGGCCCTAGAGCAAGATGGAAGACCTGTTTGGCTGCCAGCTTCAAATGTGACGTATCAAAAATTTTAAACTACCACCTTTGACAACCATGTGATACTGTACTGCTTAGTAAGGTGCAATTATTAGAAGGGTGAGGCTCCTAGGTTAATTTTACAGTAATTATGTTTGGTTAGTGTGTTCCACTACACGAACAGTCCAAGGCAATCAATTTTATGTAAATTTACTGCCAGGAAAATTTTACCAAGAATTTTTAAGCAGATGAACATGTTGATCAGCCACCCCAGCCACATACAGGAGCAGACATTGACCAGCCACCCCAGCCACATACAGGAGCAGACATCGACCAGCCACCCCAGGCACATAGAGGAGCAGACATCGACCAGCCACCCCAGCCACATAGAGGAGCAGTCATTGATCAGCCACCCCAGGCACATAGAGGAGCAGTCATTGATCAGCCACCCCAGCCACATAGACGAGAAGACATTGATCAGCCACCCCAGCCACATAGAGGAGCAGTCATTGATCAGCCACCCCAGCCACATAGAGGAGCAGACATTGACCAGCCACCCCAGCCACATAGACGAGAAGACATTGATCAGCCACCCCAGCCACATAGAGGAGCAGACATTGACCAGCCACCCCAGGCACATAGAGGAGCAGACATTGACCAGCCACCCCAGGCACATAGAGGAGCAGACATTGACCAGCCACCCCAGGCAGACATCGACCAGCCACCCCAGGCACGAGAGGAGCAGACATTGACCAGCCACCCCAGGCACATTGAGGAGCAGACATTGACCAGCCACCCCAGGCACATAGAGGAGCAGACATTGACCAGCCACCCCAGGCATGTAGAGGAGCAGACATTGACCAGCCACCCCAGGCACATTGAGGAGCAGACATTGACCAGCCACCCCAGCCACATAGAGGAGCAGACATTGACCAGCCACCCCAGGCACATTGAGGAGCAGACATTGACCAGCCACCCCAGCCACATAGAGGAGCAGACATTGACCAGCCACCCCAGGCACATAGAGGAGCAGACATTGACCAGCCACCCCAGCCACATTGAGGAGCAGACATCGACCAGGCACGTAGAGGAGCAGACATCGACCAGCCAACCCAGGCACATTGAGGAGCAGACAGCGACCAGGCACGTAGAGGAGCAGACATCGACCAGGCACGTAGAGGAGCAGACATCGACCTGGCACATAGAGGAGCAGACATCGACCAGCCAACCAGGCACGTAGAAGATACCCTCCAGCATAACTCCTCACAGGGCCCTCGATACCCCCCCCCTCCCAGGTCCACCCCCTAGAAAGGAGTTCCCAGAAACTATTTCATAACTATGTTTTGAGGCATCTGACTCAGGGAGGATCGTGACGAGAAAATTTGAAAGACCTTTGGATACTTCATGAGGAATGGGGATGAAAATGAAAGACGAATGATACCATGTGAGAAAGGAGGGAGAAATTGGAAGGTCTCTGATAGTCTTCAGGTGCAAAGGAGAGATAAGTTTAATTTGATGCTTAATGTTACCATAGGAGGGAGGATGGGGCTGATGACGTCTGATTAGTATGGATCACTAATCAGAAATTTAAGGCAAACTTACGGCCTTGAATGTGAATAGAGACAAAGTTTCCTGAAAAAAAAGTTATTGTACACATACCTTTTATCCTTGGTGTGTGGCAGTCCCTCGATGAGCTGTACCCTCACTTACCTGTAAAGTGTTATAATAAATCAGTAACAGTATGTTACCAAACGTATTTAAACAAACTTAACCTGATAATGCCTAAAGTACAGCTATTCTCTTGACCCTAAACAAGTATTTACAGTACTTCATACAGTTTAGTGATATTGACCAGGAATGCATATTATAGCTTTACGGGTTAATATTTACGACTAACCAGCACATTAATTTTTATTACTGTTTATTTTCTTACTTTATTTTTATCAGTGAGTTCTATGATAATCATTTCTTGTGCAAATTTTACATTTCATAGATAATTAAGCACCTAGGCACTCACTAATTTGTCTTCCTGTTGGTAATGAGGCCGCGCTATGGTGCTGTGCTTTTCCCCGGGCTCGCGGCAATTTCATTTTCAGCATAACATGTGAAGGTTGTCGTCAGTCTTATATTGACGTAATTTGCAAATTTAGGAATAAAGACAAGACTCTTCAATTGTTCAAAGACCACAACATTGTTTCTTCAAAGAGAGACTGTCCACATTGCGAGAATTCCTGTGCTTTCACTTCCTCAACGTTACCAGCCACGACAATAAATCACTCCGCCGCCCGGGCTGCATAAGCGCCGATGCACCCGCATCATCTCGTCCAAAAAATGCCTCAAATTTCGCCTTATCATAGTAAGTTCTTTCTATTTAATATTAATAATAAATAATAATACTGTAATAATAATAAACGGTTTATTGAAAGAGATTGGCAGCCAGAAGGCTGAAAATATACAGTTACATATTTGGGGAATGGGTTTTGAATTACAAATAATATACAAGTAACAAAAGTGATACAAATAAGATATATAATAACTAGATGGGGAAAAGCTCAAACTTCAGTGCATTTCAACATAGTGACAGTGCAAGAAGTAGTATTTACTGGGAGTGAATACACTGGTTTATTACAAGTTATTGATAATTTTTACAATAGTTGGGACTGGGCTGTTCTTATAGCGATCAGTTCGTGCACGTATGGGGTGGATGTGGTTGTGGTGTCGAACAGCAATTCTCGGGCTAGGGATCTCAGGTGGTAGTAGGAGCCGGTGTCGAGGATGGTGTAGAAGCTTCTTACCAAATTTGCAGATGAAGTCGTGGTGATGGTCAGTGAGAGTCGAAAGGGTCAGTATGTTGAGCGCTTCTTGATATGTGGAGTAGGAAGGGGAGAGAATAATCTTGCATGCCCTCTTTTGCACTTTTTCTAGGTGTTTACATTATGTGGCATTTAGGGAGGAAGATCAGGTAGGGGAGGCATAGGTGAGCTTGGGAAGTATGAATGTTGTGTAAACACTGAGGAGCTCGGGTGCAGGAACTCCGAGGGACTTGAGTCGGCGGAGGAGGTGGAGACGGAAACTGTAGGATTTGACAACTTCACTGACGTGTGGTTTCCAATTTAGTTTGTTGTCTATGGTGACGCCGAGGAGCTTCGTGGAATCTACAACCTGGAGTGTGTTCGGACCTAAAGTAATGGAAGGAGGTGGGACAATGTCGGAGGAGAGGTTGATGTGCATAACCATGGTCTTGGTATGGTTGATGGTGACATGGTTGTTGGTGACCCAGTTTTGGAGACTGTTCAATAAATCCTGAAGGGCGGTATAGTCGGGAGCAGAATTGTTGACGCTGATCCCAATGGTGGAGTCGTCGACATATTTCCAGCGAGAAGGGGTTTCTCTTAGGGCATCATTGATGAGCATAAGGAAGCAGAGTGGTCCCATCTTGAGGCCTTGGGGGAGACCACAGGTGAGTGACTGAAAGGTGGAGACAGCCCCTCGGAAGCGTACAGCTTGGCGTCGGTCACTGAGGAAGTCTGTAAGCCATGGTATAAGACTTCTCCGAAGCCCGAAGTCAATAGCTTTGTTGATGATTATATTGTGGTCGACTAGGTCGAATGCTTTAGTGAAATCAATGAAGGCGACAGCTACAGACGTTTTTCGTTTCTCGAGATGGCGGTATATGTAATAGAGAAAGCTGACAAGACAGTGAGTGGTGGAGGAAGTTTTCATATTGCCAAATTGCTGAGGGTCTACGACTCCTGCAATATCAGCATAAGCCCAGTCGAACACAAAACTTTCACAGATTAGGCTGGGTATTGGGGTGATTGCAATAGGTCATAGCTGATTTAAGGATTGTGGGCTGGTTGACTTGGGCACTGGTGATACATAAGAGGTCTTCCAGTCAGCTGGGCATCTGACTGAGGGAAGCACCGATGATGGAGCATAGGGGTTTAGCAAGCTCCGGGGAGAACTCCTTGAAGAGTTTCATTGGTAAGTCAATGGGGGTGGTAGAGCGTTTTAATTTTAGTTTGTCCAGGCGTTTTGCTACTTCAAATTCTTCTACTAAGTCAGTGGGAAGGGGGGCTGGTAGGTAAGCAGGGAGAGTGGTTGAGAGGGTCCAGGGGGGCAGAGCCCCCAGGTAAGGAAGTTAGATAAGGTTAGGTAGCTTTGTTTGGTTAGGTTGGCTAGGTCTGTTATTCATACCCACAAATGTTAAGTTACGTTTATTTTAAAAATATCCATTTTTTAACACATTTGCACAAACTACAAGTGTCCACTATAAAATAATAGTGGAAATCCGGCGTTTTTATAATCGTTTTCGATCAATTTCGGCCGTGGGTTAGTCATAAATAATTACCGTTTTATGAATAAAATGTGAATGATACTAGCATGCCAAACTTGAAGAGATAAAATATATACAGTAGATATATATCTTTCTCACCTTAATCTGAAGGAAGAGGCCACCGGTGTCCCTCAGTCTTGTCCTATATAATCCTGCCAGGTCCAGGGACATCATGCCTGTAATGCCAAAAACAATCAGTTTTTTCCATTAAACCTTAGACTATAGTTTGGCTTAATATAAGTAAGCAGTTCAGGCTAACTTAACCAGTCAGTACATCATTAAACAGCGTAAGTTTAGCTCAACCACTTATTTTACTTTATATCTTAAGACATGTTCATTTATTTAACCAAATCCAGTGGTGAGAAAAGTTGCATTTATGTGCAAGAACCAAGCAATATTTAGGGACTACTGTAGTTTAACTTTATTGCTCCTCTAAGTGTTTTCCAAAATGGCTTTTCCTGCTCCCTATCTGGATTTGCATCTTGTGCATTAAGACCTCTAAAGGTCCCAGAAATTTTGGTACTACAGTAGTGGTTTTAGTAGTGGAAAAATGGATAACCCTAGAAAGTGTTTTTCTATTTCGTTCATTTTTTCCACAAATGTTGTTCAGATTAGTAAAAAAAAAGTGATACAACTTTTTCTTGTAAATTTAAGATTTTTATTTATTTATTTTTTATCTGTCTATCTATTTCAACAACAACAAATCGGGGGGGGGGAGGCTTACAGCCCCCCCCAGCTGGCTGTGCTCGCCTTGTTTCGCCCACCCAAAACTTCTTGGACCTTCTTTTGATATTCCTGGATCTGCCCCTGAAAAACACACAAAAAAGCACCGGAAAAACACATTACTCAACTCTAGAACCATTTGGTTGAAAATGCAAATTTATCCTGGTTATTAATATGAAATAAAAAAAGACACTTAAATTTCCAAATAAGTTTAGTGGGAAAAAAATTAAATATTTTTAGAATGCTTGGCGGCATTCTGGAGTGGCAACGACCTTGATTACTACTAGTGATTAATAGCAATTCAGTTTGGACCGAAACTGCAAGCCTTAATATAAAAGCTGCCCCTCCAACTCCAAGTCTCATGTTCAGTTGCACTGTGACCCAGAGCCGGTTGGTTTACACACAAACATGTCACATTCATTCGATTTTAAAGTAATTACTTACTGTTTCATTTCCGAATGCAACGGCTTAAAGTTTTTTCTTCTTAAACTATCACAACGTCACAAGTCCATAAACACTTCCTCCTACCTCGACAATCGGCGTCTCAATGATGCCACCAGGCGCCAGCCCGCCAGGTCGTTTTGTTTTTGTTTATATCCTCTTCACCATTGGTCGGCTCGTTAGCCGCTTGGGCGATCGGTCACGTCTCTGTCACGCACTGTTGGCAAGTACTGGGCATGCACCAGCTCCTGAATGTACCTGAACCTGCTCCAGTGTTGGTCAAGTCTGGTCTTGAAAGAGCTCACACTCGGTGCCGTCACAACACTCCCTGGTAGATTGTTCCAAGAGTTCACAACTCTCACTCCGAAAAAGCTTGCCCTCACAGTTTTCTGGACTTGCGGCTTCTTCAATCTTGAGCTGTGACCCCTTGTGGGGTTTGAATTCTGAACCCGTGTTTTTACAACATTCGAAACAGTTTTGGAATTTGGGACTTCTTTGTGACCGTAAGCAGTGTGGTGATAATGCAGGGGCGAATCCAGGAATATCAAAAGGGGAGGTCCAAGAAGTTGTGGGTGGGGGAACATGGCGAGCACAGCCAGCCCACCCAACTGGGGGTCATTCGTAATTAATTTTTACTATACAAAAACGCCTGACTATAATACTGCATTAAATAAAAAGTATTGGAATTTTCTGATGAAAAGGGGGGTCCAGACCCCAGGAATGGCCCAATGAGGTTGTGATTGGGGGAGGGGGGAAGGGGTAATCTTTTTTTACTAACTCGCCGCTCAGTCTACCAAATTTGACTAACTAATGAGGATTAAAAGAAAAATGACCAAGCTAACTACAAAATGTTCTTTATTGAATGTTTAGTTATTAAACATTAGCCTAGAAATTTGAAATGGATAAAGTAAAATGTTATTCTTTATTCAAATAGAAAAAAATAATGAAAATAAATGTTTTTTATTTACTGCTTGTATAAAATCAGCAGCATTAACCTATTCATTGAAGTTAATCTCAAATTTTAATTCTCCTAGTTTTCTTAAGCTTCCAATTATCTGCAATCTTTTGAGGATCTAACTGATCAGTTATGTCATTCTCACAAGCTATGAGCATAAGATTATGCAACTGTTTTTCTGAAGTTTTGTTTCGCAGGGATGTTTTCAAAAGCTTAAGCCTGCTAAAAGACCTTTCACTTTTGCATATTGAAGGTGGTGCTGTCAAAAATAACCTGAAAACTTTTGCCACATGAGAAAATAAATAATACTCTCGATGAGCATTCAGTGCACATTCTGCAGATGAGCGAATGTTTTTTTTTTTCTACATCAGGATGCTGCTCCATATATTCAGAAAAATTAATGTTAAACATTCCAATTAAATCTAATTCAACTCGGAAAAATTTAGTATCAGGTCTTTCAGATGGAAAGGTTTCTGTCATATTTTTCATGGCTTCAATTAAGCTTTCTGAGTCATAGTTTGCAACATTAGGATCATGAACATCCACAAAATATCTGAATGAAGATTTCAGATTTTCACATTTCGAAGTCAACACAGAGCACTAGTATGAGGGCCACTACTGCCACCTTTTATGAGGGCCTCTGTGTGCCAGTAACAATTCCTTTTACTCTCATACTTATTACCATTGGTAGCGTGACGAGAGGAGGCTCGTGGGTAGATGTAATGATAGTATCAAGCAATAGGGAAGAAATAACGGTAAATACTGTAGGTACATAATAGACACAATATACAAATACAAAATTTATTTAAAAATTAATATGAAATTAGGAGAAAGAATTTATTTGTACCAACAGACGAAATCTAGTACTAGGCCCTCAGGCTCAACATACTCACACCACTACTGGGTGGACATACTCAATAACACTTCCAACCCTACTGGGTGGACATACTCAATAACACACAACTCTTATAGTCACTTAGCACCATAAAGACCAGGGCAACTGCCACTACAACACTCAGTCGTCAGGGGTGATACTCAAGCAACAGCCATGGGGTCCAGCCACCATGGAGTACTTTCCGACGAACTCTGGAGATCCCAGTGGATTAATTCCACCACACAAATAGCCCTACTGAGTTAGACACTCATCCACCAATGATGGGGGCTGGTAGTGGTGTGTGGCTTGGTGATCCGGGGTCACCTCGCAGGCCGAGCGTTAGGGCCAGACGAGCCAGCTATGGGGGCTATAGGTAGTCTGAAGTGTCTGACGGCCGGGTCTCACGAAGGTAACTGATCCTACTGGACCTCGGACATCTCCCCAGACATAGTGGATACAACATCCACGCTACAGACACGGCCTAGGCTGCGTTAGGGACCTGTATGGGTGAAGGGACGAACACTTAATAACGGTTGAAATGCCCGCGGCACCCTCACTCAAAATAGGCCAGGGAGTCCACCTACTTCTATTTCGATGAATTAATTTACTGTACACTCTGACGTTGAAACTGAGACTATGAACTCAGTTTCATTCCCTACTATTATCCTCACTAACAATGCTCTGACTGAGTTATCAAAAGCAAAATTAAATTGATTACAAAGGGTTGGATGGCAACAGGTCCCAACATACAGCATCTTGCTACGAAATCTGCGGATTATATTCAAAGGAACAGAGAAAACGGGGGACGTTTCCACTGGAGGACTCGGAAGGTTTTGTGGACGTTTGAGCGTAATATGAATCCTTAAGGTTTTCAGGTTAGCCGTCATCACGATCATGACACTAGAGTTTGGATTATCCACATTTAAGGGGGGGGGGGGGCTGTTTCCTTTGACGGTGAACTCTCTAGAACTCTTCTTCTCCATCAACATCAAAGTTGAGTGCAGCCTCCAGCAAATATTTCTGAGCCTCATCATCACTACGTATTGACTGAAGTATTTTCAATGTACTTTTCATAGAGATAATAGCTTCAGAAACATCTGAACCCTCAGTTTGCAACACATCTACCATGTGCTTAGTTTTGAATTTGATATTTTCCATGAACATCAAATAATATCAAAAGTCTTAATTTTGTAGAGGAGACCATTAGCTTTTGTCCTTGCTTCTTTTTTACTTTTACTTCTATCCTCTTCACCACTGAACGGCTCGTTAGCCGCTTGGGCGATCGGTCACGTCTCTGTTATGCACTGTTGGCAAGTACTGGGCATGCACCGGCTCCTGAATGTACCTGAACCTGCTCCACTCTTGGTGCCGTCACAACACTTTCTGGTAGATTGTTCCAAGAGTTTACAACTCTCACTCCGAAAAAGTTTGCCCTCACAGTTTTCTGGACCTGCGGCTTCTTCAATCTTGAGCTGTGACCCCTTGTGGGGCGAGCGTCCGCCAGCTTCAAGAAAGGACACTCGACTGAGTAGTGCCCCCTGAGATGCTTATACACCTCAAATAGGTCGCCCCTTGTCCGTCTAGTATAAGCTAGGCAAGTTTAGGCGCTCCAATCTCTCAGGGTAGTTGAGGTGCCGAAATGCAGGCACCAGTCTGGTGGCCCTCCTTTGAACATTTTCAACCAACTGACAGTCCCTAGCATATCTCGGGGACCAGACGGGGTGACAGTACTCCAGATGGGAAGCACTTCACTCTTGAAGATCGTTACGAGGGACAGACCGTCTAGATATCTGTACTGTGATATCTGTGATATTGTGGGGTACGGGTTGTTTGGGTTCACACTCAGGATGGGATGGAGAAAAGAAAGTCACATTGTTGTGGGGTTCAGGATGTTTGGTTCACACTCAGGATTGGATGGAGAAAGGAAACTCACAATGTGCTCTCTATATACATGTTGTATTGGATGTACAATGCAGCTTGGTGCTGGGAAGGCAGCATGGTTACAAGCGTGATGTAGAGAGAGCTGGTTGGTGAGGACGCTCAGAGAAGGACAGCTTGTGGGTCGCCATGCTTGCCAGCGGGAGGGAGGACCGCCAGGCAGGCGGAGGAGCGAGGACCGCCAGGCAGGCGGAGGTGTTGCTGGCTGGTTGGTGTAGGTAGAAAGAGAGACAGATCCCCACGAGGTCAGGTCTTAAATAGCGGGGGTAGGCGTGGTTTAGCAGTTGACCCCCGCTCCGTGGTGTATGGCGGCGCTGGTTGACCTAGACCACGAGGCATACACTGGGGAATTGGTGGGGTCAGCTAGGCAGCGACAAACAGCGTTTGTAGGGGAGAATTCCACTACAATGTGCTCTCTGTATACATGTTGTATTGGATGTACAATGCAGCTTGGTGCTGGGAAGTGGCAGCGTGGTTACAAGCGTGATGAAGAGAGAGCTGGTTGGTGAGGGTGCTCAGAGGACAGCTTGTGGGTCGCCATGCTCGCTGGCGGGAGCGAGGGCCGCCAGGCAGCGGCGGAGGAGGTGGTGTAGCTTGCTGCGGCTGTAGCTAGAAGAAGAAAGAGGTCACCACGAGGTCAGGTCTTAAAAAGCGGGGGTAGGCGTGACTTAGTAGTTGACCTCCGTGATGTATGGCGGCGCTGGTTGACCCAGACCACGAGGCACACACTGGGGAATTCGCGGGGTCGGCTACTCAGCGACAAACAGCGTTTGTAGGGGAGAAATCCACTACAATATCCTGTACCTTTTCTTTTATAATTTTCACCACTTATCAACTTGTTAGCCGTTCGGGCGGTTGGTCTATCTAGTGTTAGTTCAGGAAGAAACCGAAGTCCGGGAAACCTGTGATGTTTGGTGGGGTCGGACCCATACTGGTTAACATGTACACTGTGGGGTTCGAGATTGTTTGGTTCACACTCAGGATGGAATGGAGAAAGGAAACTCACAATGTGCTCTCTATATACATGTTGTATTGGATGTACAATGCAGCTTGGTGCTGGGAAGGCAGCATGGTTACAAGCGTGATGTAGAGAGAGCTGGTTGGTGAGGACTCTCAGAGAAGAACAGCTTGTGGGTCGCCATGCTCGCCGGCGGGAGAGAGGACCGCCAGGCAGCGGCGGAGGAGCGAGGGCCGCCAGGCAGCGGCGGAGGAGGAGGTGTTGCTGGCTGCGGCTGTAGGTAGAAAGAGAGAGATCACCAGGAGGTCAGGTCTTAAATAGCGGGGTTAGGCGTGGCTTAGCAGTTGACCCCCGCTCCGTGATGTATGGCGGCGCTGGTTGACCCAGACCACGAGGCACACACTGGGGAATTGGTGGGGTCGGCTAGGCAGCGACAAACAGCGTTTGTAGGGGAGAATTCCACTACAACACCTTCTCACGTGTGTCCGGGCCAAACAGACCTCGAACTCTTGACACGTTACTGCTGTACCAGACTACCAGTATGGTTGCTTCTATATCTCCACTATCAACATACATGATGAACTAATGTGAACTTGAATGATAATGTTACTGATTATTTATCAATCTATTGAATTTATATTTATAAGACAGTAATGGATAAATAAATATGTTGGTGGTAGTGTTCGTGGTATTGTTCTAACACTGACCATGTTGTTGTTGTGGTGGACGCTGCCATCACATCAATTCTTTACTTTATTTACACATACGTCCACCAATGTCGGAATGTGAGTATTTTAATGGGTTTCCATACCTAATGAAATGGTTTTCAAACAAATATCATTAATAGAAGCGACTGGATAAAGGGTTGTCAGTGTGTGGTTTTGTGCTGTCTTCAGTAGTTTATTGTATAGTACGTTACAGCTGTACTGTGTTTTATTATGTTGTATATGTCATGAATTATTACCAAGAAAATCAGTCAACCCATAGAACAACGTAAGACAAAATATTGAGTCCCAGGTAGACAGATAATAAGTTATACAGTAAAATCATCATACAACTTCACAATGGCCCGCCCCTCATAATGCTCTTCAAGAGTGAGGTGCTGCCCTGTCTGGAGTACTGTCACCCCGTCTGGTCCTCGAGATATGCTACAGACTGTCAGTTGATTAAAATGTCCAAAGGAGGACCACCAGTGTTAGTTCAGGAAGAAACCGAAGTCCGGAAACCTGTGAGGTTTGGTAGGTACCTCAGTTACCCTGAGAGATTAGAGGACCTGCAACTGTCTGGCTTATACCTCAGACGACATTACTTAGTCGAGTGTTCATATCTGGAACTGGCAGATGCCCGCCCCACTACAGGTTACACCTTAAGGTTGAAGAAGCCACAAGTTTAAAAAATTGTTAGGGCAAACTTTTTTGGAGTGAGAGTTGTGAACTCTTGTAACAATCTGCCAGGGAGTGTTGTGACGACACCGAGTGTGAGCTGTTTCAAGACCAGACTTGACCAACACTGGCATAGGTACAGATACCCCGTACCAAGGTAGCTTGCCCAGTACATCCTGGAGCCAGTTCATGTCCAGTACAGTACAGTACTCTATATACTTGCCAACAGATTTAAAGCTTTTTGTAAACTTAATAGTGAGGTATCATAATTTTTTTTAAGATTTATGTACTGATGTGAATTATCATCATAAATTGGAAAGGTTTGTTAAATAAATATAAAAGAGTAGTATGTACAGTAATGTACTGGATTATCAAAAACAAATTAATTTTACAAGTGTTACAATTTAATATGAAGAATCTGTGGGTTAATGATGGATTAGATTTACCAAAAAGGAAACTTATGATACTGTATTATAATTAACACTTGAGAAGTGGTAAGTTAGATTACAGTTGTGATATACAGTAATTAACATTGTCTTCAACCTGTAAATACTGAGACCGTGTGTGATGATAGAAAGTCAGATGTAGATATTAGCTAGTTATGCCAGCTTGTTGAATTAAAGTAAATAAAGCTAGTACAGTAAATGAAGCTAGTACAGAACCCTGCCTTACTTTAAGTGAAATTTTATTTATCATTATTACTTTAATCACTTCAATATTGATTTTGTTGTATGTTATAGAGATTAGGTTATTTTTTTAGTCAAGTTCACATTCCTGGGCAACAGACATAATAAACTTTTCCATACGTGTTGATGTTGTCTCCAATATACACATTGTCCTAACTACATCAACCCTTGTTAAGTGAAACATGGAACTATACAGCCTTGAGCCTTGAGCATGATTTAGTCTATAGCTACTCTAGAGTGATACAAAACTTTCACATTTTAAGTTATTTTTGTACTGTTAATTTCAATGGTGTAGTAAGTGTCTAGTCCCTGATGATTACCGTGTGTTTTGTGTGGATGGAGAAGACAAAGTTGTACAGTAGCTAAAGCAGTTCCTCTCATTGTAGCAACACAGCTGCTCCTCCAGCGTGGCATTGGGGCCATTCTGTCCAGCATGGGGGGCGGTAAACTGAAGGGCGGCCAAGCTGCTGAGCTGAAGAAGACGCCTCCTAAGGGTGAGACTCATGTTTGTGTTGGTGATAATAATGTTTAGATATACTGTATAATAAACTAACCTTGGTGTAAAAATTACTTAATTTGATAGTTTTATTTAACAAATTCTACTGTACATTATATAAAGAACTTAATACCTGTAGTGTAGTACAGGAATAATTATATATGGAGTGTGGCAGATGAGGGGATGCAGTACTGTACTGTACTGTGTACTGTACCGTACTTCCTTTAAGGCAGTGTGTGTGTGTCACTTGTTGTACAGTACTGTAGTAATACAGTATATGGAGTGTAGCAGGTGAGTGAACACAACACAGTACTGTACAGTGTACTGTACTGTACTGTACTGTACTGTGTACTGTACTGTACTTCCTTTAAGGCAGTGTGTGTGTGTCACTTGTTGTACAGTACTGTAGTAATACAGTATATGGAGTGTAGCAGGTGAGTGAACACAACACAGTACTGTACAGTGTACTGTACTGTACTGTACTGTACTGTGTACTGTACTGTACTTCCTTTAAGGCAGTGTGTGTGTGTCACTTGTTGTACAGTACTGTAGTAATACAGTATATGGAGTGTAGCAGGTGAGTGAACACAACACAGTACTGTACAGTGTACTGTACTGTACTGTACTGTACTGTGTACTGTACTGTACTTCCTTTAAGGCAGTGTGTGTGTGTCACTTGTTGTACAGTACTGTAGTAATACAGTATATGGAGTGTAGCAGGTGAGTGAACACAACACAGTACTGTACAGTGTACTGTACTGTACTGTACTTTCTTTAAGGCAGTATGTGTGTGTGTGTGTGTGTGTCACATGTTATACAGTACTGTAGTAATACAGTATATGGAGTGTAACAGGTGAGTGAACACAACACAGTACTGTACAGTGTACTGTACTGTACTGTACTGTACTGTACTGTACTTACTTTAAGACAGTGTGTGTGTGTCACTTGTTGTACAGTACTGTTGTATTACAGTACTGTACTGTACAGTGTACTGTACTGTACTGTACTGTACTGTACTGTACTTACTTTAAGACAGTGTGTGTGTGTCACTTGTTGTACAGTACTGTTGTATTACAGTACTGTACTGTACAGTGTACTGTACTGTACTGTACTTACTTTAAGACAGTGTGTGTGTCACTTGTTGCAGTAATAAGTCCTCCATTATTATTAATGCTAGTATTGTTATTATTATTTTGTGGTGGGAATGTGTTCTAAGTCAGTAATAATATTGTTAACATGAACGCACACATCTTAGTGAGCAGCCACACAGTATAATGTATCAGCTAATGTGCCGTAAAACTTGACAGTGAATGCGGCCAAGCCCAAGCCAGCGTTGCAAGAAAGGCAGGGGTTTGATGTGAGTTCCACGGCAGAGTTTACTGGCTGGGGGGACCTTAAGCCCGAGCCGCCGGCCAGCGTCGACGCCGACGACAAGAAAAACGCGACTGAACCAACTAAGGTTAAAGAGGAATTAAAAGAAGAAAAGGACAATGTTGCTGGAGAAAAAAGTAAATATTGTACAGTATAATTTATTTTTCTTCAATCTTGGAAACATTCACTGATTGTTGATGTCATGTACAATGTTGCTCTGGCAGTCAATCGCTCTCTTTATTATCTCACACATAATAAGTCTTCTGGGTTTTAATTTTTGATTATACAAAACTGCATTACTTTTAATGATGTATTTAAGGCAGAAACATACATGATGCAGGAGGCATACCATCTTAGGCTCTTGAGCTTCATATAGTTTTGTTTTGACTTTATTACTCATGTACAGTACTGTACTGTATGTCAGTTAATCATTACAGGTATTAATTGTAATACAGTAATTATTTTTTCTTCTAGATAATCAACAAGCAGCGCCCCTCCATCGTGGTGTAGGAACTCTGCTCTCAAACTTGGGCAGCTTAAAGAATCTCAATGGTGGCAACAAACAACAACAACCACAACAACAACAACAACAACCTAATAAAAGTAAGACTCATTTGTTTTCGTCTATGGATGGCATCCATCATCTGTGGAAGTTAGCTGTAGGTATGGTTTGCCAATCCATCAGTTTACTTCCACTGATGATGACCATCATTTAAGATTTTAAGGGTTACTGCCCAGGGTTTATCTGGGTTTGCCCTCTGGAGGTTTCATTGGTAAATATGCAGCTCAGTTTTCTCTTATATTCACTTCAATAATAGTACAAAGTTTTAATGGATTTTTGGTCAACCTAAGGAGTTAGATAAATTTAAACAATGAAAATTATAAAGGTGAGTGAACTAATTTACTGAATTTTCCATTTGAGATGTACTGAAACAAATGAGGCTTATTAGTACAATCTGGTCATTTGGAACAAGTGTTGTAATGGTAATATACAGACCAATCATTGAGCAATGTTTTTTATATCAAGATTATTACACTGAGGACATGCATGCAGGATGGCCTGCTTTGTCCTGTACCATCTTATTACAGCTGATGATGTTGCTAACTGTCACTGTTGTCTACATCCATGAAGCAGAGAGGCAAGTCAGGAGTGACACAAATGAAGAAAATCATATTAATAAATTGGCAACTCAGCCACAACCACAGCTGCCACAAGATTCTCACATCAAATTTTCTTCATTATTTAAGCAAATATACAAACATTTGGAAACTTCTCATGATCTAAAATAATGATGAATAGTTTATTATTGTAAAAATGTTACCTTTGGTTTGTTTAACATTTATCCTGACAGTGATACAGCCGAAAATAAATCCACCAATCACAATCACCATTACATACAGCCTTACTTTACCAAGTATTGCCACGTAAGATTGCCAGTACGAAACCCAGTTGGGTCGCTGGATCTTTGGCTGACTGTACACATGTACATGCACACCTGCCTGACATGTTCCTGTGAGTGGAATGATAAATGATCAGTCAACAGTACCATACTGTTCTGTATTTATAGTTGATGTTGGTTGTTTAAAACTAATGTACATTTAATGTTCAGTCAACAGGCACAACAGACAGCAACAAAAGAAAGACATTGGATTTGACCTAAATCCTGGGTCAGAATTCCCCGGTTGGGGGGACAATTCTGGTGGTGCAGGTGCCAACACGTACTCTGGGGGTACAGGTGCCAGCATGCACTCCAGGGGGAAGGGTGCCAACACATTTTCCAGGGGAAGGGGTGCCAACATGCACTCTGGAAGAAGGGGTGCCAATATACACTCTGGAGGCAGGGGTGCCAACATGCACTCTGGGGGTAGAGGTGCCAACATGCACTCTGGGGGTAGGGGTTCCAACATGAACTCTGGGGGTAGGGGTTCCAACATGAACTCTGGGGGTAGGGGTGCCAACATGCACTCTGGGGGTAGAGGTGCCAACATGAACTCTGGGGGTAGAGGTGCCAACATGAACTCTGGGGGTAGAGGTGCCAACATGCACTCTGGGGGTAGAGGTGCCAACATGAACTCTGGAGGTAGAGGTGCCAACATGAACTCTGGAGGTAGAGGTGCCAACATGCATTCTGGGGGTAGGGGTGCCAACATGTACTCTAGGGGTAGGGGTGCCAACATGCCTCCTGGGGCAACGGGTGCCAACATGCCTCTCGGGGCAACGGGTGCCAACATGGAACCTGTCAAACTACACCCAATGATGAACCAGCGAAGGAACAACTATAATAGAGAAAATGGTACGTTTTGTTTATTGTTTTATTCATATAAGTGTGTGTGTGTCAATCTTTGAAGGTGATTGAGTAAGTGTCACAAGAGACTTACGAGTGAGGTGAGTGAAGGAAACAATCAGATATACTTTATGTTTACTTCTCGTATAGTGTGGCCATAGGCAGGTGCAGGGGATAGGGTGGTGGCAGGATAGTGTGGCCATAAGCAGGTGTAGGGGATAGGTTGGTGGCAGGATAGTGTGCCCATAAGCAGGTACAGGGGATAGGGTGGTGGCAGGATAGTGTGGCCACAAGGAGGTACAGGGGGTAGGTTGGTGGCAGGATAGTGTGGCCATAGGCAGGTGCAGGGATAGGGTGGTGGCAGGATGGTGTGTGGCCCATAGGCAGGTGCAGGGGATAGGGTGGTGGCAGGATAGTGTGGCCATAAGCAGGTACAGGGGATAGGTTGGTGGCAGGATAGTGTGCCCATAAGCAGGTACAGGGGATAGGGTGGTGGCAGGATAGTGTGGCCATAAGGAGGTACAGGGGATAGGTTGGTGGCAGGATAGTGTGGCCATAAGCAGGTACAGAGGATGGGTTAACAGGTAAGTATCCTCCTGTGAAAGAGAGAGTTTGATACATTTTACAGTTTCAGTTTGTCATGTCATTTATTAAATTTGTTATGAAACTCATTACTACTGTATATCATTAAATGGTAATTATCATTATTAAACTTGACTTAAAAGTCTCCACATTTACCTTTAAGGAGAACCTGAAGCTGTGGAACATTGTGATCATGATTGACAGCACTAAAAGGCAGTGTAATGTGGCGGCAGTTGTTAGAACGGCCGGTGATAAATTATTATGTGGTGTTTGGTGCGTTAAAGTGGTCTCGTAGAACTATCAATATATCACTGATGCTCACAGCTAATACGGGCAAAGGACCACAACAAAGAAATCGTGGGTTTCAACAGAATTCGTTGATGGGAGAATACCCGGTCCCAGGGATGGCTGCTAACAACACTCCTTGGGGCACACAACCACCAAGAGATGGCAGCACTGACAGAGGTGATATATGTATAGTAGTTGTTTATATGTTTGTGAATGTGTGCAGGAGTAGACACACACACACACACACACACACACACACACACTTATAATAATCCTTATTGGACTACAGTAGTATACAGTACTGTATTACAATATATGAATACAGTACACAACTATACTGAGTTGGACACATTTTCACAATGTATTTATTAAGCTGAATCATCTGTCACAAATAATATAAATATTCAGAAGACAATACAGTATTTGGTAATGCTGTAATGGATTACTTTATTTTGTGTTTTCCAGTGAACAAACTTCCCAGTTTAATAAGAAAATTGTGGTTAACATTATTGAAATATTGTGTACAACTCACTGTTAATTGTTTAATGTACTGGTGTGATACATATAAGTACAGTGCATGTTTCATGTGTAAATATACCATTATTTTATGTACCTCTGTGTACAGTATTTCAATGATTATAATGTAGTATGGTAAAGAAACATAACACACAATAATCAAGGTTCTCACTGGAAGGTTTAAATTATCTTTAAGACATTTATTAAAATGGAAGAATATTATTTTATACTTAACCAGTTATTGATATACAGAATATCTTTAAGAACATTCGCAGACATCTAACTAGCTGAAGTTTACATATTAAAGTTTATTCTGCTAAAATATGTTTATGAAAAAGGTGTACGTAATGTATTTTTATGGCTGATTGATGACTGTTAAAGATGTGTGTATGTTAAAGCTTAACTATAAAAGTAAACAATGTTTCTAGGTCTGGTTGCAGTAATGTTATGGTGGTTGAGGCACTTATTGTTACCACATAGTTCAGTACTGACAAACACAAAACCTAAAGAAAATCGCTCACCAGAAATACTTTAACCTGCTGACAGATGTGAAGTTGGTTTTTAATATCCATTTTCTGCCCACACAACCATTACCTTCCTTGGTATTATACAGTGTTAGGGAATATAAGAAAAAGACCTTCAGCAGGATTTAAGCGTGACGCACCTGAAGGACTTGACCGGGAGAACAAGAGGCACAGGCAAGATGGAGATTTTAACGTTAAAGAAATGACTAAGTGGAGCGACACTTTGGAGTACAATGATGATGAAGAGAGTGTGTACATTGCTGATGAAAATAGGAGATTAGGTGAGTTATGTCTCTTGTTCAAAAACAATCCTTCCCCATTGAACTGGTCATGATAACTGCCATTAATACCCACACATACACCAATCTGGTTATGATAAATAATTTATTTAAGATATTAACAGCTGGCCAGCCTTATACTTTATCAGTTGTTTTATCATTTAAGATATTAACAGCTGGCCAGCCTTATACTTGCATGCCTTTATCGGTTGTTCACTGATTCTCATATTAGACTTTTCTTTCTCTGGGAGTCACATGTTTGTCTGTGTAGAATCATTAATAGAATACAAACAAGTGCAGTGCACATAATATCCATGAGGACCTGTCTTATGAGGAGGACAATCCTTATTGATGAGTTTAGTTGAGGTTCACATTTACAGTACAACACTGTACAGTATATTAGGAAGATAATCCTTATTGATGAGTTTAGTTGAGGTTCACATTTACAGTACAACACTGTACAGTATATTAGGAAGATAATCCTTATTGATGAGTTTAGTTGAGGTTCACATTTACAGTACAACACTGTACAGTATATTAGGAAGATAATCCTTATTGATGAGTTTTAGTTGAGGTTCACATTGCCAGGCCACTGTACAGCATATTAGGAAGATAATCCTTATTGATGAGTTTAGCTGGAGGTTCACATTTACAGTACAACACTGCATGCAGTATATTAGAAGATAATCCTATTGATGGAAGCGAAGGCTGAGTTCACATTTACAGCGTACAAACACTGTACAGTATATTATTAGAAGATAACTTGGCTGATGAGTTTAGTTGAGGTTCACATTTACAGTACAACACTGTACAGTATATTAGGAAGATAACTCTATTGATGAGTTTAGCTGAGGTTCAGCATTTACAGTACAACACTGGTGGCTGGCATAATAGGAAGATAATCCCATGATGAGTTTAGGCTGAGGTTCACATTTACAGTACAACACTGTACAGCATATTAGGAAGATAATCCTTATTGATGAAGCTTAGTTGAGGTTCACATTTACAGTACAACACTGTACAGTATATTAGGAAGATAATCCTTATTGATGAGTTTAGCTGAGGTTCACATTTACAGTACAACACTGTACAGTATATTAGGAAGATAATCCTTATTGATGAGTTTAGTTGAGGTTCACATTTACAGTACAACACTGTACAGTATATTAGGAAGATAATCCTTATTGATGAGTTTAGTTGAGGTTCACATTTACAGTACAACACTGTACAGTATATTAGGAAGATAATCCTTATTGATGAGTTTAGTTGAGGTTCACATTTATAGTACAACACTGTACAGTATATTAGGAAGATAATCCTTATTGATGAGTTTAGTTGAGGTTCACATTTACAGTACAACACTGTACAGTATATTAGGAAGATAATCCTTATTGATGAGTTTAGTTGAGGTTCACATTTATAGTACAACACTGTACAGTATATTAGAAGATAATCCTTATTGATGAGTTTAGTTGAGGTTCACACATTTACAGTACAACACTGTACAGTATATTAGGAAGATAATCCTTGGCTGATGAGTTTATTGAGTTCACATTTACAGTGCCAACACTGCATGTATATTAGGAAGATAACTTATTGATGAGTTTAGTTGAGGTTCACATTTACAGTACAACACTGTACAGTATATTAGAAGATAATCCTTATTGATGAGTTTAGTTGAGGTTCACATTTACAGTACAACACTGTACAGTATATTAGAAGATAATCCTATTGATGAGTTTATTGAGGTTCACATTTACAGCACAACACTGTACAGTATATTAGGAAGATAATCCCTATTGATGAGTTTAGTTGAGGTTCACATTTACAGTACAACACTGTACAGTATTAGAAGACATCTTATTGGTGAGTTTAGTTGGAGGTTCACATTTACAGTACAACACTGCCAGTATATTAGTAGCTGATAACTTGGCTGATGAGTTTAGTTGAGGTTCACATTTACAGTAACAACACTGTACAAAGTATATTAGAAAGATAATCCTTATTGATGAGTTTAGTTGAGGTTCACATTTATAGTACAACACTGTACAGTATATTAGGAAGATAATCCTTATTGATGAGTTTAGTTGAGGTTCACATTTACAGTACAACACTGTACAGTATATTAGGAAGATAATCCTTATTGATGAGTTTAGTTGAGGTTCACATTTATAGTACAACACTGTACAGTATATTAGGAAGATAATCCTTATTGATGAGTTTAGTTGAGGTTCACATTTACAGTACAACACTGTACAGTATATTAGGAAGATAATCCTTATTGATGAGTTTAGTTGAGGTTCACATTTACAGTACAACACTGTACAGTATATTAGGAAGATAATCCTTATTGATGAGTTTAGTTGAGGTTCACATTTATAGTACAACACTGTACAGTATATTAGGAAGATAATCCTTATTGATGAGTTTAGTTGAGGTTCACATTTACAGTACAACACTGTACAGTATATTAGGAGGACAATCCTTATTGATGAGTTTAGTTGAGGTTCACATTTACAGTACAACACTGTACAGTATATTAGGAAGATAATCCTTATTGATGAGTTTAGTTGAGGTTCACATTTACAGTACAACACTGTACAGTATATTAGGAAGGTAATCCTTATTGATGAGTTTAGTTGAGGTTCACATTTACAGTACAACACTGTACAGTATATTAGGAAGATAATCCTTATTGATGAGTTTAGTTGAGGTTCACATTTACAGTACAACACTGTACAGTATATTAGGAAGATAATCCTTATTGATGAGTTTAGTTGAGGTTCACATTTACAGTACAACACTGTACAGTATATTAGGAAGATAATCCTTATTGATGAGTTTAGTTGAGGTTCACATTTACAGTACAACACTGTACAGTATATTAGGAAGATAATCCTTATTGATGAGTTTAGTTGAGGTTCACATTTACAGTACAACACTGTACAGTATATTAGGAAGATAATCCTTATTGGTGAGTTTAGCTGAGGTTCACATTTACAGTACAACACTGTACAGTATATTAGGAAGATAATCCTTATTGATGAGCTTAGTTGAGGTTCACATTTACAGTACAACACTGTACAGTATATTAGAAGATACAACACTGTACAGTATATTAGGAAGATAATCCTTATTGATGAGTTTAGTTGAGGTTCACATTTACAGTACAACACTGTACAGTATATTAGGAAGATAATCCTTATTGATGAGTTTAGTTGAGGTTCACATTTACAGTACAACACTGTACAGTATATTAGGAAGATAATCCTTATTGGTGAGTTTAGTTGAGGTTCACATTTATAGTACAACACTGTACAGTATATTAGGAAGATAATCCTTATTGGTGAGTTTAGTTGAGGTTCACATTTATAGTACAACACTGTACAGTATATTAGGAAGATAATCCTTATTGATGAGTTTAGCTGAGGTTCACATTTACAGTACAACACTGTACAGTATATTAGGAAGATAATCCTTATTGATGAGTTTAGTTGAGGTTCACATTTACAGTACAACACTGTACAGTATATTAGGAAGATAATCCTTATTGATGAGTTTAGTTAGGGTTCACATTTTACAGTACAACACTGTACAGTATATTGAGGAAGATAATCCTTATTGATGAGTTTAGCTGAGGTTCACATTTACAGTACAACACTGTACAGTATATTAGGAAGATAATCCTTATTGATGAGTTTAGTTGAGGTTCACATTTACAGTACAACACTGTACAGTATATTAGGAAGATAATCCTTATTGATGAGTTTAGTTGAGGTTCACATTTACAGTACAACACTGTACAGTATATTAGGAAGATAATCCTTATTGGTGAGTTTAGTTGAGGTTCACATTTACAGTACAACACTGTACAGTATATTAGGAAGATAATCCTTATTGATGAGTTTAGTTGAGGTTCACATTTACAGTACAACACTGTACAGTATATTAGGAAGATAATCCTTATTGATGAGTTTAGTTGAGTATATTAGGAAGATAATCCTTATTGATGAGTTTAGTTGAGGTTCACATTTACAGTACAACACTGTACAGTGATCCCTCGGTTAACGAGCGCCTCGGTTAACGAAATTTCGGTTAACGATTTACCTTCCATAAGATTCTTAACTTCGGTTAACGAGCAATCCCTCGATTAACAAGTTTTTTACGAGCCACCTCAACATGTTTTTGCTTGCATTTGGCGGTCCACCAGCTGTAGTTTTAGTCCGCCAATACAGTAATTGGTTTTAGGGCTTAAATTCCTTAGTATTTTAGTAAATATCAAGATGTTTTTACTATTCAATAATTTTAAAAGTTTAATATTAAATTTTTAGTCAATTTAACAATTATTGAACATAATTGAAGGTAAGGAAACTAGTTTCATGCGCGCCATCCAGCCTGGCAACACACCAAACAGGCGCCAGTCTCTGTCTTTTCAGTGGAGGTAACATCTTGCTTGAGACTCTCTTCAACTAAATGCTTTTTTCTGTGTTTGCAAGCAAATTATTGGTCATTTTTAAATTTATTTTACATATTGACAATATATAATGCAGTGCAGTGTTGATTTAAAGAAAATAATCTTGAATCACACCAAGAGTACTAAAATTTTATGGGTGAAATGGCACCATGGGGTAACTTCTCTTCCACCCCAATGCCTTCTCTTCTCTTATCTCCTCCACCCCCATTATAATTCCCATCATCATCATCATCATCATCATCCAGGAGCCTTCTACATACACACCTCAAAGTAAGTGAACTTTTCTACCTTTTTTGTTGAATTTAGGCAATTTTCGGTGAGCTGGAACGAATTACCCAAAAACCCATTGAAACAATGGTTTCGGTTAACGAACAACCTGCTGGAACGGATTGTGCTCGTTAACCGAGGGACCAATGTACAGTACAGTATATTTGGAAGGTAATCCTTATTGATGAGTTTAGCTGAGGTTCACATTGACAAGTACAATATATTGACACACAAAAAAATGACTAGAATCAACACGTTTACCGTAGGTGGTCGTGATTTCTTACAAACTTATTCTTTTCAAGCCGAAGAATACGGTTCTTTCGTGACGGTAAAAATCCTCAAAGACCAGGGAGGAAAGATGGGATACTATTGTGAGGTAAGACCATCGTTGCATGAAGCAGATCATGTTGTAGTACAGTACTGTACAGTACAGTCAGTGTCCAGGCAAAGATCAATGTTTTACTCTTGGTGCAATAAATGTGATGGAAAGTGAAAAGAATGAAAGTTGCCACAAGACACTTGGAGACGAATACAAGTTATGATACAAGATTACTTTGTAGAATAGTGTTGTGTTATAGCAAGTGGCAGCTAATGAGTGCAATGTTAGTGTTATAACAAGTGGCAGCTACTGAGTATAATGTTAGTGTCATAAAAAGTGACAGCTGCTGAGTATAATGTTAGTGTCATAACAAGTGACAGCTACTGAGTATAATGTTATTGCTATAACAAGTGACAGCTGCTGAGTATAATGTTAGTGTTATAACTATTGACAGCTGCTGAGTATAATGTTATTGTTATAACAAGTGACAGCTGTTGAGTATAATGTTATTGTTATAACAAGTGACAGCTGTTGAGTATAATGTTATTGTTATAACAAGTGACAGCTACTGAGTATAATAAAAGGTCCGAGTGACTGAACACTATTACAGAACAATCAAGTGATAACTTACTTCATGTAGTTGTGCCACATATTTCATACAAGTTCTTTCAGAGAAAAAATAAACTCTGGTAGGCATAATTTGGTCAGTAATATTTTTTTCATCAAGTTTTTAATCAGTTACTGTTCATTACTTACAGCTTTGCTTTGCGGACATGAGTGAGAAGAAGTCATTGGATCTTCACTGTGGAGGAATGAAACATTTAAAGGTAACAGTGAAAGTGTTACACATGGTGAAGGTGACTCAGGGTCTGCCTGGCTGTTGCAGAAAAATTAGGTAGGGTAAGGTGGTGTGTTTAATGTTTATATATACAGGAGACAATTAATCATTTCCATGTTATTAACATTTTTAATTTTAAGTGTGTGGTGGCCAGGTGGACGCAGCATTGGGGGCTCGTACACATTTGTCACATATTGAAATTTAAAATTTACTTGTAAGACATTAAAAAGTATACATGTGAAAACTTAAAAGAGTAATGTTTATTTATACAGTATGTGAACTTTTTAAAACATTAAGGATATATAAAGTTTAAAATTATTGAGCATTTCCAATGTTAGAATTATGTAAAATAGAATGAAAAAAATTATATTGGATCATGATTGTTGGAGTCATATTATGTGTGATGGTGATGGCATGAATGGGCCCCACTACTGTGCTCTGCTTGGTGTGCTGCACAGTCACCGGTTTTGAAGTATTTTGGATCATCTTAGATATTAAAGACTCACTGTAAACTTGCTGTCCAAGATGAGGATTAGATCAAGTATGTGTGGGCATTTCTGCTTATTGTCTAGGCAGTTTATTTTTTATTTTTTTGAGTTTCTTTTCTTGACTTGCACAACTCCCCATGTTGTTGAAGGTTTCCCTGCCTGTTGATCCACCCAACAAAAATGGGAGAGGAAAATGAATTGTCAGATACTTTGTTCAAGGGTCAGTGATATTTGTCAACTTGTGACAAATTTGTTTTAATTAGTGTAAGACAGACATTTAAGTCAATTTTTGTCGGATGAAAAAGTGGAAGTGGGGCCCAAAGTCATGATTGCCCGTTAGGGACAGTCTGGATACAACACACTGTTTACTAAGCCTTTGGTATACAAGGAGGCAGCATGGCCGGCATTGCACTCGACTGCATTCAGTTCCCCAAACTGTAAAATTAGGTACTCAGTTAGAGCTGAGTGAACCAGGAATGCCTGGGGATCGAACCACCGACCCATGGAACAGCAGGTGAGTGCGGTGTCCACTCAATTGTCGCACTCTGTATTCTGGGTGTGTGAAGCGTTGCCATAATTTGTCTTGTCAGTTTGAATTATACTTAACTTATTTTTGTTTCATTGCAGAAAAAGAATCTGTGGGAGAAGATGAAGGGTGAGTATTGTATTTTTCTTCTCACTGTATGAAAGGTTTAAACTGTTGAGGATTGACTAACTGTATCTCCTGGAGTGTTAACTGTATGATAGGTTCACCTGTTGAGGATTGACTAACTGTATCTCTTGGAGTGTTAACTGTATGATAGGTTCACCTGTTGAGGATTGACTAACTGTATCTCTTGGAGTGTTAACTGTATGATAGGTTCACCTGTTGAGGATTGACTAACTGTATCTCTTGGAGTGTTAACTGTATGATAGGTTCACCTGTTGAGGATTGACTAACTGTATCTGCTGGAGTGTTAACTGTATGATAGGTTCACCTGTTGAGGATTGACTAACTGTATCTGCTGGAGTGTTAACTGTATGATAGGTTCACCTGTTGAGGATTGACTAACTGTATCTCCTGGAGTGTTAACTGTATGATAGGTTCACCTGTTGAGGATTGACTAACTGTATCTCCTGGAGTGTTAACTGTATGATAGGTTCACCTGTTGAGGATTGACTAACTGTATCTGATTATTGACCTTTACAAGTGAGTGCTGATGCTCTTACTTAATATTAGTACTGTACAATACAATAATGCCAGTACAGACAGTCCTTGAGTTACAAACACCTGAACTTAAGAATGGGATCCCAATACTGTACTGTATATTCTTCACAAAATCCTGTAATTGAAATTTTACTTTTTACATTACTTTATAATGTTTAGCATAATTTTATTGACAGATTTTACAGGTATTTATATTATTGTTGTTTTGTATGGGTAGGGTTGTGTTTAACCTAACCTAATCTTTGGAATTAACACTGTTCTGACTTACGAACTGATCGACTTATGAACAGGGACCAGGAATGTAACCTGTTCATAACTCAGAGACTGCCTGTTTATGTTTAAACTTTTTTGTGTTCTCTTCAGTATAAAATCTTACTTTCACTACCAATTCAGTATATTGAAACAAAGTCACTGTACAATTTAGCCAACATGAAATTAGATGCTCCCTTCCCTTCACATAGTACAGTATTGTACAGTATAAAGTTGCCAGAAATTATTAAATATTCTCACACATTTTTCCATCACTTGTTTTCAATCAGTCATTCTTGCAGCAATAAAACAAGAATAGTATTCTACTTTGGTTCTTCCCTTCCGCAATAAAACTCCAAAAGTACCGGTAATCAGGTTCACCCCTGTTGCTTTCCACAATCCTTTATCACCCATCAGCAGACGTTCCTTTCCCCAAAATCTCCTGACACCATGTTCACTCTTGTATCTCCCCTTCACTGATGTTTCTCTACATCTTGACCCACTGTACAGATACAGTGGTGAGAGAAAGGTAAAAATAATAGTCAGTGAATGTAAAGATAATAATACATTACAGTGTGTAGTCATGACCATATTTGTTTCTTTTCTTTTTTAGGAACTTCTGGAGTTGGTACCTCGGATGACACGGGCAAACCTGGGCAGGAAGTTGACTCACCCACCGGTCGTCTCTTACAACCAGCTTCTTTCAGGTACAGTACTCAAGTTACATTGTGTTTTGTGCCATACAATCAAACTGCTGTACAGTGTTGTCTCCAGTCTTTCCAAACTACAGCAATATTGATGAGAAAATTAGTTATCCATATCACACTTTCACATAGTATTGGACAGTCAGTTCTCTTATGTTCTTGAAGAATATGGCATTGTAGTGTGGTAGGTTTGTGAACACCAACATGACTGACAAATTTTCTTTACAAGTTGTTATATTAATGTTAGTTTATGTGTGTTCTTTTATAATGACAGCGCTTATTTTAATAATACATACTGTAGTCAGAAAAAAATGGCCAGTCATCCAACCTTTTTTGCTGGATCCAAAATTTCCCCCCAGGTTAGCCCTTACCGGGTATGTATCCTTTGAGTGCGTGAGGGCTAGCCGAGTGGTACACAACAACTGGTTTTAGCTGGTAATCGCCACTCACGTTAGCTTCCACCTTGACAGAGAGTCAATCCTTGGCTGCTTTGAACCCTGGATTTTTTGCCTCTTCCTTAGAGATATACGACCTAGAAGGCATCCTCTTACAGTACAGACCTGCTTCATCTGTGTTAAAAATTTGATTAGGAGTGTAGCCCCTTTCCTAAACCACTGTTTTGAGGATGCCAGGGAAGCTGGCAGCAGTGAGTTCATCTGTGCCCGCAACTTCTCCATTCAACTTCACATTGTGCAAGTTGAAATGGTTTTTAAAGCCAACAAACCACCCTCTCCTTACAGTAAATTGGTGGATATTCTCAGGCTCATACTTTGTTTTCAGGTCTTCTTAAGTTAAAAATTCCTTTTATTTTATTGTTAAAAAGTTGGTACCAGATGACATCTTTGTTTGCTCTCTATACACACACTGAGAAGTTTTTCAGTCTGGTATTATCTTGGGCCTTGCCCTGGCACTGTGACTTGCACTTAGTTGTGTTGCAGTGCTGTACTACAACTTGCCTTTATTTTTTCAAAATTTTCACAAATAGTGCGTAACATGGATTCGGTAAGTCCCATTGCTTGAATAATGTCATGAGTTCTTTCGTTCTGTTCATATTGCTTTATCACATCTGGCTTTTGTTTAAGATTTATAGCTTTTCTTCTTTTCACTTCACTTCCACTACCACCATTAGCAGAACGCTTCACTCCCTTGCCACTTATTGTAATTAAAAGCAATAAAGTTGACACTAAGGTAAAGTACAGCCCGCAATTACACGTCTAATACATATGAAAGGTAAACAAAGACTGTGGGGTGGTGTGGCATGGGTGGGCAGCATCCCGTGTTGTTGTGAGGCTTCTCTGAGGTGACTGCATAACCGCTTATTCCTGCTCAAATGACATACATTACTGTGGTACCGTTTTCTCACTCGAGTTATATCCAAATCGCTTCATGTTAAAGAAAATATGTTCCCGGATGCCTTCGTCGCTGTATAACCAAATCACGCTACGAAGACAGGCGTTATAGGAGAACCGACTGTATAAGAGTTTTCAGGATTGGAACCCTCACAATAAATAAGGAGTGCTTGCTCATATGTATACGTACTGTATTAATATTTTTTTCCTAGGGAGGAGAACAATAAATATCCTCAGGAGCGTGTTGGCTCAGGACGTAAAGAACGTGACTACCAAGGTCGTAACTTCCCAGAGCAGCAAGAGCATTACCCCGAGGGTCGACAAGACCAGTACGAACAAAGTAAGATGATCTGCTTTGTTTCCAAAACTTTTTAACAAAACTTCCTTGAAAGATAATACTGTATGTTAGATTAACTTTAGCTTCTTTCTTTCATAAGGATACCAGCATGAGTATGTTAACTTAGTATCACTGAGCTACACTGGACTTTGGTAAAGAAGATGCTACCGGAGTGTGTCAGTTCATATTTCCTCTGTAATAATTAAGTCCTTTTGATGTGTCTTATGACCATCATGATTAGAAACATTTAGAATAATATTCATTTATTATTAAACATGATTCTACAGTAATATATATTTTTTTTAAATTAAATAAATGGAAAATGGCTGTAAAATGTTGATGATGATGATGAGTGCGTATTTCTTATAACATTATGTACACCAGGAAGTAACTGTGAATACGTTCACCCAAGCTGAGAGTTTCAGAGGTCATACAGTAGTTTGTCCTGAGGCATGGGAGTGTGACAAATCATAACAGATATAACTTGTTTGGTAATATCATGAAAAAGGTTCACAGAAGCAGCCTCCTCACTCTAGTCAGCAACCTTCTTGAGGACAGATGTATCAGTGCTCTTACTCTTCAACTATATAGGATGAGATAAGTGTGCAGTTTGTCTCATTGGCACTGATGTTAGACTTGTCCACAAGGTGTTGTATAAGGCGAGAGTGTGGGGTTTTCTCCTCCTGAATTGTTCTACAAGTAATGAATGTGACCTCTGTGGCTCTGTTACTTAGTGGTGTTGTTAGGCTTGAACCCTCATTTATCTCCATTGTTTATAAAATTAGATTAATTTATTTTTTGTTTTTTTCAGATGGATATAGCAGAAGTGATCCATTAATAAGGTACTTTAGTTTTATTGACTTGGGATAATATACAGTACATTATAGCATTATACTTTCATTGTTTAGTTTATTTCACTCTACATTATTTCACCTGGTCCAGCCTTGTTTATATTGTCTATATTACTCTCAACATGTAGATAGATAGCTGTATGTAGACAGATACTCAGTGTGTAGCTAGATAGATAGATAGAGTTAGTGTATGTATATAGATCGATAGTAAGACTCAGTATGTAGACAGATAGATAGATAGAGATAATATATGTAGATAGATAGTAAGACTCAGAGTGTAGATGGATAATTAGATTCAGTATGTAAATAGATAGATAGACTCAATATGCTAATAGACAGATACATAGACTCACTGTGTTGATAGACATATAGACTCAAGTTATCAGCTGAAAAAGCTACTGTGCTAATAAATAAGACATTGTTATTTACTTGTTATATATAGTGTAATATACAAGTGACAGGTGTGTTATGTCCCAGGAGTGAGGTAAACTTCTCCAGACCTCCACCGATGTTAGCACCACCTCCGATGTTAGCACCTCCCCCGATGTTAGCACCACCCCCGATGTTTGCACCACCCCGTGAACACCTCTCAGGAGAAACTGCTGGACCACTGCTTAAGAAACTGGTAAGTTAGTAATTGTTGCTTTTTTTGTATCATTGTTCTGGTTCCTTCCTGGTGAATTAGTTTTATTGTATCATTGTTCTGGTTCCTTCCTGGTGAGTTAGTTTTATTGTATCATTGTTCTGGTTCCTTCCTGGTGAGTTAGTTTTATTGTATCATTGTTCTGGTTCCTTCCTGGTGAGTTAGTTTTATTGTATCATTGTTCTGGTTCCTTCCTGGTGAGTTAGTTTTATTGTATCATTGTTCTGGTTCCTTCCTGGTGAGTTAGTTTTATTGTATCATTGTTCTGGTTCCTTCCTGGTGGTGAGTTAGTTTTATTGTATCATTGTTCTGGTTCCTTCCTGGTGAGTTAGTTTTATTGTATCATTGTTCTGGTTCCTTCCTGGTGAGTTAGTTTTATTGTTTCATTGTTCTGGTTCCTTCCTGGTGAGTTAGTTTTATTGTTTCATTGTTCTGGTTCCTTCCTGGTGAGTTAGTTTTATTGTTTCATTGTTCTGGTTCCTTCCTGGTGAGTTAGTTTTATTGTATCATTGTTCTGGTTCCTTCTGGTGAGTTAGTTTTATTGTTTCATTGTTCTGTTCCTTCCTGGTGAGTTAGTTTTATTGTATCATTGTTCTGGTTCCTTCCTGGTGAGTTAGTTTTATTGTATCATTGTTCTGGTTCCTTCCTGGTGAGTTAGTTTTTATTGTATCATTGTTCTGGTTCCTTCCTGGTGAGTTAGTTTTATTGTTTCATTGTTCTGGTTCCTTCCTGGTGAGTTAGTTTTATTGTATCATTGTTCTGGTTCCTTCCTGGTGAGTTAGTTTTATTGTATCATTGTTCTGGTTCCTTCCTGGTGAGTTAGTTTTATTGTTTCATTGTTCTGGTTCCTTCCTGGTGAGTTAGTTTTATTGTTTCATTGTTCTGGTTCCTTCCTGGTGAGTTAGTTTTATTGTTTCATTGTTCTGGTTCCTTCCTGGTGAGTTAGTTTTATTGTATCATTGTTCTGGTTCCTTCCTGGTGAGTTAGTTTTATTGTATCATTGTTCTGGTTCCTTCCTGGTGAGTTAGTTTTATTGTATCATTGTTCTGGTTCCTTCCTGGTGAGTTAGTTTTATTGTATCATTGTTCTGGTTCCTTCCTGGTGAGTTAGTTTTATTGTATCATTGTTCTGGTTCCTTCCTGGTGAGTTAGTTTTATTGTATCATTGTTCTGGTTCCTTCCTGGTGAGTTAGTTTTATTGTATCATTGTTCTGGTTCCTTCCTGGTGAGTTAGTTTTATTGTATCATTGTTCTGGTTCCTTCCTGGTGAGTTAGTTTTATTGTATCATTGTTCTGGTTCCTTCCTGGTGAGTTAGTTTTATTGTATCATTGTTCTGGTTCCTTCCTGGTGAGTTAGTTTTATTGTATCATTGTTCTGGTTCCTTCCTGGTGAGTTAGTTTTATTGTATCATTGTTCTGGTTCCTTCCTGGTGAGTTAGTTTTATTGTATCATTGTTCTGGTTCCTTCCTGGTGAGTTAGTTTTATTGTATCATTGTTCTGGTTCCTTCCTGGTGAGTTAGTTTTATTGTATCATTGTTCTGGTTCCTTCCTGGTGAGTTAGTTTTATTGTTTCATTGTTCTGGTTCCTTCCTGGTGAGTTAGTTTTATTGTATCATTGTTCTGGTTCCTTCCTGGTGAGTTAGTTTTATTGTATCATTGTTCTGGTTCCTTCCTGGTGAGTTAGTTTTATTGTATCATTGTTCTGGTTCCTTCCTGGTGAGTTAGTTTTATTGTTTCATTGTTCTGGTTCCTTCCTGGTGAGTTAGTTTTATTGTATCATTGTTCTGGTTCCTTCCTGGTGAGTTAGTTTTATTGTATCATTGTTCTGGTTCCTTCCTGGTGAGTTAGTTTTATTGTATCATTGTTCTGGTTCCTTCCTGGTGAGTTAGTTTTATTGTATCATTGTTCTGGTTCCTTCCTGGTGAGTTAGTTTTATTGTATCATTGTTCTGGTTCCTTCCTGGTGAGTTAGTTTAGTTAGTTTTTATTGTTTCATTGTTCTGGTTCCTTCCTGGTGAGTTAGTTTTATTGTTTCATTGTTCTGGTTCCTTCCTGGTGAGTTAGTTTTATTGTATCATTGTTCTGGTTCCTTCCTGGTGAGTTAGTTTTATTGTATCATTGTTCTGGTTCCTTCCTGGTGAGTTAGTTTTATTGTATCATTGTTCTGGTTCCTTCCTGGTGAGTTAGTTTTATTGTATCATTGTTCTGGTTCCTTCCTGGTGAGTTAGTTTTATTGTATCATTGTTCTGGTTCCTTCCTGGTGAGTTAGTTTTATTGTATCATTGTTCTGGTTCCTTCCTGGTGAGTTAAAGACAAAGAGGAAGGTGCTGCCCTGTGGTGTGCAAAGATGAGTTGTATTTTGTCCAGACAGTATTTTAGTGGAGTTGGTGTGTGTGTGTGCGTGCGTGCGTAGCATATGTGTTGTGTGCATGTGTGTGTGTGTGTAGAGGTGGGTGATCACACATTTTTCTATGTAAATTTAATAATTCTGAGTACAGTAATGGATGGTTGATGCCAGAGCCTCTAAAGTGGGATTTATTTCTTGTGTATTAAGGAGAATGTCATTTGAACATAGCTATAGTAAGAGAATTTAACTCCACCTGCCATATAGGTTTATCACATTACTGTAGTTTGGTCAATAGTAATATTGGTTTATGGTGTGTAGAGTTGTGGCCCCACAGACCTTGTTGTCACATGTCAAGGAATTTGGCAACGTTTGATACTACAGTAAGCTCTGTTAATGTGTTCTGTTTCCCCCGGGCTGAGTGTTGTGATTGTTATTGTGTTCTATTTCCTCAGGCTGAGAGCGCTGTGATTCACCAAGATGATGCAAATGTTGCCACAGATGTTATCTCTATGCTTCTGGAGTCACTTAAAGAATTCCATGAAAAACATAGGACTCCCAGCACCGTTCATGTGAGTGTACATGTTGTGTTACATTATACCCAACCTAACCCAACTTTACCAGGGAATGCCTGGGAGGTGCTCACTGAACCAGTGACAGAAAAATGCCAGAGCTGTTATTTTTCAACTGGTAATTTCAGGTACACATACATAATTTTCTTCATTTTTTTACTCTGTTACATTCACGCACAATCTTTTGATACATAATGTGCAAAAACATAAAAAAAATCATAATTATTATAAGGACAAAAATATAAAGGGAATAGACATTTTTTATGGACACGGGAGTTATTACGCAGAGCAGGGGCTGAGCTAAACTTATAGAATATTAATGTGTTGACTCTTCTCCTCAGCTGATCTCAGAGGCTGAGCTAAACTTATAGCATAAGAATGTGTTGACTCTTCTCCTCAGCTGATCTCAGAGGCTGAGCTAAACTTATAGCTTATTAATGTGTTGACTCTCCTCCTCAGCTGATCTCAGAGGCTGAGCTAAACTTATAGCATAAGAATGTGTTGACTCTTCTCCTCAGCTGATCTCAGAGGCTGAGCTAAACTTATAGCATATGAATGTGTTGACTCTTCTCCTCAGCTGATCTCAGAGGCTGAGCTAAACTTATAGCATATGAATGTGTTGACTCTTCTCCTCAGCTGATCTCGGAGGCTGAGCTAAAGTTCAACATAGTGGTGGAACTTGAGAAGGCAGCTCAGCTAGGGAGGGCCAACTCCAATAGAGGTCATCCACACAATAAACCAGACATGAGGGATAAGAGTAACAAGAGTGAACTAGTTGACTCCAGTAAAGGTGAGTCTGACTCAGCCCAAGAGAGTCTACCAAACACTAACTCCAAGAAGAGCGAGTCGCCGCAGAGTTACGGCTCTGCCGCGCACAGTTATAACCCTACGTCGAAGAGTGACATCTCCGCTGCGCCGGATTATACGTCCCCAACAAAGAACTACGGCTCTGCCACGTTAAGTCCTGCCTCTGCAACACCAAGTTACACCTCTTCCCCCCCAGACTACTCCACTGCACCCCCAAATTACAACCCAGCAGCACAGGGATACAGCTCAGCAGCCAGTTACAGCTCAACAGGTTACAACTCTGCACCACATGGTTACAACCCAGCAGCAGCAGGTTACAGTGCAGCACCACCCAATTTCAACCCAGCTATGCACACTTTCAACCCTGCTGCAGGTTTCTTTAACTACCCTCCAGTAAGTTGCTGAGATGCCTTATGGTAAAGTCTTGGTTATTGTCTGTATTTATTGACTTCTGTTGATCCTGAGAGTGTGTGTGTATATATGTGTGTGTGTGTGTGTGTGTCCTCTCTCATGCTCTAGAAGGCCAGCCACCCCTCTCATGCTCTTGAAGGCCAGCCACCCCTCTCATGCTCTAGAAAGCCAGCCACCCCTCTCATGCTCCAGAAGGCCAGCCACCCCTCTCATGTACTAGAAGTCCAGCCACTCCTCTCATGTACTAGAAGTCCAGCCACCCCTCTCATGCTCTAGAAAGCCAGCCACCCCTCTCATGCTCTTGAAGGCCAGCCAACCCTCTCATGCTCTTGAAGGCCAGCCACCCCTCTCATGCTCTAGAAAGCCAGCCACCCCTCTCATGCTCCAGAAGTCCAGCCACCCCTCTCATGTACTAGAAGTCCAGCCACCCCTCTCATGCTCTAGAAGGCCAGCCACCCCTCTCATGCTCTAGAAGGCCAGCCACCCCTCTCAATGCTGCATGAAAATAAAAATGTAATCCAATATTCCACTTAAGAGTTTTTTTTACTTTGTTTGCAGGGGAGTGGACAGAGTTTGTTTAGTGCTCCTCCACCACCACCTCCTCCACCAGCAACATCATTATCAACATTTGGATACAATCAGTAGCTGATACTTGTCTAGTTGTTCACTAACACAGTGTAAGTTGCTTTAGGAAAATAAGTCAAGTTCTTATTCCTTTTTGTATGTCATTCTTTTAGTTTTCTGTCACTTGATGACCAGATTCACATAGAAATGAATGGTACTGTACAATTATTTCCAGATATTGATTGTTTGTGTTATTAATGAATAAACCATTCATTTTAATAATTATATGATTGAAGAAGTTGTAAATATTAAAGGTCCAGTTCTTTTGAAGTGTTAATTTGTGTAATATTTATTTATGAATATAAAGTGAACAATTCTTTGTATTAACAAGACCAGCATTAATCTAAGTCTTCATTTAAGTCAAATTACCCGGTATACCAAGAAATGTTTCGAGATTTGGGAATACTTGTTACTGAAACCTGAACCTGTTTATTTACAGCTGACAAGAACATAACCCAAAGAAGTTTTATATGATGACAATATCCTCAATACTGTATATGGTTGTTCTTATTTATATAGTTGTCCCCCGGTTAGCGAAAAGGTTCGATTAATGAAATTTTGGTTAACGAATTAGCTTCCATAAGGATTTTCAGTTCGATTAACGAACAAAACTTCGATTAACGAAATCCTTACGACAAACATGTTTTGTTGTGCGCATAAGCTGATCGGCTAGTCCGCCAATGCAGTAATTGGTTCTATGTTTACATTCGTTTCCAGTGGAGTAAGTATCAAGAAAGTTGGCCTCTTGAATATTTCTGCATTTATTATATTAAAATTATTGGTCATTGTGAAATTTAGTTCACATATTGATAATATAGACAGTACAGGGGACAGCTTTTGTGCGCCCATTAGCTGATTGAATCACCCAACGACGCTTCTCAGTTTAACTTTGTTTACAGTGGAGTGAACATCGATTTTGTTGGTCTCTTGAATATTTTTGCATTTTTACATTAAAATTATTGGTCATTCTGAAATTTAGTTAACATATTGATAATATACAGTGCAGAAATTATTATGAAACACGAAGAAGGTATTAGAACCAATGCACTCTGTAAAGAATATGGCATGTCATCATTGACTGCCACTACAATCAGCTGTTTGATATGTAAACAAATCTGCTGGTAATACGACATACACCTCAAAGTACAGTAAGTTAAAATATAGTATTCTATTGTTTTTTATTTATTATTGTACAGTACAGTGAAACCTCTCAAATTCGAACCTCAAAAATTCGGATACATCTTAAATTCAAATAGCATCTGATTAAAAATAAGTGCCAAAATTTTAGGTTTAGAACTTGAAAATATCGCCATAATAATTCAAGCTTTCTAATGCGATCATAATGCTGAGCACAACAACTGCATCCAGGTTCCCAGACATGCTAGGTCACACATTGTATCCAGTACAGTGAAGGTGGTGGAGACGGAGTGTTGTACAGTACAGTATTTGGAGACTGGCAGGATTACATGGAGACCACTGTAGCTATAATGTTCTAAATATATTAGAATAAATGTTGTTGAATATAAATACAGTAATACTTTGAATTTATTATACCTATTGCTTATTGACAGTTTTTAGATATGTAAATAATTTTTGTAGCATGTTTTGATACAACAATTTGCTCTGGCATTTCCATACATCTAAAATTCTTATACTTCATGGGCCCATGCAATTTGAATTTTCGAGGTTGCACTGTATACTGTACAGTACAGTACTGTACAGTATTTAGTTTATATTTAATGTTTTGTTAATTCTATTACTGGTATACAGTACATTGTATGTAAACTTTTTCTGTGAGTTGGAACCAATTACCCAATATCCCATTGAAATAATAGATTCAGTTAACGAAATTTTTGGTTAAATAACGACTGTGGAACGAATTGTATTCGTTAAACGAGGGACCACTGTATTAATATGGCAGCACAACCCTCAAGGTTTGTATAATCAAAGAAAATTATCAGTCTGTGAGTCACATCTCACAGGTGGTCTTCTGGGATTCAGTATTTAAAAGGATTGTTAATATTCCTTTGACCATTACATAATTGCAGAAATTTATCATCCTTGGTAATATTTTGAGAGTAAGTTTTGTTGGAATCATACACAATATTTAACCCAATTAATAGTGTTGGGGTTTCAAAATCATCATCATCTAGTTTCAATATAAATTAACAACTGCTGCATTATGGGTTTTATGATATTTTAATTGGCTTTTATCTTCCCAGTGATCACATGATCTACTGTACTGTTCCTCTGCATAACATTTTTATATGCAAGTGCCAGCTGTTTGAAGCTTCAGGAATCATGTCTCTGTGTGTGGTTCAAGGTTGAGACAATGCTCTTATTGGAAACTGAGTTTATGGATTTTTTTTTTTTACGTATACCTGGTATACCTGTACCACACTACAGTCAGTCCTCGACTTACGACGGGGTTAGGGACAGACGACCGGATCGTAAGTCGAAAATGCGAAGATAATATGTAGAAAATCTAAAATGAGTGTCTCTTTTTCTTCTCAGCACTACGAGAACCCTCACCTTTACGCTTGCCAGCCATTTTAAAGGGAATTGCAAACGAAAATTTTGTCAGTACACAGCGCGATCACTAACGTCGGGACTCAAAAATACTGTACGTACATAATTTGAAAAATATTTTATACGACTGTGGCGGTCGTATGTCCGGGTGGTCGTAAGTCGAGTAGGTCGTCAGTCGAGGAGTACCTGTATATATATATATATATATATATATATATATATATATATATATATATATATATATATATATATATATATATATATATATATATATATATATATATATATATATATATATATATATATATATATATATATATATATATATATATATATATATATATATATATATATATATATATGTGTATATATATATATATATATGTGTGTGTGTGTGTGTGTGTGTGTGTGTGTGTGTGTGTATCTCTAACACACCTGAACAGGGGCATCATTTCAGATTTTGCTTGGGGGGGGGCACACCATTACATGCAGAGAGTAGGGGTTAAAATCCTGCTCCATAGTATTTGGCATTGACCTTGCAAACCTTTGACATGGTGACTGCATAATTAATTACTAAATTGTCATTAAATAGAGTATAATAATATGGCTGTGATAAATAAATTCAATATTGTTTTTGAAATTTATTAAGAAAACAATAATGATACCAGCAAAGCAAACTTTTCTTTACCAACATCTAGAGTATAACTCTGGAATTATTGACCAAATAATTGTATCAGCTAATATATTGACAAATTTAAATACAGTATAGTCTGGATTTACGCGGTTTTTGTTTACGTGTTTGGTCATTTACGCGGTGCCTTGCCAGAATGAAATTTTTAATTACACGGTAAATTTCATCATTTATGCGGGAAGCGGCGCGGGCAGGGTGCGCACAAGGTCACCCAGTCATCAAAACATTACCGAGTTCTTCACCTGCCACCCACCACAGCCGGCCCAAGTCAGTGATAGTGATAGCGAGGATATGGACTTTGAGGGGTTTGACAAAGAGGCCCTGCAAGCCTCTGTGGTGGATAGTGATACAATTGATACAAATGATACAGGTGAGGGCCAATAATCTGCCCTCTGCCTTGGAACCAACCCCCCATCCCCTTGTGCCCAGCCATCTTTTCTACAAACGTAAGTGTTAAAAAAACGAATACAGTGACCTCTCGTTTAACGAACACCTCGGTTAACGTAATTTCGATTAACGAACTGCCTTCCATAAGGATCTTCAATTCGGTTAACGAAAAAAAATTCGGTTAACGAAGTTCTTACGAACCGATCTCAACATGACTTTTAGTAAAATATCGGTTCTAGGGCTTAAATTCCTTACTATTTTAGTAAATATCAAGAAGTTTATACTATTCAATAATTTTAAAAGTTTAATATTCAATTTTTTAGTCATTTTAACAATTATTGAACATAATTGAAGGTAAAGTGACTAGTTTAATGCGCGGCATCCAGCCTCTTAACACAGCAAACAGGAGTTAGTCTCTCTCTGTTTTCACTGGAGGTAACATCTTGCTTGAGACTCTCTTCAACTAAATGCTTTTTTTCTGTGTTTCCAAGCAAATTATTGGTCATTTTGAAATATATTTTACATATTGACAATATATAATGCAGTGCAGTGTTGATTTAAAGAAAATAATCTTGAATTACACTAAGAGAGCTAAAATTTTATGGGTGAAATGGCACCATGGGGTGACTTCTCTTCCACCCCAATGCCTTCTCTTCTTCCTTCTCCTCCACCCCCATTCTAATTCCCATCATCATCATCATCATCATCCAGGAGCCTTCTACATACACACCTCAAAGTAAGTGAACTTTTCTACCATTTTTGTTGAATTTAGGAAATTTTCGGTGAGCTGGAACCAATTACCCAAAAACCCATTGAAACAATGGTTTCGGTTAACGAACTTTTCGGTTAACGAACGACCTTCTGGAACGGATTGAGTTCGTTAACGGAGGGGTCACTGTATTATTGATATTTCTCTTAAATATTTATTGTGTGCATACCATCATAAATTAAGATGTTATTTTTACTACAACGTACGTATTGTGTCGGAAAAAGTGGAGTTTGGGAGTCGGCCCAGTTTCTATTTCAATTACAGTAATCCCTTATGTTCTGTTACTTCGTTTACGCGTTTCTCGTTTTACGCAAACCTCCACGGGTTCAATTGACCGTGTAAATGCAAACTATACTGTAGTGAAAAAATCATCTGTGAACAAATCAGAATAGGATACATCTTTGACATACTCAGTCTACAGCTAGTGGCTATTAACTGTTATTACATCAGAGGGTAACGGTGATCCTTCAGTCGAGCAAAACTATCAATCAGTTCTTCCGTATCGAATGATTTAACCATTTTCTGTTCATTAGCCATTAAAAGTAGGCTGGAAAGGCGGTCATCACCCGTTGTTGTTCTCAGGTAATCTTTGACTCATTTTAGCACTGAAAAAAATCTTTCATTGCCTGCAGTAGTAACCGGAATGGCCAGTAGTATTTGTAACAAATTGATTACTTCAGCAAAAGCAATCGGTAAAGCATTTAGATTCTGGTACATATCAAATAGGTTCCTCAGGGTTCTGATTTAAGAATACCTTCGTAGAATGCAGTTGTGAAGATAACATAACTGAATCAATTTGTGCACTGTAATGTTTAGAAATCAAAGCAAGCTTGTCTTCATCAAGAAATTGTATAGATTGAACATCAAAAGAGGAGATGGACTGCAGAAGATCAATATTATTGCTAAACCTCCTATCATATTCAGCTGTGCACCTGTCAATTACTGAGAAATACAGCTCTGACTTCAATTGGTCTTTTAAGCTGCCTCTCTGAACATTCTCTAGAAATTTTGAACGCTTCCCAAGGATGGTGTCTGACAGATAATATTTCAAAGTATTTGATATTCGTTGCATTCTTTTGTTACGAGCTGATCTTTCATTTTGTTGAGTGTTTGCTTCTGGAACAACTATGCCGAGTTTGGTTGCAAACTCCTCTGCTTCCTCATACAGTTGATCATATTCACTATCAGATCTCATTATAACAAGGTTTGCTTTTATGGCTGTAATGAGATCCACAGCTCGAACTATAGATATACCTCCTTGAAAAAGCTGCTCGGACAGAGAATTTGTTTGCAAGAACAGTTTTTTAGAAATAAAAAGGCAAACTACAAAACTTCAGGACTCCATTTTTCATTTCAGCCCAGAGGCTTCCATAGATGCCTCATCACTGTACTCAGATAGAGAAGTTAATACGGCAAGAATGGCTTCATAACGAAGGTGAATTCTGCGAATACTTCTGTACCAATAGAACCTTCTTGTTGTCACAGTTCTTTATAGCTCCAATACCTCCTGTCTGAGCTCTTTTTGTGATTGAACATAAAGTTCACGCCCTGTACTATTACTAGAGATGAAGTTATACAATGTTTGGAGAGTTGAAAAGAATGCCGTTTAATCTTGAAAGTTGTTGGTACAGTGGATAACACCAGGATGAGCTTGTGTGCATAATAATGAATATAGGTGGCATGGGGGATTTTTCTCTTGACACGGGCTTGAACGCCAGACGCCCATCCACTCGTACCATCGCATCACTGCACAACATATGCCATCAGCTCTAACCCCAACTCCTCTATCTTCTTCATAATGAAGTTAGCTAGACATTCTGCATCTAAATTTCACATGTGATATGCACCACATGTTATCTATTCTCCTTTATTTCATTTTTCCTGTTGGCACCAAATTTATTCTTGATCGAAGTGTCGCTGCTAGTTACAGCTTTCAAGCTCAGTCACACACTCTTAGAACTTAGGTGCCTTTTGTTTTGAGCATGTTTTTCAAATAATTCTGAACAGTCCTTCCATTTTGAAAATCCCACATCACTAAATGTTCGTTTGCCATGAAGCTCACCTCTTCTTACTGTATTACTACTGAAATGTTGACATGCAAAACAATAAACACCGTCCTGTAGATGAGAATATTCTAGCCACTCATACCTCTTATAATATCCTGCGTTGAACTTTCTTTTATTTGTTAGAGGAAAAGTTTTAAGATTTGGTTGCACAGGACCTTTGAGTTCAGATGTGTTAATGTCTAACGATGTTGCATACAGTGGGTGGGAGAACATCTTTTCTATAAAATAGAAAAAATGGGAAACACGGTCAAACACCGGTTGGGAGTGGTAATACAGTAAATCTTCGTCGTGTGACGAAGAAGATATATGTGTGTGTGTGTTTAATCATTACATTATATTGTGAATTTGTTCCGTTATAAACTACTGTACAAAACCATTGTAAACTAAATTGGGTTGTCATGCCTACGTCACAGCTAGTGGGGTTAGCAGAGAGTGGGGAGCTTGGCGGGAGTTCACCTGCGCGTAATTTCATCACCATATTATGATATTAACTGTTTTACTTCTTTTAAACTCTGACAGTAGGCCTACACATTACATTAAATTTTGACCCCCAATGCATATCGAAGTACTGTAGCTAAACTACATTACCTAGGTATTACCAGGAAAATATTTTTGTCAAAATGTGAGGAGTGCATTTCATTCATATACGTACTGAGTCATTTAAAACTTACCTCGCAGTGTTGCCACCATCATTTCCAATCCCAAACGTTGATGGAGTGGTACTGGCACTTGGCTCAGGACCAGCACTGCTGTCTTCTTTCTCAGTAATATGTGAAATGTTGTCCCGTTCTTTAGTTTTTTAATGAAAAAGCCAGTGATAGTTTGTTGTGAACACTTCATGATTAAATTTATACACTCAGTAATATATTGGAGGTACAACAAATTCATAACAGAGACAGAGAGTGCGCAATGCCACGCACCAAGACCGCAGCCTCACAACTGCCCATGCTGTTTTTATTTTTGGATGGTGCCACCAGGTGGTGCTGTAACAGACAGAACACATTCCAACACGTTTTATATTTTCAATTTGTATCTGCCCCCTGTGGACCGTGTGGCTGCTAGCAATATGACTTACTTCCTTGCTGCTATTCAGTTTATATATGTTAGGTAATGGGAATGATGAAAATAGATGAATACTTATCATTTTGTTTAATTATGCATAGTAAAAATACCATTAAGATGTTATCACCAAATCCAAATTCGTCTATATGAAAAAGGAATATAATTACAATTTTCGTTGGAGAGCAAGACAGCCCTTGGGAAGGACAAGCCAGGTCTTGGGAAGGACAAGCCAGGTCTTGGGGGGGGGGACGAGTGCCCCAAATGACACCCCTGCACCTGATTTATTTTTATATGTGTATGGTCAAGGGTTCATATAATACTGACATTGATGGCTACAGACACACTTTAAACATGAACTTTACACTTATATATACACACCCACATGTTCCCAAAGAGTAGGGTGTCAGCTCTGAACTCTTGATATATGATACTGTACTTTGATGGATTCCTGACCTCACCAAAGTCTTGCCATCACACTTCAACGCAGTAGGAATGACTCAGCATTATGGTATTGTTTGTCGTGATTTTCATCTTCCATGAACTATCACTGTTGAGAAATACTACTATATATTGATGGTCACTTGGTATAGTTATGTAAATGCATTTGTACATTTTCATATACTGTATATTGTATGTTTGCTTTAATTTATCATTTTGGTCTTATTTATCTAAAATATATATCTTCAATGCTTGCTTACAGTCTTGATTTGATGTAACCGAGAGATTCTTTATACAGTATGTTGAGTGAGCACATTAAAGATACTGTTCTAAAGTTACAGTTACACAGACTCACATAATTAATGCTGATTTGCCAGTAATTACAAGGATGACTTGTTGATAAAAATGGATATTTTTTTAAGGAGGGATTGAGTGTCTGCTGTGACAACCACTTAGAGGGAACACCCTAGTGTAGTGAGACATGGCAGTACAGTACTGTATATGTAAGAATGTGGTCAGATCATTCCTTTGTTTGCACAGGACATATGATCAACTCTCTCCCTCCTCCCCTCCCACTACAAGTACTAAATGAAAGAGATGAGAATGATGGGATTACTGTACTTTTGTTGATTATATAAAAATATGTACAAAATGTAATGACTTTCCAGATAAATGAAAGGATAAACTGTATAGAAGCAAATACTGTATTATGTACAGTAGTTCCTTGAGATAAAAGACAAATTTCCTGCTTACTATTAAAGTCATATTGTACCAAAAATCTCCTGAGATATTTGGATCATTTTTGTTGAATCCTGTACAGTACTTTTTTTATTTACCAGATGAAAAGGACAAAATCCAAAGAAATATATATACTTTTACTTCTATCTTCTTTGTCAATAATTGACTCATTAGCCACTTGGACGGTCGGTCACGTCTCTGTTATGCACTGTTGGCAAGTACTGGTTCCAGAATGTATCTGTATCTGCTCCAGTGTTGGTCAAGTCTGGCCTTGAATGAGCTCACACTTGGTGCCGTCCCAACACTCTCTGGCAGATTGTTCCAAGAGTTTACAACACTCACTCCGAAAAAGGTTGCCCTCACAGTTTTCTGGACATCTGGGTTCATGAGCCTTGAGCTGTGACCACTTATGGGGCGGGCATCCGCCAGCACCAGGTATGGTCATTCGACTGAGTAGTGCCCTCTGAGATGTTTATAAACTTCAATTGTTACCCTTTGCCTGCCTATAGTACTGTATAAGCTTGGCAGTTGCAGGCATTCTAATCTTTGGGTAACAGAGGTGCCATAATGCAGGCATCTGTCTGGTGGCCCTCGTTTGGGCATTTTCAATCAACTGACAGTCTCTAGTATATCTCGGGGACCAGACAGGGTGACAATACAGTACTCCAAACGGGGGAGCACCTCTCTCTTGTACAGTATAGCATTACGAGGGACGGACCATTTAGATATCTGACAACTTTACTGGATGCACTTATTATGTTGTTGCATTTTAAAGAATAATTTCTGACTGTACAATAGTTCATTGTTACATAATAATAAGACAATTGTTATTTTTAGATTACTGTACTGTATATTCATTTTGATATTTATGTATTTTTTTGTTAATATAAAAGTATGGTACAGGGTAGTGTGTGTTTTAGTTTCTCAAAAGGTGATTTTGTTAAAAACTGCTGATGAGCATCTTGATGACTATGAAATGTGTGTACAAAATATGTTTTTATGTACCTCCTACAGTGTAGGTTTGATATACTGTACTGTACAGTAGTGTACTTTTGTGAGAATTAATAAATGCTTAGAGTTCTTGATGGTTTTCTCCATGTTGCCACAACTTGTACCTGGTATTGTGGCTTTAGTTCACAAGGGGATGGTCGTCACTCACAAATAAAGAGTTAACACACAATACTGTACCACCAGGCAAGGAATGTTGGTTCAGCCAATGGCATTGTGGTGACTGTTGGCCAACTGTGTGTAACTGTGCACCATAATACTGCACAATATTGTGGTGACTGTTGGCCAACTGTGTGTAACTGTACACCATAGTACTGCACAATATTGTGGTGACTGTTGGCCAACTGTGTAACTGTACACCATAGTACTGCACAATATTGTGGTGACTGTTGGCCAACTGTGTACACTGTACACCATAGTACTGTACAATATTGTGGTGACTGTTTGCCAACTGTGTAACTGTACAATATTGTGGTGACTGTTTGCCAACTGTGTAACTGTACACCATAGTACTGTACAATATTGTGGTGACTTGACCAACTGTGTACACTGTACACCATAGTACTGTACAATATTGTGGTGACTTGGCCAACTGTGTAACTGTACACCATAGTACTGTACAATATTGTGGTGACTTGGCCAACTGTGTACACTGTACACCATAGTACACTAAAACATTTTATGGGCCAGTCACTCGTGGCGCAGTCACCCTCCGCTCATCTGACGGTAACCTTATAATTAAAGACGATGAAGGCCTCCTTCAGCGCTGGAAAGAGCACTACTATTCATTGTTCAACCGAAACACCGATGTGGATGTCCTGACTACCCAGCAGGTCCCTCAGCATCCAGAGCTGACCCACCTCAGCTATCCTCCATCCCTGGCTGAGGTAGCTACTGCCATCAAACAGATGAAAAATAACAAATCCTCAGGGTCTGATGGAATCCCAGCCGAGGTGTACACAGCAGGAGGACCTCTGCTTACCAGCCGTCTCCACTCTCTCCTGGAGAATATATGGGAAAAGGAGGAAATCCACCAAGCTCTTAAAGATGCCTTCATTGTCAATATTTATAAGAACAAGGGAGACCGGTCAGACTGTGGCAACTACTGTGGGATCTCGCTGCTGTCCGTAGCTGGCAAGATTATCACCCAAGTCCTGCGGCGGAAAACTTCCTCCTAAAATCTCAATGTGGTTTTAGACCATCATGTGGCACCACTGACATGATCTTTGCTGCCCGCCAGATACAGGAAAAGTACAGAGAACAGCGTCATGACCTGTACATGGCTTTCATCAACCTAACCAAGGCCTTAGACTCGGTCAACAGGGAAGCCCTCTGGTAGACCGTCAGCCGTTTTGGCTGCCCACCAAAATTCATCGCCATTATGAGGCAACTCCACGATGGCATGAACGGCAGTGTCCTGCACAACGGCACCCAGTTACAGCTCTTCCCCATCCAAACGGGTTAAACAAGGGTTTGTACTGGCACCAACTCTCTTTTCCATCTTCTTGGCTGCCTTCCTTACTCGTGCCAGTGCCAATTTAGCCAACGGGGTGAACATCGAGTATCTGGTGAAGGGTCTTTTTAACATAAGACGACTCCAGGCAAGAACAAAGGTGTCAGCAGCTTCCATTACTGAACTTCAGTATGCAGACGACCTCACCCTTGTTGCTCACACTGTGCACAACCTACAGAAGATCCTGAACACCTACGCAGACGCATATGCACACTTCGGCTTTGAAGTGAATGTACGTAAGACTCAGATTCTCTTTCAGCCAGCCCCTGGTTCAGCCACACCTCCACCATCCATCCAGCTTAACGGTACTACCCTCTCTAATGTTGCCCACATTCGGTATCTCGGCTCCCACCTGTCCACCACCGCAAACATCAATGAAGAGACTCAGCATCGGATCAGATGTGCATCTCAAGCCTTTGGCAGACTTCGAAATCGTGTCTTCAGCTGTCGGGAGCTGAAATTATCTACAACGTTGCATGTATATCGAGCAGTGGTCCAACCCACCCTGCTATATGGCAGTGAGACATGGGTCACATACAGGAAGCACCTCAAGGCACTTGAAAACTTTCACCAACGTAGTCTACTTTCCATCCTCCGAGCTCGCTGGGAAGACATGAGAACAAATGCCAGTATTTTTGCTGACACCAACTGTAGGAGCATCGAGGCTACCATTATCCATGAACAACTACGTTGGACTGGCCATGTTACCCACATGAACGACAGTAGACTGCCAAAGCAGCTACTTTACAGTCACCTAACGAATAGTGAACATAACGCCGGCGGGCAACTGAAAAGGTATAAGGATAGTCTTAAGACAAACCTGAAAAAGTGCCAAATCGACTCCCTCACCTGGGAGACGATTACTCCACACCGTAACGCTTGGAGGAGCACCACATGAGAAGGTGTCAATACTTTCGAGTTAGCCCAACTGCAAACCGAGGCAAATAAGCGCCAATGCCGGAGAGACGCTGCAACCGCCCCTCCCGCAGTAGATGGAGCCCTCCACATGTGCAATGAATGTGAGCAATGCTACGGGTCCCGTATCGGATTCTTTTGTCACCTCAAAACTCACTAACCTAGGTGACATCCCTAATAACTCATATCATTGTATCATGGCTGGATGATTGTCATCCTCGATTCCGAGTGACAGTAAAATAGTAGTTCTGTACAATATTGTGGTGACTGTGTGTAACTGTACACCATAGTACTGTACAATATTGTGGTGACTGTTGGCCAACTGTGTGTACACCATATTACAATTAAACACTGTACCATACTGTAGTGACTGATGTACACCACAACACAATATTATACCAGGATTGAACCCATCACTCGAGGTTGGGAGTCCAAAGTGCCACCAACTTAGCCACATAAATACTGTATTACCTTATTTCTCTCCACCCTGGTAGAGGGGTGAGAAGGTGTAGTGGCCCTGTGAATACGGCACTCACCTCGCTTCCCATCCTAAAGGTGCTGGTTCATGTCCAGGGCACCCCCAATTCACGCAGCTGTAAGTGAGTACCTAACCTTACAGATGGGTAGTGAAGGTGATCAAGTACAGTGCTGGCCATGCTGCCTCTCAGTGTGTACGGTACTGTACTGTACTTTATCTGCACTGTTCTAACAAGCCATCAGGAGTGTGGACCTACACTCACTGGCAGCTGTTTTATCACTATAATAAAAATCTACACAGTGTAGTGGATACTCTCCCCTACAACTGTCACTGCCGTTAGTCGCTGATCAGCCTATCCCGCGGCGAGTTCCTCTGCCAAGCCTCGCTGTCTGGCCTGGCGGGGGTCGGCTAGCAGCGACATTCACTTCCGACGGACGTGTATATAAGCCCACAGCCTTGCCGTGAAGGGGATTCTACTCAGAGCTTTCAAACAGACAAGACCTCCGCATAACAAGCTCCTCACCACATAGCAACTCCCTAGCACTGCATTGTATATATTATATATATATATATATATATAGGAAATGCCATAGCCGAGTTTCCCTTCTCACGTTAACCCCACAACAGTCTCACACTCCACGCATGCATTACATAACTGTTTTAATGTACCCTGTTCTGTTGTTTGTTTCACGTCATCACCAAGTTCTTAAGATATTTATCTGGTGTATTCCTGTTTCTTCTCAAGTCAAGCCTCAACATCACGTTTATTAGTATTCATAGATCATAGCGTTAGATTATTACAGCGGATACAGTAGTTTAGGAAGGGCAAAGTAATGTTTATGTTCATCATTTTTTTTATATTTGATATTAATAATTAATATTTAATCCGAAGCAATTTTTTTTTACTGGAAGTCAGATCTAATGGCCTAATTGGGTGACCTTAGTCGGATTGCCAAGTTACTGGAGTTAGGCCTTGGTACTGGTCATACCTCTTTAGAAAACTAATTATACCAAGTAAAGAGTGTACAGTATATCAGTTTATATGAATGTGTATATCACTTACATCTTACATAAATTGCTTAAATATGATAAAACTATTTGGAGAGGATAGGGGTGGTTTGTGTTAATTAAAGAACTAAATGACACCAATGTACAGTAAATATTGTACTGTATGTATTTATAATGTATTTACAGAAGTGTGTAAATCACAAACTATGAATTATATATAATTACATGAAAATTATCTAATGGGTCAGCATTCCATCAAAATGGATGGTGAATAAAGTAAACAACATTAAATTTTGCCAAGTGTTACACCCGCGAGTTTGTTTATAGTAGACAACTGCAAGCTGACTTATGTTATAAAAGTACCACAAATGCCTTCAAAATTATATATAATATACTGTACCTTTATTTAACATAAAATAACAATAACTCATCTAATAAACGAGATTAAATAATTTTTTGAGGGTGATATATATTAAGCTTGGTTAATATTCTTAAGAAAATATAGAATAAAATTTAAATTTATTGGGATGCGTTCGTGGACTATCTACCAACATTAATAGTAACACTAGACTCCTACTCGTGGAGGTCCATTGTGTGCCAAGGACTTTATTATCGGGCTAAACCTCCAATATGTCGGGTTGTGAGTATTTTAATGTGTTTATTTCCATCTTGAGCGGATTATAAAACTGGTTCCATTAATAGGAGCGACGAAGCAACGGTGTGATAACGTATAAACGAGATAATTGTTATATGTTGGGTCATGGCGTCTCTCAACGTCTGTTTATATGATCACAAAATATATTTACTGTACTTAACTTTATCTTCTTGGTTAACTGCACTCACTGATCACCATCTGTAATACTTTAGACGTCACGGCTCCTGGAATGGATCTACTCAACGAAAAATCTGAAGAAGAAATTTGGGCATTATCGTTTTGGTCGTCCAGCGAGTTGTGGGTTAGGTTAGGTTAGGTTGAGTTGAGTTGAGTTGAGTTAAGTTAAGTTAAGTTACATTTGAGAAGCAGTGCTGTGACTGAGTTTGGTAAATTTGCATTGTCACACCGTTCACTTTTAGCAAGTAAAAAATATATTTTTCTAGTGTATTTGTGTGTGTTGAGACCGAGTATGACCTTCATTTTTGGCGGAAATTAGCCGTTTTGTTTTTTTAGCGATTTTTTTTTTCGTTTGACGTTTTCCGAGAAAAAAGAAGTAGCTAAGTGACTAAAAAAAAACAAAAAACAGAAAAACCTAACCTAACCTAACTTTGACTCTCACCATATGATGGAATCACCTATTTCTTACCTTATTGGCCTGGTTCTTGTTCGTCGTTGCATTCTGGGATTCTTACACAACGCCACATATGTTGGTCTTTGCGATATTTACATTCCGTCTTGCTCTTATTACACTTTACTGAGGTTGGAAGAACACCATGCGATTGAAAAATGCTATAGTTTCTACGTTATTTTTCTCCAAAAACTTGCATTCGGCTCCATATACTTTAACTGACATCCAACGCAGACCTCCATGGTCGGAACTGAACTTGAATTTCAAAATATGAGACCCAAAATATAACTCGATTTTGATTGGGCCAAATATACTCTGAATTAAACCCAAAATCATTTTAATTGGTTCCAAAAGCAAAAACGTTTTTGATTGGTTGCGTGATGTGTACGGGTACGCATGCACGTAATGGTTTATGAAGGAGACGCGAGAGACACGCAGTGTTGGGAGAGAGGCAGACGATAATGGCGGGAGGTTAATGGAAGAAAATAGAATTTTTTTTGGGAAAGCTATCTCCGTTATTATACATTTCCGCCGGTAATGTAATAGATGAAAATTATCTTATAATTAGATGTCTTATTCGAATATGATTATAGATTAGTGGTAGGAATGAACTGTGTGTAAACGCAATAATACCCTGAGTTTTACCGATTATGTTAGGTTAGGTTCCAAATACTGTAGTTGGATGACTGAAACGATAATTTTACCCAAACTTGTTTTTTTGCTTCATGTAGAGTGTACAGTGTAAAGAAAATGTTTATATTCCTACTATATTATTATCAGCGAGTTCTAATATAACAATTATTTTTATGGAAATTGGTTTGTTTGGTAAATGTTTAGACGAATAGGCTCTCACTAGTTGGGTGGGCTTACTGTGTATGCCATGTTGCCCCACCACAACCTCTTGTACCCGCAGCCCTCCTTCCTTTCGATATTCCTGGATCCGCCACCTGCATTATAGTAAGTATTTTAATAGAGGCGGCAATTTTTTATTTTAATTACAATTATTAATTTTTTTACTTTTTCTCTACGATCATAAATCGCCTGTAGTGGGCACTAGGCAGGGCACGGAGGATGAGGGAAATTGTAGGATAAAACACGGTGGAAAAACTGATCATAAGTATGTGAAGAAATGAATTATTTGCCATAAATATTCCTCCGACAAATCTGCCTAGTCATTGCGTGTCGTCTGTTTATTTACAACTGACCCTCCGAGTGTACTGTCACATCCAGAAAAACCGTAAAGTTGCACCATGATACTTCAACAAAGTTGCTTTCATTGGTGCCAGTTATCAAAGTACTTTCTCTTTAATATGGCAGGTGGCCTGGGTGGGGGGGGGGAATCCCCGGCTAGGAAGTTAGGTAAGGTTAGGTCGGTTTCTTTGGTTGGTTAGGTCAGGTTCTAGTAAATGTCACCGTTTTTTTGTTTTAGTATTTTACCCCAAAAGGATACATGTGCAGTGGGGTGTGGGGGGGGCTGATCCCCCACCTTCATAAGGGGTCGAGGTGGGCAGAGCCCCTCAATGCTCCTTTCATATATTGTAGGTTAGGTTAGTTTGTTTTGGTTGTGGACAGTGTTGAAAATATTTAATGCATTGAGAAGTATTTGAAAAACCTGTGGCCTTAAAGTGAAGTATATATTGCCATTGTATTAACTATACTGTATACAGTGTACTCTAGTATAAAACAAATGATAACAATAAATAACAAACATTTTGTAAGTTAACTACAGTAATAACAAAAGATAACATTTGATAAAAAATCTTTCCGTTGACTACAACAATGTACTACTGTACTGTTATATGATACAGTACTAAGCTGGTAATAAGCATTAAAAGAACACATTATAATGTTCTTCTTACAATGTTGGAACACAACACAGGTGACACTCAACTCAACTTAATACAGTACAGGCATTCCCCAGGTTACACAAGGGTTCCGTTCCTGGAAATCATTCCGTAATGCTAAACCATTTTCCCATCGACTCCCATTGTACGAGTATAAGTTGGGATGGATTCCCAGGTGAAATTTTTTCAGCCAAAAAAATAATACAAGCACATACATGAGTGAAAATAAACAGTTTTAAGCAGATACAATGATTCATTCATGATGTAACATGACAGTAAATGAACAACACTTCAATTTAACTCACCAGAAACGATGTTGGAGTGCTGCCTGAGGTGGTGCAAATTTTTTTGGACATATCCCGAATATTTCGGTAATAATTTCAAAATTCCGTTAGGGCGAATTTCCGTAACCCTGGGGTTGCCTGTATTAAAATCATCATCCAGTAATATAGACTACAGTACAGATCAGTATTTTATTTTCCAATATTTGATGTCAGATTACCATAATTAAGAGATAATAAAAAATTTACAAATAACATTTTAAAAAGCTTTACAGTATAGTAGATATAACACTACAAACACAGTCAATGCAAAATCACAAGTATAGTTTATACAGTGTTAAAGAAAAGTAAACTGCAGTACTGTACTGTACAGTGTTAGTGAGATAAGTCAGTTGGTGGGCTGATCCATTGTTCTTGTGACAGATCCTCAAGGCACGGGCTCCATGGGCTACTGGAGATCTCCAGCTTATGTTGAGAAAGCTGCAGCTAACATAGGACAAGGTAACGTGTCTACCTTCTCTTGTGTGTTTCTCCGTGTCTGTTTTGTGAGATAATATTGAGCATACTACTGTACTGTACTGTGTTTTCAAACTTCTGGAATGTAAATATATTTTATATTCATGAGGTTCCCATAACTTCTCTATCACTGTATTTATCATAGTGTACAATATTGTGCCTTTAGAAAGGAAAACGTTGAAATATAAGTTATGTTTTATTTTTATTTTATACACATGATATAAGTTGGGAAAAGGTCTCATTTGTGCCACATAATCACCCAGTTTTTAACACACTTGGTCCAGCTGTACAGTACACAAGATTTTTGTAGTGCATCAGAATTTTTTTTTTTGGGCTACACATAAAGCCACAAATGCACTGCCTCCTTCACCTTATCATCAGGGCCGGCTCCAGCTATGTGCGGTCTGTGCGGCAGCACAGGTCCCCTCAGATGCTAGAACCGTCTCTACTTATCATTATTGGCATATTCATAACTTCTCTAAGCTTCTTTCAGAAGTTCAAACAGATGATCGAGTGTGCCAAGGTCAGGGCTGTATGGTGGCTTATTGAGAAGGAGAACCTCAACTTCATGGTTTCTGAGCAGCATTCCTGGTTTCTTCTCAGCCAGATTTTACATGTTAAATCTGTACTTGCACATACAGTACTGTACAGATTTTCTGCAACTCTAAATTGTTAATGTAAATTTTATTAGAATATCTTTATCCTTTTTCCAAGATACCCAAAAATACCAGAGTGTGCCTTCATACTCTTACACAGTTAAGTCCATTCAAAAAGTTCCTGGTTTTTGGGGTATTTTCGGTTTCAGAATTTCAGATTAGAGAATTCTCAACCTGTATAAAAGTTAGTGAGATAAGTCAGTTGGTGGGCTGATCCATTGTTCTTGTGACAGATCCTCAAGGCACGGGCTCCATGGGCTACTGGAGATCTCCAGCTTATGTTGAGAAAGCTGCAGCTAACATAGGACAAGGTAACGTGTCTACCTTCTCTTGTGTGTTTCTCCGTGTCTGTTTACATATTTATACTGTACGTCTACCATACCGTACCTCCACTCTACTCACAATAAACGTACATAGTCATTTTGGTTTCAGATTTAATATTTTAAACGAGATGATCTTGAGCATATTCCAAATTTTGGAATTTAGATATTTTCATATTTTTGAGGTTTCTTGATTTGTTGTCTCATTATATAGCACAGAGTATCGTACTCATACATATTACACATCCAAGTTTTAAAATCGGGTGTACCATGCCAGCTGGATGATACAGTGTTAAATCTTTTGTCCAGTGATGTGTCTGGGACTTGTCATGACCATACTGCCCCTCATGACAGGTGATGAAAATATGCTCAGTACAAGAGGTAAATCATCCTTAGAGGCAGGAAGGTGGTTGGAGAGGAAATTATTACCAGTACTGTACTTGTATGAGCACAGCTTTAGGAAGGAGTAGTTTAACTTCACGTTATAGCCTTAATGTTATTAATGATATCTGAACTGGTTTCAACATTTGCATTGTAGAGTTTAGTAAAGAACAACCTTGTCTCATTCATAAATACTGTATGGTGTATAGTGTTCATACTAATATATCTGTATTAATGGTTTGTTTTATGAAAATCCTAACCATCGGTGATTAATTATAAAACAACAAGGAGACCTTTGCAGCACAACACTGATTACATGTTCAAAAGGTGGGAAGGCACTTTGTGATATATTTTATTTATGTGTTGCTCCAAGTATTTAAAGAAACAAGCATTGGGTCTTATTTCTTGAATTCTCTTCTCCACTTTGGTGTAGGGTGGCAGAGACCTAAATCAGCACTCACCCTCTTCTTCACCATCATTCATTCTTTGTAACTGTGTCCTGTTATGTCATTCACCTCACACAGTAAGTCCTCAAGTTTTTTTATATGGCTTACCACCCACCCATTCACTTCACCCAACCCAGCATCACCAGTCAAGAGCTCATCCTTCCCCATAATATGTGATAGTTCAGGAAAATGTAAATGTTGTCCTATACACCAAGTCTGGCATTTACGGTACAGATATACAGTATTGTATGTCTTGGTGCTAATGGTCGCTGTCTGGGCTGTCAGTTCATAGCAGTTGTTGTAAGTTGGTGAAGACTGGAGTCATATTAACAAAATGGCCTTGATCATGCTTATTATTGGAGACTGATGGGCTTAAAAGTTGTTTGGTAAAAATCACAGTTTGTTACGTTCTTTTAAGAAGTAGAGATTCACACCCTAAGAGTTGATAATTGAGAGAGTTCTTACCTTATCTCTGTGTGATGTAGTGCAGTATAAGTAAGTTCTTATTTCTTTAGTTGACTGTGAAGATTGTGACCAGAAGAAAAAATCATCTTTGCATTCATTCATTTGTCTAATGCCTTACAGTAGTATATCTAACGTGTGTACACAAAGCTCTCTCCATACCCTATTACATTTTGGTTTTTATATTGTTGGGATAAATTATCAATGAGCTGATTGGAGAATAAGTTGACTATTTTATCTTCATGCTTACAGATATTATGAAGTGTTTAGACATTTCAGTGCTGGTGCTTAGAAGTTCTTTCCTGACAAGTGAAGCAGTAAGGGTTGTATGCCTTCACAAAAGCTAAATTCCAAATAATAGACTTTTGAAGGACTGACTGGATACTGTAATGAATTGTTGCATTCTTTACCAAGTATCTACTATTAGACTGTACTGTATTTATTTGCAGTCTTGGTAAAACAGTCCCTGTCTAGACTTCTCAGCTAAATGACAATTTCAGGAACTCCACTGGTGCCATCTCTCACTTCTTGAGCAGCTCTCTGATAGAATCCAAAAAGGAAAAAGAGTTTTTCATTTTATTATTCATCCAGCAATATTTTATTCATAAAGTTAATTTTTCCATTCTTTGTAGTACTGTACTATACTTGTGAGAGTTGTTTGTCTTGACCTTGACTGATAAGTTCATCTGCTGACCCAGCAACTAGCGTCAATCCAGGCAAGGAATCAATCAAGTTTACTCACGCTGCCTGAAGATACAGCCCCAAGCCTCATTGACGGCAGCAATGTTCCCGGTGTTGACTCGACAGAGATGGACCTCCAACCAACTGCTGCTTCAACTGGCATGAGAGTGTGATTTACTTCTGCAGATTTTAATTCCAGTTCGAAGAGATGTTTCAAGAAGACTGACCTTAAGAAGACAAGATCAAGAAGACTCCATACTGTAAAGTTCTCCTTGGTAAAACTTAATCGTTCTGATGCACAGTTAATGAGAATGGGAAGAAGGTGCAGATGATGGTGATCGAGAAGAACGTGTGAACTGTGCGCTAAACTGTTTAAACTTCATATGTTTAATACAACTGTTTTGTATTAAACATATCAAGTCATATTACGTCTTGGGTTTGGACGCTTCTCTCACATGTACGGAACATTCCTCTTTTCAGCATTGGAGTTTTCAACCATTTTCTGATTGTGTTATGTACAGGAAAACCTGCAACATACTGTAATGGGTACTGTAGTTGTTATATGAAAAAATAAGAAGGCTAAAGCTTTTACAGTCTTTGGTGAGTTGCGTGCATACATTCCATGACCATAATGTTGGTTTAATCTTATGTGTGTTAATACAGATGTTTGTTTCAAATATTGATGTGTAATGAGGGATCACTAGAATATATTACTGTATCAATATTTGACCTGGTGGATATTAAATTTTGACTGACGTCCTTCAACCATGCAATTCTCGTAATACACTGTAGGATGACTCACTGGGGGGGTCCGTGAGTCCTAAGATAAGGCTTCCTTATGTCAACCAGAATCAAAGTGTAAATACATTGTAATATATCAATCACTCTTCACTGACAGCCTCTAAAGAGAAGGATGGGTGCAGTTGCCATAATCCCTCTCTGAGAGGGGGAAACTGAAGGTGTTATTTTGTCTGACTACCCAACCACCACTTGTATTACCAAAGCTACAGCTCTGCTACATTTTCCTGAGAGGATAGTTACTACTGATCAGCTTTTCTGTGTTACATTTTCTTCCAAAGCTCAGTACTGTACTGGGCACCCTGTACAGTACAGTAAGTATAGTACAGTATAGTACAGTACTCTACTGCATGATACTGTGGGACTTGTTAAGTTAATACAGTAGCTGGGAGCCATCCACACTGGATTACCATGCATACTACATTCCCGTTGTATCCTAGAGGATAAAATGTGCTTAAATTTATCATTCATAACCAATCAAGTGATTTGTAAGAGAGTGCAGGTCGGTTGGGGTAGTACAGTGTGTGCATTTTGAAATTCCCATTTCTTCTAAATTAGAGGTACTGTACTCCACCAAGGAATCATATTATAGTATAGTATTATATGAAAAAGGTTGGGAGGCAGGAGTACCTGTTCACCATCTGGAGAAAATGGTGTTCAGTTGGTCCTGGTTCATAGATAAGGTACAGTAATTCCATTTTTTTTTTATTGCCAAGGTTCTCTGGCAGATTTGAAGGTACAGTTATCTGAAGTTTGTTGATGCTTGCATCTGGTGAACTATTTGGCTTTTGGCTTTTATTAAGTACACCCAAACATTTTATCATCTTGGCTCTTATAATGGTCTTGATTATTTTTAAACTTTGCATATACAGTACAGTATCCACATTTTGGTTGAGAAGTTTTGACTGGTTACTGTTATGTAAGAATGTTAGTCCTCTGAGTGGGAATGTGAGTCTACACACTGAAGAGCAGTGGGTAACAGGTTCTTGTTGTGTTCACCAGAGTAAAGAATATTTTTATTGTCAAGGTAATTAATTTTGTATAAAGAAGAGCTCCAAGATCATTTCAAACTAACTTAATTTATTATGATTTTGTTTAGTAGTGAGCTTTCTAACCTTCCTTTAGGAAATTTGATCTTTCTAAATATAGTTTAGTGTCCAAAATTCTTATGAGGAAGATGGTGTACATGTTATTTTGTCTGTTTTAATGACTCAAATGTAGTAGTTAATGGAATGGTTGGTAAACATTCCCAGTTAGCTCTTATGCAGTACTGTTAGTATGACTTGTCAAGAACTTGTGTGTGCATGTTACTAATATTGCATATGCTTCTTCATGTGGAGCTTCACTTGTATTTAAAATATTGGCAACAGCATCTTTGTGAAAGTTTACCTAGTTTTGCTTTCAATTGGCTTAACCCTTAAACCACAGGACCGTCAGTAGATGATGTACTTCATTCCTTCCCAAATATGGAGACTGTCTATATAATCAGGATTTTTCTGTGTCATAATTTTTAGGATTGGCGTCTCATTTGTGTTCGGGCGAATTATTGTAACTCGTGGCAAATTTTCCTTTCTCATATTATTCCCCCTCCCTCCCCCCCCCTATCACATCCCTCCCTTCACCAGTTGTATTTGTCATTGTCGTGGAGGAAGTATCTGGCAATTCCAATGACATGTCTGGCAAAAAAACCCTCGCTGTAGTAGTAATAGCTTGAAAAATTGGGAATCAGAGAGTGTGGGTGAGATCAAAGAACTGGTAGATTTGCTGAATAAATTCTAGACTGATGGCTCTTGTTTGAGCTTCATCAATAGTGACACTGACAAACTAGTTAGCAGTGTATGTGATGTGCTCAGTGACCAGAAGAAGAGTGCTTCTCCATGTACCAGGAAGGTGTGCATCACCAACACATGCATGACGAGTTCGTGGTGCAGGAGACTGAAGTAGTGGTGATGATTTGAACCATAAAACCATCGTGGACAAACAATGGTACCGTACCACCGTGAATGAACCTCTTGTTTGATTTTGCCTTTGCCATAAACCTGTTCTTTATGTTTGGGAAGTGTATGGTCAGGTACTGACTATGTTGTCATCAAATCCACATTCCTCTAAAGCCCAGCCCAGCCCAGCCTCAGTCTCCCATTATTATAACATGAAAATAATAGAAAAAATATACCCGGATAAAGGGGGTGCCACCTTCCATTTCAGGTCAAATTACAAGATTTACAGCAGTATATAGTATTGTATTTTTTCTATTATTGAAAATGTTATATTACTTATGAAGAAATTTAAACCATTAGAGTCTGATTATTGATGTGAGAATTTAATAAGTCAATAATAAAAACAGATCCAAAGCTGGCCCACGCAGCAGTGTCTTGATCCCTCACCTCACACCTGGTCACAAGGGCATTATCTTCCCTCCCATTATTTGTGGCTGTTGTTAGACATCTGGGAAAATTTATTACACCAATGTGTTAAGTGAACCAAACTTGTCGTTTACATATGAAAATTTTGTAATTTTATGCATTTTACAAAATTCACACATCTCCCTGTTGGAGCAGATAATTTATGTAAAGAGCCACAGGGCTGTCATTTGAGGGTTAAGAATGGCAGAGCAAGAAGCTGGAGTGAATTTCTGCTCCACCAATGTGTTGATCTCATCTGTTGTACAGTAAACTCTTACTTGGTTTGGCTATTTTCTTCCACTAAAGTAATTGTGATGGAAGGGGATGCCCTCCTGGATTTTAATAACCTCCTTTGGCTGATTTTGGGAGGGGGCTATCTCAGGACTCAAGGACCTCATAAGAATTTGCCCTGTATTAAAAGAGCTGCTTAGCTTCAGGCTCTGTCATAAAAAGGAATTTGAGGGCCGGTCCTCCATTTTCTTTCATGGAAATCAAGAGTGATTATGAACACAAAGTGTTTCCAGAGTGTCTGAAAACACTTTGTCTTCATACATTAAAGCTGGAAAGTATGGATTGATAAGTTGAACAATGTTGTGGTCTTTCCACCAGAACATTACCGTACAGCACCACCGAGTTACAAGTCAATGTGTTGCCAGGCTTAGAGAAAAACCTCAAAAGGAAAATTTCGCCACCTTCTGAGGGTTTTCTTTGATTATCGATGGGATGTTTTGATAAATAACATTCATGCGCCACAATGTTAAGTTTACGTTATGCTGTAGAGTATTAGGGAATAAAGGAAAAAGACCCTCAGCAGGAATGAAGCGTGATGCACCCAGAGGGGAAGCAGAGAGAAACAGCCAGGACGAGGACACGAGTGCCAACGACAACAGCGTCAGATACGAGCAAGTCCAAGATGAAGGAGTTTATGATATGGGGAAATATGCAGATGCTGATAATTCTTGGGTTAAGGAACTTTGCAAGAAACTGGGTGAGTACTGTAGTGTTTCTGTTTTTAATATACTGTACTGTAATTAGATGTTAAGTAGTGATTTGTTTGTACTGTACTGTATAGTACATGTACATGGGTTTCTCTCACTGAATGCAGTCTTGTGAAATACTTTTGGTGTTCATTGAGGTAATACTATATGTATTACTGTGCCATACTTTATTGGAATATGTCTTTATCAGAACTGTAGTTTACTCGTGATACTGGATAGTTTTGTTAATAACAGTCAAATTTACAGATCACAATTATTGAGAAGCCCATTCACATGATTACAGTACAGTGTAGGTAAAAAGCTGGGTATTGACATTTTGTACAGTACCCAAAGAAAGTTAGGGGCACAGTGTTTTTAGTAGTGTGGGTACAAAATAACCAAATTATCCTTATATGGTTGTTTACACTGTAGGAGTATACAGTCTGCGCGGAATGTTAGTTCGTGTGCTGAAAAAATATTGATATTTACGATTATGTTATATAAATAAAGTCAAGTAACACTTACCACTTCAATTAATACTTTGTAGTGTTTCCTCTGCACTTCAGACAGTCTTTCAGCCTTCGAGGAACACTGTCAGCAAGGTTTTGCAAGAGGTCAGGTGGCAAGTTAGCCCAGGTATCCTTGATGGCTGCCTCTAGCTTCGGGATTGATGATGTGTGAGCGTCGCGCAGATGACGCTTAAAAAATTTTCTATTGGGTTAAGATCTGGGCTACTGCCAGGCCAGTCATTAAAGAAAGGTACCTCACAGTCTTTGAGCCACTGTATGACACTTTTAGCAGTGTGGCATGGGGCACCGTCCTGCATGAAAAGGCTTGCCTTAGCTTTATCAGGTGATTCAGGTAAGAAATCACTGAGCAGTTCAAGATAGTTGTACTGATTCATCATCTGGTTCTTAGGGAGGATCACTAGTTCACCAACACCATAATACGTAAAGGAAGCCCAAACCATAAGCGAGGCAGGGTGCTGAACAGTCTTCACTGTGTACTGTGGGAGGTGCGCGTATGAGTGGGGGGGGGGGGCGGTACACCCTCCCTCCATTACTCCCAGTCACAGAAAACGTAGCCTCATCCGACCATAATACACTCTTCCATGTCTCTAAATCCCACGCTTCATATTTCTTGCAAAATTTCACTCTATTTTCCTTCTGTCTCTTTGTCAACAGAGGTTTACGGCGGGCACGAAAGCTCTTAAATCCCAGGTCATCGTGCAGGGCTTGTTGAACACAAATTAACGAGACGTGACACAAAAGTCGGGGGTTTCTCTCTTTCACTTCACGTGCTGTGAGTGAGGGATTGGACCGAACTTGTCGAGAAATAACCTTAAGTGTCCTTGGAGACAATAATTTAGGCCTACCAGACTTAGGTAATGGAGCTGGTAACTCGTCCTCTCCAAGGTCACGGAAACGTTTGACAAGATTTTGAACAACTTGTAATGCCACACCAGTCTGAGCCGATATTTCTCTCAGTACATGGTTCGCTTTGTACAATGCAATCACTGCTGCAATATCGTCTCTTGTAATAACCCTCCTGGACATCTCTGATGGCCACTATGTCGGGTTAATGCACCTTAAACTAGACAAAACATGGCCACATGGCGCGGGAACCCGCACAAAAAATCTTCCCCTCACAGCTGCCAGAGGCGCACTGACTACAAGCCGTGACGTTTTCTCAGTTGCCAAATGTCAGCACTTGCCTACAAACCAAGCGTTTTGACATCTCGCATCCCAGGACAGGCTTCACAACATATGATCTTATTTTTGCGAGAACTTAGTTCGTCGGCCCTATCGCGACTTAACATTACGCGCAGACTGTAATGGTGTAGCAATAAACATTCACTTTCCATACATTAAATCATTATTTCATTGTACAGTACAGTATATGGACTGTGTTAATACATCTATATTTTTTGTGGAGAGTGAATGGAATTGCAAAAATGTATAGAATAGAAAAACAGGAAATTGATATGTGACAAAGAATGTAGTAATGCACTGGAGGAAGTTAGGGAATGTATATAATGTACAGGTAGGGAATTATGCCATGTAAGAAGGAGCGTGAAATAAGATAAGAGAACAAAATTTGGAAAGAGAATGATTGGGGAACTAAAAAATATCATCATCAAAGGAAGGAACAGAAGCACTGAGGTAAAGTGTGAACCGACGGTTAGTATAACCTTTCCTACCATCTGATATGACAGTAATATAGTCTTGGATGAACCAGAATGCTCCAAAATTGAAGTAAAAGACATGAGATAGCTTCCTGAACCAGAAAATGGCAAGGAATAGGGAGGTGTGTGGGATGCTGAGGGAGAACTATGGAATGGGTGAAGTTATGTTTTCTTAGGTGGTTTGGATCTGTGAGAAGGACAGGAAAGAGAGTGTATAGAATTAACGTAGCCTTGGGCTGAGGGAGTTGGCCTGCATCATGGGAGTGGGTGTTGGGTCAAGGAAAAAAATTGAGAACCCCTCGAGACAACTTGTTTATTATCAAGCACCTCCCAATACCACACCACTACCCCTGACACAGTTCTGCCTGAGTTAATTTTATTTGAGTAAATGTTCTGACTTAACACATTTTCAGTAACCTAAACCATTAGGGGGAAATACAAGATTAGTAGTGAGGTTTGATATTAAGCAAGGCTAAAACAAGATTGTAAAGCCAATTTGATGAGTGGTTTTTAGTTTTGAGATATAGAGTGAGGAGTTGTTTCTCTAAATGTAGTGATATTGTGCAAGATCCTCTGTATAAAATAAACTATATATTCCATCCTGGTCTTTTTTGTCTGGTGTATAATGAAACATTTTCCATAATTTTTTTCTAGCTGAAGAATATGGGGGTAATTTCATCATTGTTAGGCCCCTGAAAGATCAGCCAGGGAAGGTGGCCTACTTCTGTGAGGTAAGGCCAGTCTTGAATAAAAGTTCATGTGAGGTTCTGGACAAAACTGAGTTTTAGTATACTTACAAAGTGAGAAATGAAATGATTAATGTTAAGATAGGTTACCTCAATGAAATAATTAATGTTAAGATAGGTTACCTCAATGAAATGATTAATGTTAAGATAGGTTACCTCAGCATGTTTAGTAAGCATAAGACACCTCATGAAAATGTTATTACTGTAGTAGCTAGGAAACAACAAGAAATACTCAACACAATTAACCACTAACAACATTGAGAAGATACAGTCATTTAAACTGGTTGATATTTATCGAGGGTTTGGTTAAAGTCTGCTGTACTTACTACGTTCAGCACATTTGGTGCAAGTGTCATACCTGCTACTGGATCTCACCCAAACATATTTCATGTAGGTAACTCCAGGGTTCATGGTCGAACTCATCCGTGATGTTGATTGAATACTGTACTGTAGACTGGAGTGATGTTTTATAATGTTTGGCATTGAAGCCATTGAGGTTATTTTTTTATATACAACAAATACAGGTACACACTCAACACAAACTTGTCAAACACCTGGGCACGATGGATGTGAGAATGAGCAGAATCGGGCTTGTCATCTCGGAATGGTTTCAGATTCTTCGTCCAATTTTTAGTTTGCATAGTGCTTATAGAATTCGAGAAGTTATTGGTGAGAGTGTACATATTTGGGTATAAAGGTATAGTAGTTCTCAGGTGGTGACATCCTTTTCACCATACAGATTGTCTCACATGTGCTTCACTCATGAATGATGAATTTATCTACATAAAATAGGTTTGGGTGAAGTGGTAGTAATAACTTGCTCCACGTACAGTAGTAGTCTTCATACTGTACGTGGATATTATCCAAACCCTAAGTAAATGGTAACCACAATTTAAATGACGACTCTTCACATTGTTCTTTAGTGGTTATTTCTGAAGTACTGTATGTTTAGCAGTTTTCATGATTGTTTTCAAACTGGTTCTCATACGTAACAACCATTGCTCTCGTGACTTACAGCTGTGCTATGCAGAAATGAATGCAAAGAAATCGCTGGATCTTCACTGCAGTGGTATGAAACATTTAAAGGTAACAAATAAGAAATGTACATAATAGGTTTAACAAATTTAGTTCTTGACTGTGTGTGTGTAATGAAGGTGATGTAAGGTAGGAAAGTTTGTCTAAATTATGTGTAAACTTTCCTGTGGTATTTTATTATGTTTATTTTTATAGTTATGGGGGTATTAATGAGATACTGACTGTACAGTACGGGATACTGAGGCTGGGTTATTGGGGGTGGATGTGAATTTCTGGTAATAGTGAAAATTTCAGCTACAACTTGAGTATGTTCAACACTTATTGATTTAGTGTTAGAAGATGATAGGGCATAGAAACTATTAAAGTATTGTATTAAAGACATTATTTTTTTATTAATTTTTTTTAGAATAATTTTTAAGGTTGATTGAGGTACTGACAAACACACTGAAGACCATTCCAGATATTACCATTAGAAACTATGGTTTGTACTGTATAGGAAGATGTGTTTGGTAAGGACAAGTTTAGGAGATTATAAGTTTTGTTTCAATGAATACTGTTCAACATTTGAGTCGGTAGTGGTTAGGATTGAGACAAGTTTCTGGGGGAAGACATGATGTTGAGGAGAAATGCTTTGATGAATACTGTTGACAGGTGGTGATGATAATTAAAGTTGGGAAATTGTTAAAATGTTTTTATACATTAATGTTTATCAATACTATACCTCTTGTACAGTATCTTGCTGCTGCTGTGTGTCAGTCTGCCTCTCTTGACTTTAATTTATGAGTTTTATATACCTGAAGTTTTTACAGTGAGGTGTTGAAGTTGTGTTGGTTGACTTACCACTAAAGATATTTGTGGTGGTTGACTCACCACAGACAGGATATTTGTACAAGGTTATTTCAGATCATTTGCTGTTATTAGCGTACTCGTTGGCCATGTGTACCTAAAGTAAAGAACTTATTTATTTATTTACAGTTTAGGTCTACTGACACCTTCACTGCAGGAACTTGAAATAAATTTGTTTTAACAGGTGTAGAACAGATTTTTAATGTTTTTATTGAGTAAAAATGTTCTTTTATTTTTGTAAAAAGATTTTCTGCAACTGTTTAATTATATGTATGGAAACTGGAATATGTATACGTATGTGCAATGACTGAAGGATGTGTGTGGTGGAGATGACTTGCACCATGTACCTGTCCACTCAGGAACACAGAGCTCCTGTATTCATCTTCTCTACCCTTCAGTGTTGATATCTGAAAATAAAGTGAAATGTGGGGCTGTACGAAAGAAAAAGTTCTTCTTTTAAATATTAAGACCATAACTGACAAATTTCTGATGGCAAGATTATGCTTGTACTGTATGTGAGAAAAATAGACTTACACTTTTGCAAGAAGTTTGAAGTAATGTTCTGAGGGGAACATTGTTACTCATTTATTTAAAGCTAACTATTGTTTAAATACTGTATTTGAAGTCATGTATTGAATTAGTGCTTAAGAAAAAATTTATGATGTAATACCGGGTACAGTATTACTTATTGAACAAACGTGAACATTGATTATTGATCTACAGTTCTGATAATTTTCAAGGTTCTGTTTTACAAAATATAGTACAGGCCCCTGGTGTGGCGACCTTGATAAGAAAAAAAAAAAAATTCGACACCCAAACCTTTTCACGAGCCAAGTGATGGTGCGTTGTTGTACTGTATTCACATCAGTTTTAACCAGTGTAAGACAGAATTAGGAGTCTGTCTTCCCTGGGTAAAACAGTTTATGGTTTACCATTTCTCTCATTGTTTATTACGTCTGTTTTTTACATCCACTATGGTTACAACAAGTTAGTTATTGAAGAGTTATTGCTGGTCTGTTGATATTAATTAACTCTTTGATTTTACCTTTACATATTTTATTGAAATATCTGTTTCAGGAGACTTCAGTATTCAGAAATTTATTCATTATGGACATTTTGTCCAGCACAATCATTGGTTTAACCCTTAAATGGCAGTTGTCCTTATACGAGAACAACCTAAATCAGCAGTTGTCATACAAGAACAACCTAGGTACAGCTGTTGTCCTCATATAAGAACAACCTCGGTACAGCTGTTGTCCTCATATAAGAACAACCTCGGTACAGCTGTTGTCCTCATATAAGAACAACCTAAACACAGCTGTTGTCCTCATACAAGAACAACCTCGGTACAGCTGTTGTCCTCATACGAGAACAACCTAAACACAGCTGTTGTCCTCATATAAGAACAACCTCGGTACAGCTGTTGTCCTCATATAAGAACAACCTAAACACAGCTGTTGTCCTCATACAAGATCAACCTAAACACAGCTGTTGTCCTCATATAAGAACAACCTCGGTACAGCTGTTGTCCTCATACAAGAACAACCTCGGTACAGCTGTTGTCTTCATACAAGATCAACCTAAACACAGCTGTTGTCCTCATATAAGAACAACCTCGGTACAGCTGTTGTCCTCATATAAGAACAACCTAAACACAGCTGTTGTCCTCATACAAGAACAACCTCGGTACAGCTGTTGTCCTCATACAAGAACAACCTCGGTACAGCTGTTGTCCTCATACAAGAACAACCTCGGTACAGCTGTTGTCCTCATACAAGAACAACCTCGGTACAGCTGTTGTCCTCATACAAGAACAACCTAGGTACAGCTGTTGTCTTCATACAAGATCAACCTAAACACAGCTGTTGTCCTCATATAAGAACAACCTAAACACAGCTGTTGTCCTCATCTAAGAACAACCTAAACACAGCTGTTGTCCTCATATAAGAACCACCTAAACACAGCTGTTGTCCTCATATAAGAACAACCTAAACACAGCTGTTGTCTTCATACAAGAACAACCTCGGTACACCAGTTGTCCTCATACGAGAACAACCTCGGTACAGCTGTTGTCCTCATATAAGAACAACCTCGGTACAGCTGTTGTCCTCATATAAGAACAACCTAAACACAGCTGTTGACCTGTGAAAATGAACTTTTAGTGACACATTTGAAATTTGCGGGTGATGTATGGTACTCTCCTGCACCATTAGGTGTGAGGTGAGTGGGAAGGACACATACTGTACAGAGTACCTAGTTACCCTCAAGACATGAAGGGGAATGCATATCCATGCACGTCTCGTGACCCTGACTCTGTTCCCCCCAAAAAAGAATTCAGGAATGCAGCTTTGAATGAAGAGCGCATAAGTGCTATAATTTGAGGAAAAAGTCACTGATAGTGACAGTGTGGTGGAGTTTTGTGATACTTAGAGAGAAAGTAAGGGGATGAGGTGGAGTTATTTTTTGCTTTTGGCATGTATGATGATTTGGTATTGTGCCTCGCACAACTGTTAAACTGGGTAATATATTGAATGGGGGTGGAATTAATAGACTGGTGTAATATTATTTTATGAAAAAAAAAGTTAGTATGGTATTACAGGTTTCTTATGTGTAAACATACTATAAGAGCCCTTTTATTTATTCTTTTAATTTTGTGTGAGTTTACGGTTGGCGGCCTTAGATATCAGAGGACCATTTATTTGTACTCTATATATTTGTTGTCTACATGTACTGTACTGTGCTGTTTAGGATGAGTGAAAGTTTGTAAAAGAAGCTCTGCTTCACAAGAACAACAACTTTCTATGGTGTAGCTTCCTTAACGTTGTCTCTGTGAGTCATGGAATAAGGAATTTTGAAAGGTGCTGTTATAACCATGTGCCAGATACTACCCAACCTAACTCTAGCTGTAGAAGAGTTCATTATGATAATTGTAAGATGAAATTTAAGGTTTTTATGCTGTTGGGTATGCCTTGGATACTGTACTAATATTTTTGGAATGGTTTTTGTACTGCTCATTGGTTTTAATTATTTTGTTCATATTCAGAATACCATTTATAATTTAGAGTTATGTGAGTAATTTCCTTAAAGCTCTTCCACAGAAAGTGCAGTACAGTATAGTTTGTCTTAATTTATTTGGCAGAGATACACTCGGCACATGTGAGCTGAAATGAGATGGTTCGATGGATGTGTAATGTGACACAGAGGGGAAACCCATTTCAGAGTAAGAGGGTGGCTGGATATTGAGAGTATTGGCGAGGGTTTGTGTAGAGGCAGGCTGAAATGGCTTAGGCATGTGGAGAGAACAACAGAGACGAATTGGTTTAAATGTCGAGAAGATGAGAGGTAGACCAGGAATGACAAAGGGAGAGGTTATAATGAATGAGCTCAAAGACAAGAACTAGGTGAGAGAGGCTGTGATGCTTGGAGAGCTGCCATCAGGTAACTACAGCCAGAGAAGTTATGATCATTATTATTCATGTAATTATTATGCAGTATTATTAATAGTATAGTTATTATTTCTATTATTACAGTATCGTTGAGGTGAGTTGTTGTACTGGCTGTGAGTGCAGAAGGTTCTTAAATAAAATATGTACCAGGTGTAATCTTCACTCATACTTGTGAAGATATTCTTTTGCATACTGTAAACTGTTAATATATTTTGATGGTATACTGTACTATAAGATGCTAATGTATTATTAGTACGGTATATTGTAAGCTAATATATATATATATATATATATATATATATATATATATATATATATATATATATATATATATATATATATATATATATATATATATATATATATATACATACATACATACATACATACATTACAGTCTCTGGCGGAAGGTTAAGGCACAAATTGGGCTGTGACTTCACTTTTGCATACATCGTTTTACCTCAAGATAGGGATAAATTTTGATCAGAAATATTTAGTCACAATTCTAGCATCTTCTGGAACCCTTGGCGACAGCTGTCCTTAGTAGGAACACCGCTCAGTCTTTGTTTGGGTTGCGTGGGTGGGTGTGTGCCCATGTGGCGCCCGTGCCGTGATTTTACGCCTGAGTTACAGTGCTTTTATCGTGTGATATCTGGGTCTTTAAGATGTCCAGGAGAGTTACTAAGCGTGAGGATATTGCACAGGTGATTGGTTTATACAAGGCTAATCATAAAGTTACTGAAGTAGTTGAATTAACGGTTGTTTGCGCGGTCAGTGTACCGATTCATCTCGGGTTTGAGGCAAACAGCCAGGAAGAGTTGCCTACCCTAAATCTAACCCAGGTCTGGGCGACCCACGGCTTCGTCTCCTAGAACCAGGAAGGTGATTGCTAGGCAAGTTAATGCTAATCTAGCTCACGGCGGGAATTAAAGCAAGCTAACCGGACTCTTTGGTCACGCTCTCCTTAAGGTCGATTGGCAGCTTCTTCATGAGCGATCTGGTTATCGGCCTACCGACCGCCGTAGCCCCTGCTGACTGCTGCCCAGAAGAAGAAGAGGATCACTTTGCGAAGAAGTACAGTGTCTGGTCCCTTCAGGATTGGAGGAACGTCCTGTGGAGTGATGAAGCCCGCGTTTACAGTGGGTGGTTGTGGTCACGATGGGGTGTACGCCCGGCCAGTCTGACCCGCTCGACCCCAGGTGCACCGTCCAAGGCGGTCAAGCATCCTGATTCAGTGCTGGTATGGAGTTGTTTCACTTATTACGGTGTTGGTGAGTTGGTTGTGCCTGAAAAACAAAGTTAACCAGGGTGTATCCTCGAGCTTTGGCGTTCTGCCTGAATCGTTTGAAAACCGCGGCGCTCGTGTTCATGAGGCGGTGCCCCCTGCCACACAGCCAAGTCGGTTACTCAGTGGTTGGAGGATTGCCAGGTTTCATATTTTAAGGCTGGCCTGGCAATTCCCGACATCAACCCTATGTGGAAGGGGGCTCATGAAGCGTCGCCCTCGTGACCTCGACACCTCTCGTCCCCAAGCTCAACACAGTTAAGCAACTGTGGGAATTTCACCCCACAGCACCTGCAAAACCTTGCAGACAGTGTTCCACAATGACTGAAAGAGGTGCTGAATGTATAGATATGTACATACCAAGATATGTGAACACGCCTGACACCAGGACTCTTGTTACCATTCATTGTACCATTTATTCACATGTCTGTATTACTACATATTATTATAGCATGTCTGATGTCCATGCTTATGTCTAATGCCTATGTTCATTTACTATGTCCCGATGTACTATGTCTGTACCGCGCTAGTCGAGTAATTAGAAGACCTCATTTATTGTCCTAGGAATGTCTAGCAACTCCCCTTGCCTGGCTAGCTAATTTCCCTCAGATCGGCCTCGGCCTACCTACGGTCCGGGGTCCCTAGTAACCGCTCCTGTATCGGTTGGCTATCACGCCCAGCCTTGTACCACTTGTTGAATATATCTACTGCTCGTGCCCTGGAGTTTCAAGAACCTTGTCTAGGATTACATCCACCACACCACATGGCGCAGTTTGAGTAGCTCCAACACGACAGTTTACAAGCCTCAAGAGCCGGCCCCGTCTGTTTCCGGCCTCGTCTGTTTCCCGCCCAGAAGATATACTCCACAGTGCCCCTGGATTTAAAGTGCTTTGTGACCTTGTGAAGTGCCCTAAGTGAAGTGCAGTGCCTTTCATGTCTCTTTGCTATGTTTCTGCGGCCCTACAGGTAGCAGACACGCCTTCAGCCCAGTTTCCAAGACAGCACTTCCGGCATACACCCCCCATCCACGGAGGCTCGCAAGCCACTGCCCGCGTCCCCTCCACTGACATCACCAGCATCTCGCCCGGGCGCGCGGAGGAATACACCGCCGCTAGCCGCCTCCTCTCACTTCACAAATATTACAGTCAGTACTCTTTTACTTGCCAGCCAGTTCCTGCACTTAAGCAAATCCATTGGCGAAAATATAGCACTTCACCTTATTCTCCTTGTCTTTCCCATCGCAACAATACCAAGCACGAGATGTCTGACCACGACGATTTGCTGGGAAATTTATATGAGGATTATGAGGAAGACGACGCCTCACAGACCCTCCCACCCCCCCTCACGCCTCACACGCCGGGCGCGCCAAATTCAAAGGATGGGAGCCAGGATATACGTCAGTTAATCCACTTCCTACAAGTTTCTCAAGAGAAGGAAGCCCAAAGACGTCAATTAGAGGAGGAAAAACGACGTCAAGAGGAATTGTCAAGACAGTCAGAGGAATCAGCTTACCGCCTTCAACTTCAACAACAACACCAAGCTGATAACCGCAAATTCCTGGACCTATTGGAATTGCTGGCAACGAGGACGACTTCACCAGCTGCCACAACCAACTCGCCAGCTTCAGCCTCTTCATCTATCCTTCAGACAACGCCTCCTCACACGTCACCTATCTCCCCTAGGTATGCCTCAGTGTCTTCTCAACCACCCGTTCCAGTCTCAACTCTCGTCGACCTCTCCGTGCCTCCTCCACCGCCTGCCGTCTCGAGTGCACCCCTGCACAGCAAGTCTTCAGTTCCCAGTCCCCCACCTCTTCAATCTGACGCAACATATCAAGTATACCGTCAATGGCGACGTCGTTTCGAAGACTTTGCTGTTATGTCTGACCTCTACCGAATGCCCCCTCATAAACAACTCATCCAATTAAGATCGTGCATTTCCCTCGATGTTCAACGCCTCCTAGAGCACACGCTAGCCATCCCCCCTGACTCCCCCAGGTCAGTGACAGAGGTTTTAAACGCCTTGCAGAGTCATTTCCGTGGCCTCCGCAATGAAGCTTTGCGTCGTAGGGAACTGCTATCCTGCAAACAAGCTTCTGGGGAATCATTCTCAGACTTCTATGCACGACTTAAGGACCTAACAGCCGAGGTGGACCTATGTACAGGCAATCCTGTAACCTGTGCTGAGATCCAGCTCAAGATGATCTTGCTGATGGGTGTACGTGACGAGGACCTGCTTCAGAAACTCCTCACCCTCGACGCCGCCTCTTCCCTCACCGACTTCGTCACCTGTTGCAGGTCGTATGAGGCCACAAGAGAGGCTGCCTCAGCTATACACTCATCGCCATCTCAAGTCCACGCCGTCTCCACCTACAAGAGGAATCAACGCCAGATGCAGACGACGTCCTCTCCACAGCCCCCGTCACAGTCACCAGTTTCTTCTCCCGAATCCTGCAGAAACTGTCAGCACCAGCATGGTCCAGGAAAGTGCCCTGCGGCTGATAGTACATGTCGAAACTGTGGGTTTCAAGGCCATTGGCCCCGCACACCTCGATGTCCTGCCAACAAGGCCTCATGCAACGCTTGCAACAAGCAAGGACACTTCGCCAAGTGTTGCAGGTCCACCAAGAAGCCTCCATCTCCAGGTCAAAACGTCTCTTCACAGCCCGACAGAACGTCCACACCACCGTCTCCCAAGAATAACAAAGGATGCCGACGCGTGGATGATACCTCGAGTGACAGGTCCCCCAAGCCCGTCAATGTTCGTCTGTCCTACGGTACCAACTCTTCCAACCTCCTGATGATACCTGACACGGGCGCGGACATCACGGTGATTGGACCAACACACCTGGACGCCCTCAACATCCCCAGGAGTAGCCTGTCACCCACAGCCATGAACGACGTGCTCACAGCGGACGGGTCCCCGATGTCTCCACCTTTGGGTTGCTTCAAGGCAACACTACAGCTCGGTCCCAAGTCTTGCCTTGCCACAGTCCACGTCCATGAGGGCATCCAAACCCCTCTCTTGTCATGTGGCCATTGTCAGGACTTGGCCATCGTCTCATCCGAGTTCCCAAAGCCCATCCTCGCTGTGACACACCTCAACAGGTGTGCAGAGATACCTGTTTCAGCCATGACCACACCTGCTGCCGCCCGGGAGTTCTTTTTTCGTCAGTTCAGCGACGTCCTTGTCTCCAAGCCCGACCTCCAGAAGACGCCGCTCAAGAAGATGACAGGCCCCCCGATGAGAATCCACCTCAAGCCTGGCGCGACGCCTTTCGCCATCCACACACCCAGGCCTATCCCCTTTGCCATACGGGACAAGGTGAAGGCAGAGCTCGATTCTCTGGTGCAGCAGGGGATCATCAGACACGCCGGTGAGGAGCCCTCCGAGTGGTGCCACCCTATGGTCTTGGCACCCAAGCCTGTAGGTGTTCGCATCACAGTGGACCTCACCCATCTCAACTCGCAGGTCTCCCGTCCCGCCCATCCATCGCCTACGCCCATCCAAGCAGTCCGCAGCGTCACCCCGTCTGCAAAGTTCTTTACCACGGCGGATGCACTACATGGGTACTGGCAAGTCGACCTGGCGGAAGAAGATCGCCACCTCACTACATTCATCACGCCCTACGGCCGCTTCCAACACTGCCGCGGACCCATGGGCTTCGCAGCAACGGGGGATGCGTACTGCCTCCGTGGGGATATGGCTCTGCAGGGTGTCACCAACTGCGTGAAGGTCGTAGATGACATCCTGCTCTTCGACGATGATCTCCCGGCCCACTTGAACCGAGTTCATCTGATGCTCACAAGATGTCGTGCCCATGGTATCACCCTGAACAAAGATAAATTTGTGGTCGCCGCCCCCCAAGTTAACTACTGCGGCTACAACATCTCGCCAGAGGGGATCTCAGCTGATGAGGAGAAGGTCAAGGCCATCAGGGACTTCCCTACTCCAGCGAACCTGACCGACCTTCGCTCATTTATGGGCCTGGTAAATCAGCTGGCCGACTTCTCCCCTAAAATCGCCACATCAGCCCAACCTCTACGCCCCCTCATGAGCCCCAAGCGCTCCTTCCTCTGGACTCCTGACCACGACCTAGCGTTCAGGAATGTTAAGAAGGCGTTGCTGTCACCACCAGTCCTGGCACCCTTCGACCCGTCCTTACCAGTGGTCCTCCAGACCGACGCCTCCCGTCTATACGGCCTCGGATATGCCCTCCTTCAAGACCACGGCCAGGGTAGACTGTGCTTAGTTCAGTGTGGCTCCAGGTTTTTGACGGATACGGAGACCAGATACGCCACCATTGAACTAGAGATGCTGGCAGTCGCCTGGGCTATGGCCAAGTGCCGCCTTTACCTGTTCGGCCTTGGGCATTTCACCCTCATGACGGACCATCGCCCGCTCATACCCATTCTTAATCACTACACGTTGGACGCCATCGAAAATCCTCGCCTCCAACGTCTCAAAGAGAAGACCGCCCCTTACGTCTTTACAGCTGTGTGGCGCGCCGGGAAGCTTCTGTGCATACCAGACGCCCTCTCCCGAGCCCCTGTTAGTCGCCCCACACCCGAAGATGAAGTCGACTGTACCACGGCCGCTGCTCACGTTCGGTCTTTAGTGACACACACAGCCACTTCTCTTGCTGACAAGACGACGACGACGCCCTCCATCGAAGACGATAGGACTCTCCAGGAGCTTCGCATCGCCGCCGCTCAAGACCCGGCATACGTCCAACTCCTCGACTACGTCTCCGCTGGATTCCCCACCAACCGCTACGACATTCACGCCTCCGCCCTCCCCTTCTGGAAGCTAAGGGATAGCCTCTATGCGGACGGAGAGCTGGTGTTGTACGGCCCCAGGATCGTCGTTCCCGCTGCCCTCCGCCGGCGCACCTTATCCCGCCTCCATGACAGCCACCGCGGCGTTGAAGCCACCAGGCGCAGAGCCCGTCAGACCGTCTTCTGGCCTGGTATTGACGCCGATATTAAGAGCACGGTTGAGGCCTGTGAGCCTTGCCAGCAACTCCAACCCAGCCAGCAACAAGAGCCGTACCTGTGCAACGACCTCCCAAAGCGGCCCTTTGAGTCCGTGTCCGCCGACTTCTTTAATGTGGCCGGAAAGTCTTTCCTGGTGGTCGCCGACAGGCTCTCTGGATGGCCCGTGGTAGTTCCCTGTGGTCGGGACACCACCTCTTCCAGGGTCATCCGGATGTTTTGTTGCTTCTTCCGGGAAGTCGGAGTGCCTCTCCGCCTCCGAACCGACGGTGGGCCCCCGTTCAATAGCCACGAGTTCAAGAGCTTCGCCGAACGCTGGGGCGTCCACCACATCGTCACCTCCCCTCATTACCCGCAGGCGAATGGCCACGCCGAGGCAGCGGTAAAGTCCGTAAAATACCTCATCCTCAAGACAGCACCGACGGGGAACCTGGACTGCGAGGAGTTCGACAGGGGCCTACTGGAACTCCGTAACACCCCTACCCCTGCCGGACGCTCTCCTGCCCAGGTGTTGTATGGCCGCCCCCTTCGTACTTGTGTGCCTGCCCACCCCCAGTCCTTCTTAGATGAATGGCAGATCAAGGCGGACGAGTGTGACCGCCGTGAGGCTGCCCGGATGGCCCAAGTGACAAGCCACTATGACGCCCACGCCCGCCCCCTTCCCAGGTTGACCGTCGGCCAGCAAGTACGAATCCAGGACCCGACGTCACACCGCTGGGACAAGGTCGGGGTCGTCATGGGCCGTGGCGAGCCTCGTTCGTACCAAGTCCGCCTCCCCAGTGGTCGTGTGTGGTGGCGAAACAGACGCCACCTCCGCCCAGTGCCATCCTCTAGTGACGAACCTTCCTCCCCGTCCCCTGTGTCCCCTTGCCCAGACCAGGAACGAAGGTCGTCAGTTGATCCTCCCATTGTCCCTCGCCGCTCCCCCCGACTCATGGAAAAAGAGTCCGTAGCCGCTCGAGATTGCACTACGAGCGTAAAGGGGGAGGGAGGTGTATAGATATGTACATACCAAGATATGTGAACACGCCTGACACCAGGACTCTTGTTACCATTCATTGTACCATTTATTCACATGTCTGTATTACTACATATTATTACAGCATGTCTGATGTCCATGCTTATGTCTAATGCTTATGTTCATTTACTATGTCCCGATGTACTATGTCTGTACCGCGCTAGTCGAGTAATTAGAAGACCTCATTTATTGTCCTAGGAATGTCTAGCAACTCCCCTTGCCTGGCTAGCTAATTTCCCTCAGATCGGCCTCGGCCTACCTACGGTCCGGGGTCCCTAGTAACCGCTCCTGTATCGGTTGGCTATCACGCCCAGCCTTGTACCACTTATTGAATATACCTACTGCTCGTGCCCTGGAGTTTCAAGAACCTTGTCTAGGATTACATCCACCACACCACACTGAAGAGGAAGGGAAACACAACAAAATACTAAGAGGGGTTTGTGAGTGTTATTTTCATTTTTTTATTGCCTTAACATGTTTTTTTTATTTTTTCCCCACGGTGTGCCTTAACCTTCCGCGTAGACTGTATATATATATATATATATATATATACACATATATATGCAGTATAAATATGACTAGCTTTAATGATTTATATATATTTTAACCAAACTACTTTTTACTATATTACAGAAAAAGAACATTTGGCTGCAGAAATGGGGTGAGTACAAATGAGCTTCTGGTGGTAGTATAAGGGGGTGGAGTGTACTAACATGCTCGGTGTGAGTATTTTTATTTGCTACATACAGTGTGTGTTGAAGGGGATAGTGGTACTGTATATCTCATTACCTGTGTCTATAAATATTACAGTATTCTAATATGTATATAAGTGATGAACAAAAACATTAATATACAGTAGTTTATTTTTGTTAAATGAAGATATATTGGAAGAGAGATGATAGAAGTTATCCCATACTACGCTGTACTGTAAGGGTGCCTGTGTTGTGGTCGGCTCTAGCCTGTACAGTTCAAGGCAGTTAGATTACTGAACCTTTTTTTTTCTGTATTTTTAATGTTATGCAGAGTAAAGCTTTTAATATGTACAGTGAAACTATTAAATGCATACAGGTTATGGTGTGATATTTACCTCAGTGGGCTGTTGATGTGTCAGGTGGTGGCCTCCCTCATTGTTCCCACCAAAACATTAAATAAAGATAAGAGACTTTGCAGTAGGATAAACTTTTCACATATGTCTGCCTAAAATAGTTTGGAATGATAGGTAGATAGTTGGTGTATTTATAAAAGTATAATTGGAAATAATTTAATCTAATACAGTATTTAAGAAACATTTGGTTTTGCAGGCGGTTACAACTACGACGGTCACGACGACAGTGAACAAACTTCCGAGCCTCACAGTCGACATCCTCCAGCTCCATATAGGTAAAATGTCCTTGTTAAGAGCAAGATGGTGCATGGAGAATCTTACCCACATGTACAATATTAACTTGTCGCCACATGTGAAGAACATTGGTCCTTATATCATCAGCGTCTGTTTGGGGGTTTTGGAGGAACATTGGTGGCTAGTGTGGGGTGGAGAAGTGCAAGGTATTGATTAATTACCTTTAAAAATCTGTATTTATTTATAAAGAAAAGTGTTTCTGGGGTTCAGCAAAAAAAAAAAATGGGGTCAATGATATAACTTTAATTTTGGCAATAATGGGGACCTTTTTTATTCAAGCAGTGTAAGGAAATAAGGCCTAGATTCAATCCTAAGAATAGTGTCTACAGTGTGTTTATTAGATTATCTGTATTCTTATCCTATAACCAGACCCTAAAAAAAAACTCTTGCAGATTGGAGTTTCCATTTACAGCAGAGTTGCCAGGTTATTGCATCCTCACAGTCACTTGCTCAGTTACAACTTGGTCACCGCATTAACAGTCAGTCATCTCTTGCTGTAGCCATGTTTACCCTGGGTGTGAACACTCATCAGGTGTCATGAAGTAACTCAATCACCATAGTAACTCAGCTTGTCATGCTAAAGGAGTTTGGTTAACCAGGGATGAATTTTTGGCTTGTTTATGAATGGCTGATTTTAGGGGTTTAGTTGGGAGGCAGCAATTAACAGATTCATAATTAACTGGTGTGTAGTACAGTGTTTGGGATCAGGCTTGAACATAGTACATTCTCATTGGGTTTTATTTTTGGCGAGGCTGGGGATTTTGGAGAAAAACATTTCAACCAAAACTGAAAATAGCTCTCCATTTGGCAGATGGATGGTTCTTTGGCCAAACCCTGATATTGTCAGGTTAAATATGGCTCATTTACAGTTGTGGAAATGTGCTCTTACACCCCTTGTGGTAACCTGTGTCTCTGAAGGCAACATTGCAATAATAGTATAACTATTTATGAATGATTGGGTATTGGTCGTGTAATGACGGACGTGATTTGGTGGATAGGTTTGCTATAGGTCATATAGGTTGGCCGTTTGGAGACATTGGTTACTACGGGGTGTGGGAACACATTTCCGCAACTGTACAGTGCTTACTAATATAAAGAAATTACGAAGGGAAGCTGATTTAAAACTTAATGTTAGGATTTTTTTTTGTTCGATTTTATGAAAATAAATTAAATTCCTATTACAGGTCTTTAGTACAGTATATCTATTTGTGTAGACAATTCATGCATGGAACATAAACTCTTCATTTGGTTATTAATGGGGAATTAATCCTGAAATCTTGTTTTATAAGTAAGCACAGATGTTCTCTACCATACTTATGGAGGCTCAGACCAGATGGGAACTCTTTGGATTAATTATTTGGATTAGTCAATTGAATAACAGCAATCACACACATCAGGAGTCCAGATCCTCATTTTTCAATGCCCATGGACTAGCCTATAACTTGAGTCTCCCAATCTGTGGTCAGCTGTAAAACCAGACATCAGGATCAATCACCTTTAAATGCCATCATTGTGAATGGTCAAATTGAATTAATTATGCAGTATCAGCCAGATTAATTCCTCTGTAGGCTGGTAGTCTTTGATTATGTCGGTGAGTAGTGACCCTGCCTTGTCAGCTGAGAGGGCACTTGAAAGTTTTGCACACAGCACAGTGCCCAGTTCCCACTAAAAAGTTTGGTTGGTGATAGGAAGAGCATCTAGTTATAAAACTTGTTTTCAATTTGGCTGATGGCAACTGCTACACCATGCTACCAGGTAATCGTAGCCGACTCACACAAGCATGAAAAATGGCCATAAAACCGTGTTGTTGATGATGATGATGATGATTATATTTATTGTTATTAAGACTGCATAGAGTCATTCATTAATATAGGTTTTGCATTTCTCTTGACAGGGATTACAACAGAGAGAATTATGATCGTGACCACTGGGGATGGCGGGCAGATCCTTATGACAGATACCAAAACCAGAATGACTATGAGCCACGTGATCAAAGACCTCATTACGATCAAAGGCCTGAGTTTGATCAAAGGCCTGAGTATGGTCAAAGGCCTGAGTATGATCAAAGAGCTGAGTATGATCAAGAGCCTCATTATGATCATGGTAAAGTATATACTGCTGTGTTGTTATAGAGGTCAAGTACATGTAGTAGTTGTATTTTAGTAGTATACCATAGTACAGTACAAACCATTCCTCTTACCTGTTCCTCATACCTTCTGAGAAAAAAAAATGAGATGTTTTTAGGGTCTCAACTTTTATGACCATATTATGTTATTTGAATATCTATCAACATTATACAAAGTCCATCTATTTGTTACTCTTTCTTCTATAATACTATGATCTATTAGGTAAGTCATATTTTATATTGAATAAATTCCTAAAATGCAAAAAAAATACTAGCCTAATTAATTACAAAAACAGTTGAAATGGAAAAGCAATTTTGGTTGGAAAAAAGGTAGTGAGGAGAGGTTAACAGGATTTTGTGCACTAACTTTGGAACCTCTTTCTGTCTCTATTTACTGGAATCATTTGATTTCACTTTACATCTGATACTAGTGTACTCTACAATGCAGTACATGAATATGAATAAAATTCCCTCTTTTGAATACTTTTATGGAATTCATGTTTAATATTCTTAACAGATTTCTATAGTGTATCTCATAAATTGTAATTATTGTTGAACTAATGTAATTACTAACCTTGTTGTGGCATTATAACATCAGCGTTGACCTTGCACACATCCTAATGTTCTATTCTCTGTGGTGTAGTATTGATTTTTTTGTTGTTTCCAGGAGGTTGGGGTAAAGCAGAGAGGATCCACAGTCCGCGTTATCAAAGACGGTTAGTAAAAACATTTATTTCTCTTGACATACTGAACAATTGCCAGTTTTGTTCCCACTTCCTTATCCCTAATGTAAGTCATGGTATGCTGTATAGGGATTATATTGTGTGCATTTGTGGACTATAACTTGGTAATATTTAAAGTAATAAGATTTTGTGTGCCCATCGGTTCGAATGCTGTTACTTCTCCAGGTGTTAGAATTTAACCCATCCAAGAGTTTTTCCCTTGTTGCAACACCTGCAGTAGGAATTTCCTTTTGTTAGTTTACGTATGACAGATTTACTTGGTGTTTTCTTATGTCTTAATTGTCCTCTAAATGTACTGTAGTTTTCCTTGTGTGTGTTTTTTTTTTTTTTTTTTGTGAACTTTGAAAATTTGCCTTTTGTAGTCTACAACTTTATTACCATACACAGGCATGGAAAATGACCATAAAACATTGATAGTGAACATTGTGAAACTGCTGTTGAGTGTTTAATGATATCATCCCTTAGGGTTTAATTTAAAAAGTTTTGCTTTGTATGAAAGATTATGCAGTGCTAAGAGTAATATACAGACTACTGTGTATGTTGAATGAATTGTACAGTCCCCCAAAAAGTATTCCATCACTACACTTAGAAATGCTAGATGAAATACTTTGGTATGATCCCCAGTGCATCATCTTAAGTTGGTATGCCTTCTCCCCATATCAGCAACAGCTAGTGATGGGGTAGGATCGGGGGAGGGAGTCGTCCTTGTATGGCATACTAGATACTTCAATATAACAAGATATCCATTAAGCTTTACTGTACTGATGTATGTATCGTGCTGGGTAGAAGCAAGGCACTTGTTAACAAGCCACTGACTGATGGTTACAGTAACACTGAAATAGAGATTAAATAGAAGTGTTTTGAAACATCACAACTGAGACTGAGACAGACCTCAAAACAGACCATTTCACCAATATGTTGTACTAATGGAGTTCATTCATACTGAGTTTTACAATGTGCCTGTTCATGTTGTTCATGATATCTGATTTATGAAGAGTAACTTGGCAAATAGTACTTGATAAGAGTGAACAGCTACAGCAATATACAATATACTATCGGTCTACATGGGATCTGCCATGTTACTGATATGCAAAGTGCATTGGTTTAACACGAAAATAAGGTTTCAAATCACGGGAGTTGCAGGCAACGGAACCCCCGTCCACCTTTACTAAGACAAGACATTTGTGGTTATAAGTTTCAATTGTTCCATGGTGCCTAACCCATCATGACACTGTGGGTTTGCTCACCCCAGTTCTGTGTGCTATTTCAGCATTATACCATTGTTTTGAAGGGCAATAATAGCACCTCTAACATCTTGTGATGTCTCCCAGGTAATTCCTTGCTCCATTCGATGTAAGATCCCATTGTTGACTGGCATGGCATTGGTATCCATTTACGACATCCACTCAGTCCTGTAATGTATGATCTGAAGCCTCGGGGGAGTCACATCGTTTAATAATGTATATACTCATTCATGCTCAATGGTCATGGATGTAGAACTACCAACTGTTCAGACACAGGTCAAATAATATTGCTCGAAAAACCAAGAATCACATCTACTCCAATGACTAACGATAATTTTGGGGGACTGTACATCTATTTTAAGTTCCCACAGCATGTATAGTACTGTACAGGGAAATTACAATACTGTATACTAGTCAATCAAGGTCACAGTTCAGGGATTAGTTATTCCACTGATGGCTCAAGTTCTTTCTCTACCCTCTATGAACTTTTATCCCCACTTGTGTCACAATATTGACAAGTCTTTGATCATAATGAATTTCTTCATTAACTCATTGAGTGGTAGGGGCTTCTCTCAGCTTGAAAAGGGTTAATTACCCAAGAGTGATCAACAATTATAACTTGTTACTTTATGTGTTACTAAGAAATATTTCTTTCCATAGCCTGAGGGGCGATGCAGACCCATATCCTCCCAAACCTTATTGCCGACGCAGTTCTCCTGTTAATCCACCACCAGCAAGACCTCAGATCCCACCTGCTCCATCTATTTCTACCAAGGAAAGCCTCTCACATGGAGCAACTGGTGTACTCATCAAGAGGCTGGTATGTTACACAGTTACTGCTGAGTACATAGTGTTAAAATTATATTTAAGGAACTTACCTGCATTTGCACTCTGGATGTGTGCTCCCAGCTGTATCTGGAACTGCATTTAGTTAACTCACAGTCTTTACTGTTTATGATTCTTTATAAATATTAATAATTCAAATGTGTTATGGCCTATGCTAAAGGTGTTTAGTGGGTGAGGTGCTTATGTGAGGATATTTAAGGAATTCCCTTCACACTGTATCCTCTCTATGCGCCTAATCCAGTGTCCTTGTTATAATTTGGAACAATATCAAAGACGGTATTGTATACAGTAATCTCCCTGTTAGCTGAAATATTTGATTCCCGGAACACTCCAATAGCCGGAATGAATATTTTAGCCTTTCAAGAAATTCCGGGAAATATCTCAATTCCGGGCATGGGAACTATGGTAATTTTTTGGCAGTTACAAAAGAGTGCATCATGGTTTGTCGCATCCTCTTGTTGTGGGTGGGCTAGCTGCTTAGGTCGTAGGCTTGAACGCTTAGTGCCATACATGTATACAGTATTCTGCTGCCATTGTTCCCTCGCTCACTACTGTTTTTGCATACAATTTGTGTTGTGCAGTGCAGTATTACTGTAACAGGAGACAATCAGCCAAGAATACAGTGCTAAAGCAGTGTTAAGACGTAAAAAGTTATATATAGGCTGTATTGTAAATTCAGTAAGTGTGAAAGTACCACATGTTCAATCGGCCACAAGAATAAGTATTCACCTACGGTTTGTGTTTGAGACAAAATATCTGATAACACTGTCCTGAACAGAATAGATAAAATTACAAAATAACCTGTAATATGTTTTATTCCTACATATATGTTATACAGTATGGTCTCGGTTTACGCGGTCAATTAAACCCGTGGAGGTCCGCGTAAAACGAGAAACGCATAAATGAAATATGGGATTAATTGAAATAAAGATTGGGCCGACCCCCAGACTACCCTTTTTCCGACACAATACGTACGTTGTAGTAAAAATAACATCTTAATTTTATGATGGTATGCACACACAATTAATATTTAAGAGAAATATCAATAATATTAGAGATGGCTGGGCACATGGGGATGGGGGGTTGGTTCCGAGGCAGAGGGCAGATTATTGTCCCTCACCTGTATCACTATCCACCACTGAGGATTGCAGGGCCTCTTTGTCAAACCCCTCAAAGTCCATATCCTCACTATCACTGACTTGGGCCGGCTGTGGTGGGTGGCGGGTGAAGAGCTCGGTAATGTTTTGTTGACCGGGCGACCTAGCGCACACCCTGCCTGCGCCGCTTCCCGCTTAAATGACGGAATGTACTGTGTAACTAATAATTGCCGGTCTGACCAGGTGCCGCGTAAAGGAAATCCGTGTAAATCGAGACTATACTGTAAATACATTTGTTGTGAATGTTTTACTAGTGTCTTGTGTTTATATTACAAGTAATATATTGTGTCCAATGGTAGTAATATCTTACAGCTGTAGGAGGTCATACCATTTGGTGTGCTTGCATTTACAAGCTCAAGATGGCAGCATCTGCTGGTGAGTACAGTATAGTGTACAGTATACAGTAGTATTTTGTTTAATTACAATACCTTTATATTGTACATGTACAGTGGTGTTTGGATAAATAAGAACAGATCTGTGTCTGTCCTTGCAAGAGGCGTAGTTTCTACTCTTGGAAAACTTTCCCCAGTACCGTAAAAATTCTGGGATGTGCGATTTTTTCTGGGAAAGAGAAAATTCGTCTCCTTACCTGGATTTCTCATTCTGGAACAACTGTGCACTTTTTTTTTTTTTTACAGGAAATAGCCCACCCGGGCACAGGTCATCGACCCACAATGGGGCCCATAGGGCAAAAAAATAAGAGTAAAAAGAAATTAAAAATAGAAAAGAAAAAGATTATATTAATCTACACCACAAAGATGCCAGAAAACCAGCTTTTTGAAGTGAGACAGATAGTTTGAGTATGGAAACACAGAAGAAGGCAGAGCATTCCACAGTTTGGGTTATTCTAGTGTGACCAGCATCCACAGAGAAACGGTAGGTACCACTGGCAAGACGTGTGTTACGAGCCCACGGCCTTGCCGGTGGTACACAGGATGCCAAATCCACCGAACATTGCCCATTAAAGTACCTGTTAAAGAGAGAGAGTGTGAAGCAACTTTGCGGCAAAGAGAAAGGTAAGAAAGATTATCAACTAAAGGAGGATAGTTAATAAGACGAAATGCCTTTGATTCCACCCTATCTAACAGTTGTATGGGGATATCATTTTTATATTGCTGAAAATATCCGAAACAAGGCAAATTATGCATTGTGGGATTGTTACAGTTTCCGGTTACCTGTGGAATCACTAATTATAGGTGAGCTGAAGCAACATTCATAAATGTTTATGGGTAAAGTTTTTAAACCCAAATGGTCTTTTGTCCATTTATTCACAAAATAAATTTTGCACAATTACAAGGATATCACCGTAATTAACGCTATGAGCTGGGAGCGTGAATAATGGATGAAATATGTATGTAATTAGCTTCGTGGTCACACGTCTAGGGGGCGCGAGAGACAGGAACAGACTGGCCAGTGGCCGCCTACTTTATTCATGACTCCGCAGTCGAGAGTTTAGTGGAAATATATTGTCACATGTTCAATGGATGACTACTCGTCATAGCTCATAGGAAAGTTACTGTAGGTGATGTAATTATATGAACCTAATGTATACTGTATAACTCACATTTATATAAGTATTACTGTCTGTTTGACGGGCTAATACAGGATTATGAATTTTGGATATTTTACCGTAGATAGATACTGTAGTTTTAGTTTGTCATTTCTAATCAACTTATTAAATGGCTTCTGTTTCTAGGCTGACTGCTCTGTGAAGTGTAAAGCTGATGCAGAACTGGCAATGGACGTCATCTCTCTGCTCTTCAAGTGTCTTAAGGACCACCATGAGAAGAAAGGCTCTACCAGTGCTAATCATGTAAATAGTGATTGTTTATCTTACAAGTACCTTAGTATCTTATACACTGTAGTTTAAAAGTGTATATATATGTTACAAAGTTAATGCTTCATGTAGTTGATGTTTGACTTTTTACTATGACTGTTGCCTGCGTGAGTAACCAACTGTTAACGCTGAAAACATTGACCACACTTAACCTTTCTAAGCCCCCTGCTGCCACTAAATCCATCGCTGAGTATTCAGACACCACTTTACACACTTATATCAGCCCACTATATAATGCCTGCTAATAATAATCAACTGAATAATCCCTGCTAATAATAATAATAAAAATCAATGATCAGTTTATCAACCATAATATATGTTTTGTGTCTCCCTCATAGTTGTTGTCGGAAGCAGAGAATAAGTTTAATATAATGAAAGAGCTACAGAAGAAGCCACAGTCTGCTGAAGTCACCATGCAGATACAGAAGAATGAACCATGGGGAGAAGCCTATAGTAATAAAATAAACCCCAACCCCCCATCCGTGTACTCCGTCACACAGAACGTCATCCCCTCAATTAGTTCAGCAGGTTATCGCCAAGTAAGTTCTTCACTTTTTATTTATTTAGTTTCCCTTTTTGGTTATTCTCTCAGGTTTCTTTCACAGTTAATATAGTTTAAGAAGTCCAGTTACCGAAATACAGAAGTACAGTAGTACCCTGATTTACGCGGTCAATTGAACCCATGGGGTACCGCGGAAAGTGAAAACCGCGTAAAGTGAACAACAGAACATATGGGATTAATTCCAATAGAGACTGGCCCGACCCCCAAACTCCACTTTTTGACGACACAAAACTATGTTGTAGTAAAAATATTATCTTAACTTTATGATGGTATGCACACACACATAATATAGAAGAGGTTAGGTTAGGAAAAATAAAGGTTAGGTGAGGAAAAATAAAGGTTAAGTTTAACACTTACCTTAGTAGAAGAGATGGGTCGGCATACGGGGATGGAGGCTGGTTCCGAGGCAGAGGGCAGATTACTGGCTCTCGGGTGAATCACCATCACTATCCACCATAGTTGTCAGGGCTTCCCTGACAAATCCCTCAGTCACCTTCACTGTCACTGGCTCGGGCTGGCTGTGGTGGGTTGCGGGCGAAGAACTTGGTAATGCTTTTTTGACGGCTAGTGTTGATGTTGTCTTGATACACCTTGATGTACGGCTCCATAGCCTGCACCAGCCGGATATGGAAGACTTCATAGCGTTCATCGTCATGGTCGTTGGAAAGGATGAGCTTCAGTTTCTCTGCACACTCGATGGCACCCTTAACATTACTATGCGTTAACTTGTGTTCTTCTGGGGTTGACGCACCACCTGCCTCTTCACTGACCTGATCATCTTCCAACATCTCGTCAGCAGTCATTTCAGGATCTCTGATCACCTCCAGGATGTCTTTGTTGGTGGTCTCGGAGAAGCCTTCAGCTGTAATACTGTGCGCAGTTTCTCTTGCAAGGTCTAATGCCACTGTAACAGACTGAACCTCACTAGTCACAGGTTGACTCCTCCTCTCACCTGGGATACCATGCAACATATGCCTCCATGCATGACGAATCGTAGCTACAGACAGCTGATCCCATGCCTCCACCTAGAAGTCCACAGCTTGTTTGACGTTAAATTCTTTCCAAAATTGTTTGACGAGAACTTCTTGAGTCACCACCTGTTGTTCCTTGTCCTCGTCGCTTTTGCTCTCGCTGTCGGTGTCACCCAGCTTACGCAACTCATCCTTGGTGTTGGTACAGTCGTTCAGGAGCTTAAACTTCTTTGCAGAGTATGCAGCTTTCACATTGCATATCAACTCCTGGTCCATGGGCTGGATTAATGTCGTAGTGTTGGGAGGAAGGAAGACCACTTTTACGTTGGGGTGACAATCCATAAGTAGTGGCGAGTGTCCTGGTGCGTTATAAAGGAGCAACAGAATGTTGAATGGAACATTCTCTTGCTCGCAGAATTTCTTCACGTCGAGAACGAAACAGTCATCAAACCAGGAGAGTGACAGAGCAGAGAACATCCACGCCTTACGTGAGGTCTGCCAGTGGACATAAATCTTGCTCATGTCCACGTTCTTGTAGGCTTGCGGGCTGTGTGGATCACCGAAAACTTGAGTTTACAGGTACCGGAGGCATTGGTGGTAAAGAGGACGGTGATGCGCTCCTTCTGCAACTTCCGGCCCCGAATCTTGCTGGCAGACTGGACAACGAAGTTCTTGGTAGGCAGCTTTTTCCAAAATAGACCGGATTCGTCCAAGTTGAACACCTGGTCATCGGTGTACTGTCCTTCCTCCATAACCTCACGTAAGAACGGAGGAAAATCTCTAGCCGCCACACAGTCAGCACTCACTTCTTCACCACCAATGTTGATGTTAGTGATCTTGTTCCTCTTCTTAAACCTATGCAGCCAACCAGAGGAAGCATTGAAGGGTTTGGGCTCTGCAATTCCCATCTTACGTGACACTGCTGTGTACAGTTCACGGGCGTACTCTTGAATGGATCGCGTGTCCACCGTCATGTTGCGTCGCGCCTGACGAATCAAGTAACTTGCCAGCAAATTTTCAACCTTTAGCAGCACCTTGTTCTGGCAATACTTGATCATTGAAGCACCTGCAGACTTTGTGATTCTCATGTTCTTTGATCTTGGCTGCATCCTTCTTAATAGTACGAATCGTAGATTCGTTGACTCCATGCTGGCGCGCGAGATCAGCTTGACGTGTTCCTTTCTCCAACTCTTGAAGGATCTTGTATTTCTCTTCGTAGCTTAGGGAATGTCGTATCTTCTTTGGCTTAGGGCGGCTGGGTCCAGGTAATGCAAGGTTTCTCTCTGGGGGCGGTGGTCCGGCGGAAGCCATTTTACAGAACAATGGATACTGGTTTACACGGTGTGGCCTGGAGGGATGCAACTGACGCGGCTAGGTCAAGCGTCGTCTTTCCTCCCTCCCGCGGGTGGACACGTCATATTACTTTAAACCAATCACAGCTAGCAGTGGAGGGAGGTAAGGATGCATGGCCCAATCACAGTCCGATATGTCATATGATGTCACCGATAACACAACAGAGACATCCACTGCGCAACCTTACCGCGCGGCTTGCCCAGGCGGGAGGGTCGAATCTAAAAATAGCGTCGCGCCAGACACTCTTCGCGTATGTGGGTAGATGGATCGCGTAAAGTGAAAGTCCGATCCTGGCGAGGTACCGCGTAAATGTAGAATCGCGTAAAGTGAAACCGAGTAAAGCGGGGTATTACTGTACACTACTGTAATGGCCCCTGTTTCATCAACAGAAAGATTTTATAAATGGGTTAATTACATATTGATTTATATATATAATCATCCCCTGTAACTTTCCACTGGCTATGAGGAGGCATCTTGATGGCATCTGGTTGGCACCCTTCCTTATAAGGTATGGCCAGAGACAGCTTAGGTCAGCATTGAAAGGGCCGGGCAATCGGGGCACTGACGCCCTGAGGCCTCACTCTCCCTCTACGCCTCGCATGGAAAGGATGTCTTTAAGCAGGTCTATTTACATAGCCTCTGTCCTTCTCTTAACACTCACAGTTACAGTGATAAGTTATGGTTGATTTACACTTTGGAATTGTCTTAGTTGTTCCTGAATAAATGGATAATGCCATCATCTTTACTGCTAATGCTTGCAAACAAAGTGCCTCAAATCACAATTATGCATCCACAGGGAGAATCAGGGAAGGGTGAAGAAATAAGAGAGTTAGTGGCTATGATGCGTATGCAGCAAGCCACCCTTCCCAAGTTTAAAGGACAAGGTCGGGCGGAGTTTTGGACCTTTATGCATGCCCTACGTCAATACATGACAAATGCGGCCGTGCCAGAGAAGTACAAGTACCAACTGCTCATGGATGCTTGTGAAGGAGAAGAGTTACATCAAGCAATCATGGGATGCGACTGTCTAGAGCCAGACCAAGCCTACAACAAGGCAATCAAGATCCTGGAGACAAGGTTTGGAGATAAGTATGCATATGCGGACCAGCTGGTGAAAAGGCTCATAGATGCTCGCTCAGTCGGGGCGTTCGACGACGAAGGGCTGCGAAAACTGGCATCTCAACTATGGGGTGCAGTAAGCCATCTGGAGAATCTGAACTTGATGTCTGAACTTGAAACAAGGAAGACCTTCAGAACGCTGGTGGTTAAGCTTCCCCCCAAATTGAGGGAACGCTGTGTGGATGATGTACGGAATTATCAGAAGTCGACAGGACACAGAACGGGGCTGGTGAAGTGGTTAGCGCTATATTTGGAGAAAGCGGTGACGATGGATGACATGGCTCTGCTATCAAGCGAGGACAGTCAAGAAGGAAGTAAGAAAAGACCAGAAGGATCATCGTCAAGCAAACGTGCCGTGGGCCTAGTGACTATCAGTGAAGCGAAAGGCAATGGAGGGGAAACAAGCTCTGGAAAAGGCTCGTGCCCACTGTGTTCCAGAGCACATGGATTAGCAGGGTGCGACGAATTCCGGAGCATGTCAGTGAGGGAGAGGTTAGAGACGGTAAAAGGATTACGTTGCTGTTTCTTGTGTCTGAGAGTGAGCCACCTTGTTGGTCAGTGTTGGTCACGCTACAGGTGTGGCACTGATGGGTGCAAAGAGAAGCATTCTAGAATGTTGCATCAAGAACGAAGGGAGGCACTCACTGCAAGTATGTCAAACACAAGCAAGGGTGGCGTGAAGCGAAATTTTCAAGGTCTTGTGAAAAAGGAGTCAATGGCAGGCACCTCTGATGCTGGCATGGCCCAGAAAGCCAACGACAGTTCGTACATGGCCGGAAAAATAGGCCATGTCTATGCTACATGGACAAAGGACGGCTATGAAAACCCATACAGCTGCGAAAGCGACATCTGACTATCGACGAAAAATGCCAAGATTATACTGCCCATAGTGAGTGTGAAGATTCGGGGAAAGGACTCACACCAACGAAATCACATCAGAACTTTAGCTCTCTTGGACTCAGGCAGCAACAGGTCATATTGCACCAAAGATCTGGCACAGAAACTAAGGGTGAAAGGGACACCTACCCTGGTAACCATGGGTACACTTGCCCAAGAGACGATACTCGAGTCAGCGGAGGTAGATCTAGAAGTGGTTGGCGCAGGCATGAAACGAGGCAGAACCATACTTATCCCGAAAGTACTCGTTATACAAAATTTCCCCACAATGCTGCATATACAAAATTTCCCCACAATGCTGCACAACTAAGTAGCGAACACAAGTGATATCTCAAGGTGGGCCCATCTGCGAGGTGTGGAATTACCAGAATTGCAGAGCAAGCAGCATAGAAATTCTGATAGGACAAGATGTGCCACAGGCCCTGGTACCCTTGGAGGTCAGAGCAAGAAGGGATGGAATGCCATTCGCCATACAAACGCGACTGGGTTGGACAGTGAATGGACCGGTGGGGCACCAAGATGCACAAGGAGTTTGCATGTTAGGATGCCTGATGACCGAAACTGTCGTGAGTCCTGAAACCCGTCTGGAAAGACAAGTTAAGCTTTTTTGGGAGCTGGAAAGTGGGGACACAGGAGCCTTGCAGTCAGCAGCTCATTCACTTGTGGACAAAAGAGTGTTGAGGCTATGGTCAGAGACAGGCATCAAAACTAATGGGCATTACCAATTTCCCATACCGTTCCGTAATGAGAACCCGGAACTCCCAAACAACAAGGCCATGGCGGAGCGTCGACTAGATGGGCTTCGAAGGAGACTATCCAAGGACGCACGGCTGCGACAAGGATACATAGAGGAAATAAATAAACTGCTGCTGAAGGATATGCTGAATCAGTGCCTAAGTTCCAGTTGGAGTCAGATACTGGACTGGTCTGGTACAGTATCTGCCTCATCACCCGGTGTTGAACCCAAATAAGCCAAACAAAGTACGCACAGTTTTTGACTGTGCAGCCAAACATAAAAGGACATCACTGAACGACCAGGTACTACAAGGTCCAGACTTCAACAACAAATTACTTGGAATCCTGTTTAGATTTCGCCAAGGAACTACAGCCAGCATGGCAGATGTGGAGGCTATGTACCATCAAATCCATGTACCGCCAGAACATCGAGATGCGTTAAGATTCCTCTGGTGGGAGAATGGGGACCTGAGTAGAGAGCCAGTAATTTACAGGATGAAGGTTATAACCGCCAGTCAGGCGGTTAAAGGATAATCAGACTTGTGACATCAAACTCGAATATTGTAATTCGATCAAACCTGTTGAATACAATTCATTTTAGTATAGAATACAATTCATTTTAGTATTTAAACTAAATCATACATGACAATCATAGCTATGTAATTAGTCTAATCTTAACACTTACAATGAGTACTTAATTTGCCATATTTTATGTTGTCACAATGATAAACGATGCAATGGACACGTCTACCTGTGTACACAATAAGTACCAGTTAAACTTACATGTTGAAAGTCTCAAGAGAAACCAGGTAAGGTGTTGCCTCTGTCGTCTGAATAGCTACAGTGCCGATACCCTGCTGTCGCCTCCCCAACCCTCTCTCGATGGGCAAAGTCTTAGTCAGGTGATTATACACAAACAAGCTCCCTTACTACCGCCCAACACCTCACCTCCTCTGGGTCTCTCATCTTCAACCATCTCAACACTCTATATATTGTATACAGGTAGGCACACCCAATAAACGTGACATGACTTAGAGCCTAACAAAATGTTTGTGTCATCCTTCTCATTACTGCTTGTGGTAACAAAGGTGCACATCTTTGGTGGGGTGTGGAGCCCTTCATGTGCAACTTAAGCTCTCCGGCGCACATTTCAAGACCACAGATCCGAGTTTCCCGACATGGTGGCGCAAGTGGAAGTCAACTTCTACTTTGACGACCTACTCATGTCGCTGGACTCATCAAATGAAGCATCAATGTTAGCGTGTCAGCTTAGAAGACTGTTGGCGTGTGGAGGATTTCGGTTAACTAAGTGGGCCAGTAATCACAAAGGAGTGTTGGCTACCATCCCACCGGAGGAGAGGCAAAATGCACTGAAGGAAATTGATCTGAGGCAAGACAAATTGCCAATGGAGCGAGCCCTGGGGGTTAGGTGGCTCCTGGAAGGTGATCAGCTCGCCATCAAGGTGCAACCAAACTCAAGGCCAGCGACCAGGAGGGGAGTACTAAGCCTGGTCAGTTCTATTTATGACCCACCGGGGTTCGTGGCACCATTCATCATCAGGGTTATAATATTATTTCAGTGTGAATGCAGGCTTCGATTAGGGTGGGATGAACCTTTGTCGGCTGTTAATCACACGACCTGGAGCACCTGGCTAGGAGAACTGGCCCACCTAGGGAAATTAAGCGTACCCAGATGCCTAAAAACAGCATGCGCTCAAGAAATCATCTCAGCACAGTTGCACACATTCTGCGATGCATCGCAGGTTGCTTACGGTGCAGTGACTTATCTGAGAATGGTAGACTCTAGCGGAAGTATCCAGTGCTCTTTCGTGTACGGACGGGCCAAGCTGGCCCCACTCAAGCAACTGACAATACCAAGACTGGAACTTTGTGCAGCTGTCTTGGCAGTGAACGCTGATCGAACGATTCGCCGAGAAACGACCATGACCATACACGAATCTTATTTTTGGACGGATAGCATGCTAGTTTTGCAGTACACTGCCAATTCGAGCAGATGATTTCAGACGTTTGTAGCCAACAGGATAGCAGTCATACAAGAGCTATTAAGAACTGACCAGTGGAGACATGTCGGCACATCGCTGAATCCAGCAGATGATGCAACTAGGGGATTACCTGTCCTGGACCTGGTTGCAGAATCTCGGTGGATACGAGGTGCTGACTTTCTACTCAGTGTTGAAGAACGGTGGCCAAAGGGAAAGGAACTGCCAGCAGTTCTGAACGACTTACTGGAGGTGAAAGGAGAAGTACACCAGAGATCTGTAGTTGCTCTGGCAGTGAGCGAGCATTCAAAATGGTCCCTCGCCAAACTGCGGCTCAGGTACTCATCATGGTACCGCTTGGTGAAAGGGGTGGCATGGATTAAAAGGTTCATTTGGTGGCTCGGATCCAGTATAAGGACTGCAGACCTGCGCCTCAAACTGAAGAGGCTAAGCACCGAGGAACTACAGTCGGCTGAGCAGACAATTATAAGATTGGTGCAGAAAGAGGCTTATGAGAAAGAAATCCAAACTGTCATAAAGGGTGAGCTGCCGAAGGGCAATAAGCTATATAAACTGGAACCTTACTTGGACGAGCGAACGTTGCTCAGATCAAAGGGAAGAATTAAAGGAACCCTTCTTGGGCGAAGTGGCGAGGAGCCAATCTTGCTGCCTAGAGACCACCACATCACTGAAATCATAGTGCGGGCGATGCACGAAGAGAGAGCCGGACATGCTGGACGAGAATACACGATGGCGTTTGTGAGGCAAAGGTATTGGATTCCCCAGGGCAGACGCTTGCTTGATAGAATCATACGACGCTGTGTAGTGTGCCGACGGAACAATTGGAGAAGTCGGCATCAAAAGCAAGCTGACTTACCAATAGATCGTGTCACGCCTGGAAAGGCACCATTTGCTTACACTGGAACGGACTGTTTTGGTCCCTTCATTATCAAGGTAGGGAGGAAACAGGTCAAGCGCTGGGGATGTCTGTTTACATGTCTAACTATTAGGGCTGTTCCTCTAGAAGTCTTGGCCTCATTAGACGCAGATGCTTTCCTCAATGCAATATCAAGGTTCTCACGACGCAGAGGTACACCAGAGCGTATTAGGTCAGATAATGGGACAAACATGGTACGGGCAGCCAAAGAGCTCAAATTGGCTGTGAAAAGTTGGGAGCAAGATGACAGACTCAGAGGTGCCTTACTGAAAGCAGATATTGACTGGGTCTTCAATCCACCAGCTGCCCCATACATGGGGGGAGTATGGGAAAGGCAGATTTGCACAGTAAAGAAGGTTCTGCAGGCGATTATGGGCTCACAAGTTTTAGACGATGAATGTCTGCAAACACTGTTCTGTGAAGTGGAAGCCATAGTTAACGAGAGGCCAATCACCCTGGTTCCAAATACTCCAAATGAACCAAAGGCTCTCACTCCTGCTGATCTTTTGCTCTTAAGTTGAAAGGGTAATCTTCCCTTACGTGGAAGGTCAATAGGCGAATCATACCACAGAAGGTGGAAGTATGTCCAGTACCTTGCAGATCAATTTTGGAAGCGCTGGCTGACGGAGTACCTCCCTCAACTCAGAACTCGACAAGTGCATTTCAGACCACGGCGCAACTTTGCCCTGGTGACCTAATCATTATAGCAGACGCAAATAGTCCACGCAACAAATGGCACCTTGGTCGAGTGATGGAAGTCAAGGCTGGCGAGGATGGACTTGTACGACAGGCAGTGGTTAAGACGACGACGTCCACAATGCTGCGACCTGTGACAAAATTATGCTTGTTGTAAGTCTAGTCATGTTTATTGGGTGTGCCTGCCCATATACAGTACAGTGGGGTATGCTATAACGAACGGATCCTACTACGAATATTCCTATAACGAACGGTTTTACCTATAAAATTGAGAATGCTATAACGAACGCAACTCCTACAACGAACGCGGATGAATACGGGACTATTTCGCCTGGCGCATGAATATTGTTGTACCGCGACCCACAACAAGAGCGTCAGGTGCCATCTTTGTCTCATTGTGTAGCCAGTGCACCACTGTTATTGTTGAAATTTCGTCTTTTGATGTGGAAATTTGCGTTATTTGTATAACTATTTTGTTATACAAGTATACAATTGTAACAATGAGTCGTCCAAAGCGAGTGAGAAAGCTAATAACCCTTGAAACTAAGAAAGAAATTATAAAGAAACGTGAGAATGGAAGAAGCATTGCAAAACTTAGTGATGAATATGGGATGGCTAAATCGACTATATGTACGATTTTGAAGAATAAAGAGGAGTTAAAAACTGTGCAAGTGGCTAAGGGAATCTTTAGACTTAGCAAAGCAAAGTGTAATGTGATTGAAGAGATGGAAAATTTACTCTTAGTGTGGATAAAGGAGAAAGAAATGGCAGGTGGTAACATTAGTGAAGCTATAATTTGTGAGAAGGCCAGACAATTGTTTGAGGACCTTAAAGCCAAGACTCCCAGTGGAAGTGATAGTGATGTGCCAGTGTTTAGGGGTACCTGCATGCTGAATAACACTAAGGTAAGATAAAGTACCGTATTTTTTACATTTTCCACAGAATTTTTCCAGTGTTAAGTAGTGGTATTTGGGGGCCTGGAACGGATTAATCCTATAACGAACGAATGCTATAACGAACGAGGTTCTGGAACCAATTACGTTCGTTATAGCATACCCCACTGTATATAGAGTATTGAGATGGTGGAGGTGAGAGGCCCAGAGGAGGTTGGAGTGTGTAAGGGCAGCTTGTTTATGTATATCGTATATACTCGTGTGTAGTTCGAGTTTTTAAGACCAAATTTTTAGGCAAAAAATTGGGGGTCGGCCTCTACATGTGTAATAGTTTTGTTAGGTTGAACCCGTGCCTGATGGGAAGGGCGAGGAGCAACTTTTAGCTTCAGACATGAAAAATATTTACCATCTACTGTCAGTAAACAATGGAAATGTAAAATATGTACCAATTAGTAATGACAAGTTGTGCAGTTCTTTCAGCAGATGAAGCTCACCAACTTACAATAGGCTAAATTACCTTACAACGTGTTTTCAGTAGTCTATGTTGAAGTTCTTAGCACAGTCTAACTTAATAATAATAATAATAATAATAATAAAGGTTTATTGATAGAGTTGCAGCCGGTGGCTGAAAATATACAGACTTACATTTGATTTAGACATAATGATATAATATGCAGTGAATACATTTACAGGGCTGTACAGTACATAAATCAGGATTTGTTTATTATTTTAACAATAGATGGGATGGTGCTGTTCTTATATCTATCATATATGGTATCACAGTACTCATTGATCTACAAAAAATACTGGTAATAAAAACCTTTTCGATATTTCACACTTAATATAATACCCGGTAATCCACTTCAACTTCCTATTGTTTACAACGATGCATGACGCGCCACCAACTATTGTGTATCAGCTAGACGGTACATGTGATTTTCGAATCGTATTCAGTTAAAAAACTGTTACATCACATGTATATTTAACCTAAACTGTGCCTGAATGAATATATTCTCCGAAATAAATAGTAGTTTTGCTGAAACGTGATGTATTTTAATGTAAAATAGGATAAAATACATGACGAAAACAAAAGATTTTACCCAACCTTCCGATGTTCAAGAAAGGTTACTCTTTTTTTTAATAGTTTTCGGTTAAAATACTGTTATATTACAATGATATTCTATTCATACTGTGCTTGATATAATGCATTCACGGAAATGAAATATTTTTGCTGAAATGACGTACGTATTACAGTGGAAAGTGGGATAAAATCGTGATGAAAACAATGACTTTCGCTTTCTTTCGTTTAAAAGATGTTACTGTAATTGCTTTTCGAATGGTTTTCAGTTAGAAAACTGTTGTATTACAATAATATTCTATCCTAATTGACTTGAATAAATACTACGATACCATATTCCTGAATATTTTCATTAAAACCCATGAAAATCATTTTCCTTGTCATCAGCAACAAAACAGCCACTCCCAGTCCTCTCCTTGAACAGGGCTAGAGGGTACGTGTTTTTCGAATCGTTTTCAGTTAAAAAACTGTTACATCACATGTATATGTTACCTAAACTGTGCCTGAATGAATATATTCTTGGAAATAAATAGTAGTTTTGCTGAAACGTGATGTATTTTAATGTAAAATAGGATAAAATACATGACAAAAACAAAAGACTTTACCTAAGCTTCCGATGTTCTTGAGATGTTACTCGTTTTTTTAATAGTTTTCAGTTAAAATACTGTTATATTACAATGATATTCTATTCATACTGTGCTTGATATAATACATTCACGGAAATGTAATATTTTTGCTGGAATGATGTACGTATTACAGTAGAAAGTGGGATAAAATCGTGACGAAAACAATGACTCGCTTTCTTTCGTTCAAAAGATGTTACTGTTATCGCTTTTCGAATGGTTTTCAGTTAAAAAAACTGTTGTATTACAATAATATTCCCTCTTAATTGACTTGAATAAATACTTGAATGGAGATATACAATATTTTTGTTGAAACTACCTGCGTTTCAGTGTAAAGTGTCGTAATAATAAATGGTAAACAATTTGCCTTCGGCACTCTGTGTTTCAGTGTTTTTACTGAAGGTTTTGTTGTTCCATTACCCTCAAAAACTTGGGTCGACCTATAAACGAGGAATATCATAAATTAACGATTTCTTGGTAAAAAAATCAGGGTCGACCTATAAACGAGGGGGGGGGGTTATAGACGTGTATATACGGTAATTATAATCACCTGACTCGGCCCCTCGCCGACCAGCCAGGGTGGGCAAGGCGATCGGGCTGGCATTTTAGCTACCCATACCCTAGAAGCAACACCTAACCTGGTTTCTCTCTAGACTTTCAACACGTAAGTTTAACTAGTACTTATTGTGTACACAGGTAGACTGTGTCCATTGCATCATTTATCATTGTGACAATATAGAAATATGGCAACTTAAGTACTCATTGTAAGTGTTAAGATTAGACTAATTACATAGCTATGATTGTTATGTAAATATATATTGGATTAAACATTTATGTAGGAGTGCCTATGTATGATTTATTTGAAATACTAAAATGAATTGTATTCAACAGGTTTGCCCGAATTATAATGTTCGAGTTTAACGTGAAAAGTCTGATTAATCCTTTAACCGCCCGGATGGCGGTTACAGCATTGAAAGGGCTTGGCGATTGGGGCACTGATGCCCTGAGGCCTCACTCTCCCTCAACGCCTCACATAGAAAGGACGTCTTTAAGCAGGTCTATTTACATAACCTCCGTCCTTCTCTTAACACTCATAGTTACAGTGATAAGTTACGGTTGATTTACACTTTGGAATTGTCTAAGTTGTTCCTGAATAAATGGATAACATACAACTTGGGTTTTGCTACTAATACCCAATAAAATATAAACGTTCCAGCCTAGTTAACTTCGACAGAACCTATAGTTAACAGGCTATGATACTACTTAGATTTATGAAATAGATACATTTATTCCTGAAAAACCTTTCATAAATCAAATTTTCGTAAATCAAAGCCCCTTTTCCCCATTGACTACCAATTATATAAAGGGTGATACATTCCTATGAAAAAATAAAGTCCCCCAAACATATAATAATACAAATTTTTAAGCAATTAAGGTAGGTTATCTAAGATGTTGACCCGTGTCCTTCAGTTTACATTATCTGGACTTCAGTGTCTCTCAATATACTGTATAATTTTATGTACTAATTCAGTTTTTGTAGCATACCTGAGGTAGAAAGTCTTCCAAATGATATTATAGCACAACTCAGTGGCAGAATACTTTATTACATCATCATCTTGTACACAAAGATATAAGGTAGTCCAAGAATGACATGGGCTGAGGTTGTGAGAAATGACCTCTGAGTTATGAGATGGTGGTGATGATTGGCTATCTTCTAAAGGACCTAAATTAAAATTTTACTTTTTGGTTTCCAAAATTATTGAAGTTGTATTGTATTGTATTGTCAGGTCTCTTTAATTCTTTTATGTTCTCCTCAACCATGTACAGTATATTTGTCCAGATATATACTAATTTACTTTTCAGGTGTCCCAACACCCATATTCTAGATCCTTGGTTATTCCTCCAAGTTTGCAGTTTTATAAATGTTCAGATATAAGTGAGAAAATTAATTAGTGTGTGTACTGTATTTGTGACACTAGATTTAAATAATTTTATTCAGAGATTTCATCATACAATACTGTAATTCCCCTTTATTTTCTTGGCAGGGTGATGGAAAGGTTCAGTACAGCGCACCACCTTTAAAATATAAAAGATGGTTAGAAAAGGTTGGGATGTAGTGATTCTTTATTGTTTGTCTGTAACTTAAGGACAGTGTGCTGACATGTGCAACAATATAAAAGTGTCTTGCATTTTCTAATCACAAGAAATATTCACAGGAAAAAATATTCGTCACCGAATAATAATATTCACACAAAGTGATGAAAATAATTAATTAAACATATTAGATCTATTAATTAATATTTGAAGATCATTTTGAAACTGTGAACCTTCTTCGAAGACATAATGTACAATACTAAGAACTGTTCACCATATCACCAGAATAACATTTTGTTGGAAAACAGAATTATCGTTAAATACTTGAGTTTTTGGTAATTTTCTCACAAAATTAAAGGGAGTTCTTTGGGAGTACTTCATAACAGATGTGTACTGTACTTACCACCAAATTCAAAGAAAAAACTAACAGCAAGTTTCATTCTCAAATAGTCAGTAAGACAATGAACTTCCACCTGAGGAAGCTGAAGGTTAGTGGATCATTATTGCTTATGATGTGCTCAAAGTATTGTTTTTTTCATCCATTATTGTGATAGTGTAGTGAACATTCAACTATGCATTTTGTGTCCATTTACCAGCACTACCTTGACATCTTCTTTGGAGCATTGCAGTAATGTACTGTGCTGATCCAGGTGCTGCTTGATCAGTTACATCTGCTATATAATTACTGTACATACATTAAGTACAAACAGTTTTAAGTAAAGTTAAACTTGGTTAAGTTCATTTTATATTTTTTGCAACTGAACTTCTATAGTATGGACCCTTGGGATCAAGACCAAATCAGTTTGAAGATTTTCTGGATTCCTGGATCCTGGTCAGGTTAAAATTTCTTTCCCAAGGTCTGTTGTTCTGTTGCCTCAGGCCAACCAGTAGGTGACCTCAAGCTTTCCTTCCATACATTCAAACAAACTCAGTTGAGTGCTTGTTTTACTTTCTAAATAATAATACAATAATATATTTTTGGTAATAGTGGAGCAGATGGCTAAAACCAGTTGTTGTTTGATTTTGTTAATTTTATCTCCAAATGTTCTTTGGATGATAATAAGTAATAAAAACGATACAATAACGTTTTATTTTAATTATAAGCACAGTAAAGCCTCTGACAATGACTGTTCTACTAACGATGATTCATATCTAAGACCCTGGTTAATTTAGGACCCAATTCAATTTACGCCATTATTTTCTTTGTATTTACGACAAAATTAGAAAAATAAATAAATTTTCATATCAATAATAACTAAATCCCGATATGTATTATAAAAACAAAACAAAACACGCCTTGTGCACGGAGGCTGCCGGGCTTATTAGTGGTGACGCCAGCATCACTAGTATAAACAATCGCAACTGGCGGGCCTTTTGTTTTTGCGCATCTGAATAGGAAAAGGAGAAAAACTTTCAGGTTTCTTACTGCATTTTTGCAACCCTATTCAACATGAGCAAGAGAGCAAGTGATGGTAATGCTGGTTCAAAAGCTAAAAGAAAGTGTATAAGCTTAGCCGAGAAACTATGAAAAAGGTGAGAGGTCTCTGTGGATATTATATGGAACAAACAATGAACATATTTTCTGAAATGGATCCATTAACAGAAAAAACATTAAAATTAAAATAAACACAAATGACCTCTACATAAAGATGTATGAGAAAAGAAAGCAGCTGTGCAAGGTTCTTTCGAGAGCTTTACTATTCGAAGGCCTACACCATAAAAATTCAGTATCATAAGCGGCTTCAACAACAACTTCAGTTTCAGCAACAGTTTTGTGGAAAGCTACAGCTTTAGCTAGAATTGAATGAGTAAAAACTCACACATCACTGGCTGCCCTTATGTTTTAGACTTTACCACCATTGGTGAGTTGGATTTTTGTTTTACATTAGTAAGTATTATTCAAAACATATATAACGGTAAATAAGTGTTGCTTTCATATTTATATGTAGAGAAATGTCGATATGTTTTCACATGTACGCACTTACTGTACATACGTTAGCGTTCCCAATCGTCTTGCTTTATTTCTTTACCATTAGTGGTTAGCTACTTCTAGTGTTCCATTTATTAACATTAAATATTACTTAAAATATACATACAGGTATTCATTATTTTTTACTTTAATTTTACTGCAGCTACAACCAGGGTCTTATTTTCTTCATTTTCTCACATAGAACTATCATCCCGGACTCCGTTGTATACACTAACAAAAACAATGGCGTCCCATCTCCTCTTGTGTGACCATATTATTATTAATTTATATTGTATAAGGTGCATTCATAAACATTTATTTAAAGAATATAGTTTGCAATTTTTATTAATTGTATTGTTTTGGGGGGAAAAGAGGGTAAAAAGCCACACAAAAGATATGAAAAGGTCACACTTGCGAACACATCTCATTATTTTTTGCTTTTAATGGTAATTAATGATTTGCGATACAATGATTCACCTTACACTGCAATATTGGAGGACACATTACCGTCGTTAGTTGAGGCTTTACTGTATTTTATTTATTTTTATTTTTTAGTTACAAATAATTATAATCATATATCACCTGTAGCGGGCAATGGGCAGTATGAAAACAGTATACAGTATGCTTTTATTTATTATAATTACCAAAATTCCAAGTGCATCAAGTGCCATAAATATTTGTAAGCAGGTCTCATGAACTTGGCCAGCCAAGGCGTTAACACCATCACTCCACACCTGACAGACAGACATATATTGAGTTATGTGCCTGAAAGGTATTATAGTTATCCACTAAACAAGCAGAAGTAGAATGATAGTGGTTGTAATACACAACCCTCCATATACAGTCCTGTAGTTGTGTTAGAAGCTCTTTGTCTCATTTTTTCTCCTGGGATGGGGGAACCCAACCGTGCTTAGGGCTTAACCTTGCAAGTGAACTACCCCTCAAGCATGGTAAAATGATCATTGTCACTTCAGACTAAGTTGGAATATAATGGACCGGGTCCATTATTATTTTGGACCTGCATATAACAGACTTTTAGCTTTAATGGACTGGACTACCCCCCCTCCCTATTTTGATTATGTCGGGTTTACTGTAATACATTGGTGATTGATGGTCCTGTTAAAGGGTTTTAATGGTTTCTTGTCATTATTATGAACACTTCTTAGGATTTTTTTTTTTTAGAATGGTGTACTGTATGTTTTGTGAAATAGTAAAATACATAAAGTGTAAGAGCATAGAGAACACTAATGATGTACCTGTAGTGTTTAGCTCTTTTTAATTTAAACATCAAGATACTATAGCATTTATGAAATAAAATAAGCATTCAGTTGAGCTTGTGTTAAAGTTAAACATGATGGCCTAAAGTAAAAGATGGCTGACCCCAGGTAAGATTGTTTACCTGAACCCAGGGTAGCTATATGTCCAGTTTTCTCTAATGCAGATTTGAGAGTCTGGGAGCGTGGTGTTAGATTGGATATACCACTCACGTCCTATTTCAGAGGTCAGTAGTTCAATTCCCAGGCACACTCGGTAAATGGGTACCTAAGTTAAAGTGAATGCGATCAAATGCAGCACTGGTCAATGGCCAGTGGCCATGCTGCCTCCTTGTGTACCGAAGGCTTAGTATACAGTGTGCTGTATCCATACTATGCCTACCAGGCATTCATGCCTATGGAACCTACTTTCAGTGTACTGTACAGTACTCATATTGTAATTAGGAATCAATCTTTTGGTTGTTTCATTTCTTACCACCAAAGCAGAACTTAATTGAGTTAACAGTAGTTAACTCAGTATTTTCTGTGGTTCAAAAGGGGGAGTTTTACCACTACAAGTATGTCTGCTATAATAAGCTGGTGAGACCATTGTAATATTACAGTACTGTACTGGGTAGGCAAGATGATTTTCAGAGACAGAAAGATATTGACGTGTCCACTCTGATGATGTTATCAAGCCAATTTTATAGGAAGAAATGTGAATAATGACAGTAAAATGCTTTTGTAAGATGCATTGACTAAATGAAGTGCTTGGAAAATTTATCTTTTTCATTGTGAAGGTGATATTTATGTTCAGACAATTTCTAGTTTAATGTACTGTATGCTGTACAGTACAACATTCTGAAGTAGCTAGGTGTTTAATTAAATACAATGTTTGTGATGCAACAAATTTTCAATTAAGTTTATGTAATATATTTGTTTTTTGTTTCATTTACTTATTTTTGAAATGTTATTGGTCTGGAATATCTGTGTATGTTTTAAAATAAAAAATGTTGTAAAAGTTGGTTTTATTTAAACACTGATACCATATCATCAGAACTAAAATAAAAAGGAAATTATTTTCCATTTTTAAGAAATGTGTTTATAAGATATTAGTGTACAGCACTGCTGATATTTGGTAGGTAGTATGATAAGTAAAAATAAAATACAGTTTTACCCCGCTTAACGCGCTTTCACTTAACGCGTTTTCGCATATACGCGGTGCCTTGCCAAAGCTGAACTTTCACTTAACGCGGGTTTTTTCCACATATACGCGGTGAGTGTCCGGCTCGGATGCTATTTTTAGATTTTGCCCACGCGCCACCCACCCGCCCGCCTGCCTGCCTGCCTCTCCCTCCTCCTCCCTCCGCTTGGGTAAGCGGCGCGGTAAGGTTGCGCAGTGTGTGTCTTTGATGCGTTATCACTGACGTCATATGACGTCTCGGACTGTGATTGGCCATGCAGCCCTACCCCCCTCTGCTGCTAGCTGTAATTGGCTTAAAGTATTATGACGTGACTACCCCGGGGAGGGAGGGAGGGAGGAGAGACGACGCTTGACCTAGCCGCGGCAGTTTCATCCCTCAAGGCCACGCCGGGTTAACGCGCATCCATTGTTCCGTAAAATGGCTTCCGCCGGACCACCACCCCCAGAGAGAAACCTTTCCTTACCTGGACCCAGCGGCACTAAACCAAAGAAGACACGACGTTCATTAAGCTACGAGCTGAAGTACCAAATTGTTCAAGATTTGGAGAAAGGAAGACGCCAAGTTGATCTCGCGCGCCAGCATGGCGTCAACGAATCTACGATTCGTACAATAAAGAAGGATGCAGCCAAGATAAAGGAGCACATGAAGATCACAAAGTCTGCAGGTGCTTCATCTATCAGGTATTGCCAGAACAGGGTGCTGGCAAAAGTGGAAACTTTGCTGGTGAGTTATTTGGTGCGTCAGGCGCGACGCAACATGGCGGTGGACACGCGCTCAGTGCAGGAGTACGCACGTGAGCTATACGCAGCAGTGACACGTAAACTGGGAATTGCAGAGCCCAAACCCTTCAATGCTTCCCATGGTTGGCTGCATAGGTTTAAGAGGAGGAACAAGGTCACCAACATCAGCATTGTTGGTGAGGAAGCGAGTGCTGACCGTGCGGCGGCTAGAGATTTTCCTCCGTTTTTACGTGAGATTATGGAGGAAGGACAGTACAGTGACGACCAGGTGTTTAACATGGACGAATCTGGTCTTTTCTGGAAAAAGTTACCTTCCAAGACCTTCGTTGTCCAGTCTGCGAGCAAGGTAAGGGGCCGGAAGATGCAGAAGGAACGCATCACCGTCCTGTTTACCACCAATGCCTCCGGTACCTGTAAACCAAAGTTATCGGTGATTCACAAAGCCCGCAAGCCGCACGCCTACAAGAATATGGACATGAACAAGCTTAATGTCCACTGGCTAACCGCACGTAAGGCGTGGATGTCCTCTTCTCTGTCCCTCTTCTGGTTTGACAACTGTTTTGTTCCTGACGTGCAGAAATTCTGCGAGCAACAGAATGTTCCTTTCAATATTTTGTTGCTCCTTGACAACGCACCTGGACACTCGCCCCTACTTATGGATCGTCACCCCAACGTAAAAGTGGTCTTCCTTCCTCCCAACACTACGTCATTAATCCAGCCCATGGACCAGGAGTTAATCTGCAATGTTAAAGCTGCATACTCGGCAAAGAAATTCAAGCTCCTGAACGACTCTACCAACACCAAGGATGAGTTGCGTAAGCTGGGTGACACCGACAGCGAGAGTAAAAGCGACGAGGACAAGGAACAAGAGGCGGCGACTCAAGAACTTCTCGTCAAACAATTTTGGAAGAAGTTTAACGTCAAACAAGCTGTAGACTTCTTGGTGGAGGCATGGGATCTGCTGACTATTGCTACGATTCGTCACGCATGGAGACATGTGTTGCATGGCATACCAGGTGAGAGGAGGAGTGAACCTGTGACTGGTCAGGTTCAGACTGTTGCAGTAGCAGTGGACCTTGCCAGAGAAGCTGCGCTCAGTATTACAGCTGAAGGCTTCTCCGAGACCACCAACGAAGACATCATGGAGGTGATCAGAGATCCTGAAGTGACTGCCGACGAGATGTTGGAAGAAGAACCCGCCAGTGAAGAGGAGGAAGAAGGTGCGTCATTCTCCGAAGAACCTAGTTTAAGTCATAGTGATATTAAGTGTCTCATAGAGTTAACAGAAAAAATTAAGTCCATCGTTTCCCGCGACACTGACGATGAACGCCATGACGTCTTCCATACCCGACTGGTGCAGGCTATGGAGCCGTACATCACGGTGTATCATGACAACATCAAAGCCAGCCGTCAGCAAAGCATAACCGAGTTCTTCGCCCGCAACCCACCACAGCCAGCCCAAGCCAGTGATAGTGATAGTGAAGTTGATTTTGAGGGATTTGTCAGGGAAGCCATGACAACTGTAAGTGACAGTGATATTGATTCACCTAGTAATGGTGATTCACCTAGTAATGGTGATTCACCTGAGGGGCAGTAATCTGCCCTCTGCCTCGGAACCAGCCTCCATCCCCGTATGCCGACCCATCTCTTCTACTACCGTGAGTGTTCCTCAAAAATTTTCGTTTTTTAACCTATTCTTTATTTTTCCTATGTTAACCTTTATCTTTCCTAACCTAACCTCTTCTATATTACTTGTTTTTCATGCCACCATAAAGTTAAGATAGAATTTTTACTACAACATAGTTATTTGTCGTCAAAAAGTGGAGTTTGGGGGTCGGGCTGGGTTCTATTGGAATTAATCCCATATGTTCTGTTATTCACTTAACGCGGTTTTCACTTAACGCGGGACCCTCTGGGTTCAATTGACCGCGTTAAGTGGGGTACAACTGTAACATGATTTATTAATAACTTTCATTGTGGTGGCAGACATTACCACAAGTTAAGAGAAAGATTTTATGCAGTTGATGTCATTTTATATTTGCTAATTATTCAGGGAAGAACATGGAACATGTGCACCTCAACTTTTATTTTATTTTTAATTTGGGGAAAAAAGTACCATTTGCCTCTAAAAATCTTTTATGTTTCTGAATCCGCGATAAATCTTTATGGAGTTTCATCCAATAAAATAATAGTTCTTACCCAGTCTGCAGGGTTACTTGCCTGTAGACCTGTGCATTGTAAAACTTTGTCATCCATAGTGAAAATGAGATTAAGTTCCTGGGTCCCAAAATACACTGAAGACTGAAATGACAAAAGTAATTATTATTATTATTTATATCAGTGGAGGCCACAAGGATTTATTAGAAAATGGGAATTATTTGGGATTCTTTGTAAGAGGAAAATTTATGAAAATCTTTAATGACTTCATACAAGTGTCGTGTACAGGACGTGTGTATTTACACCACACCGGGCCCAGAGTGAGAGCCAACCTTCTCACTGGGGTAAATGCGCACGTCCTGTCCTAGAGTAAATATAAAAAGTATGTAACTGGTAACAGATGTGTAGAACTGCAAATAACTACAGTATATAGTAGATTTTTTTTTATGGAATGAAATCCAAAGTTTTTTAAGACAATCATCCACAGCAGAAGCATGCACTCTTTCTGCATGTAGAACCACAGAACTGTCTTTTGATGCATGGCTGGGCAGCACTTTCTAGACAGTGATATCCCCGTTAGCTGGAATAACAGGTACTGGGGTAAGTTTTCTAAGTGTCTAAACTATGTACAGTATCTCGCATGGACAGAGACAGAGCTGTATTTATTTACGTAAACACCACTGCACAGTACAGTACACGTATAATATATTGTAAATAAACAAAATATACCACGATACAGTAGGGTCCCAGGGTATGCTATCTCAACTTATATGTGTCTGACCCCCTGAACCACCCTTATGCTTTGGTCTCACACTAGCCAACCTAACCAGCAGCTCTCACTAGCTCAGTGAATTTATCACTTGTCTGTGCTAATTTGAAAAAATAAAATAAAGTTATTACAATATTCTAATGTGGCTTAGAAATAAATAAAATACAATATACTGAACCTGTACTGCATAACTATAAAATAAGAAAAATGAAGAGCATGGGTGTGTATGAGTGGGAAGTGAATGTGTAGCTGACTCACCATTCCAGCAGTGCTCCCTCCCTGATATGAATCAGCTGGGTGACTGCCTGGCTGAACTCACATTGCCCAGAGGATGGTTTGAGTATGGAAGGAGCTATTATTTGCACATAAAATAATATAGATAGTACTGTATCCTTAAATGTGAACAATTCTGCACGCCTATTTAGCAATTGTTTCACTACACACTGGGAGACAGTAAGCAGCTCAGATCCCTCGTGCTGCTCCCCCTTCCCCACTCTGAGTACTAACTCCAGTGCATGAAGAAATGTTTATTCCCTTTATGTTTTTGACATGATAATTACTTTTTATTTGTATATTTTGCACATTTTGTATGAACGATTGTGTGCAGGATTTTGTACAAAACGAATAAATATCAGGTCATGACCATTTGGTATATTTGATTTCTTCAGAATTTTAGGTCAGATGACCTGACCTCACCTTAGCTTACCCTCCCTGGGTACATGGGGTGGAGATTCTGACCTGAAAGACCTGTGACCATATGTTCTCGTACGGCACTGGTCACTAACATGCTGGTCAATAATTACGGAGCCGACACAACCCATGTCGCTTGTCATTCAGGTAAAAAAATGGCGTTGCCTTGGAGCCGCCACTTATTTCATATATTTATTTAATATGATCTAAATACATTATTTTTCAGTTCACTAAATGAGCAATTTTCAAACAATTCACTTAAAATGGCATTACACATTCTTGATTTTAAAGTATAACTACATAAGTGCTGCATTTGCCAGTTTGTTGTTACAGTACTTATTCATTATTATAATATTCTTGTATGATCAGCCTCTTATGGTGTATGTTTCTTCATAAATGATGTAATACTTTATATTAAATAATAGACAAAAATACGATATATAATTTGAAATGACTTCAAAATAAAAGGACAAGCTGTATCAGAGATACAGTAATCTCTTCCCTGCCTGCTGAATGCCGTCTTGGTCAGTTTTTGAATTGAATATTATTGATTCATTATTATTATTATATTCTACTATTTTCAGCCTCTTATGACACAAGATTCATCGTAAATAACAAAGTCTTCGATAACAAAAAATTTAATATAAAATTTGTATTTTGACTTGAGAATAAAAGGTTAGATTGTATCGAAGGTGACGCCTCATTTTATCTTCTCTCCCTCCTCCCATCCACAACATAGTAACCCAACCAAAAAATTCTTTATAAGAGAAGCCATATATTATGTATGCAGATGGCTGCATTTCTCCAGTAACTATATAGAACAGGTTTATAGGCATGGGACATCATAGTGAATGTGTTAGCAGACCTGCTGAATCTAAAAATTTTCCATTAGCCCACAGAAATTTACACTAGCCTGTAATTTTTTCTATGTGTGGAGAAATCTTTTAAAACTCTCAATGGCAGAAACAGTGGCCAAAGCATCAGCCAGCCCTTCAGCCAAAGGATCTGGTTGAGGGAAGGAATGATGACTCAATGCTTCAACACTGGTGAATAACCTCTCAATTTTTGCTTACATTCATTAATTAATACATACTATGTTTGCTGTTTTTTCTTGTTTGACAGTTTGAACAACATAGTTTTTGGAGGGTGGCTGGTCCCCAACCTCCCTAATTTGTTATATTCTTATGGGATTTATTGCTTCACAGACCGCATTTACATCTGTTGTCGGGGCATACCAGATATTCCAGCTAATGGGGAGATTATCGTATGTTAAATTATGCACCTTCTACAGTAAGTCCTCAATTAACGTTGTTTCGTTATAACGTCGCTATTCTTTAGATACCCATGATTCAGATAACGTCCCGCCGATTCAGTATAACGTCGTCACGGACTTTGTACGGCGCATCTTATCATGACGTGCTACGCTCTCACCCGCGGAGCGTCACGGAGTCCCAGTCTTTGTTAGGCCACTACAGCATTAGTGCATGTTTAAGTGTTTTTGCTCTTAAAAATGTACTCTAACCATTCAAAATGGCTTCCAAGCACCCATCAAGTGCCAGTGTTGTGAAGACCATTAGCCTTGCTACAAAAATGGAGGTTTTAAACCGTTTTGAGAAAGGTGAGGAGCCACCCGCCCGGTCTCGGTGACTCGCCTCCCTCCTCTTCCTTTGCTCCACTACCCACCAAACACCTCCGTCCATCAGTGTGTACAATACAAAATGATTTAGTTTATTTGTATATATATACTATTTTCTAAAAAATTCCATTGAATTTCTGTATATGTAATGTATTTTATGGGGCAAAGGGAGGCTGGGGAACGTAACTTCCGTATTTGATCTATTTCAGGAATGGAACCACTTTAAGCGAATACTTACTATACTGCATAGCCAATTTGTAAAATTCAAATGCGTGAAAAAATACCCAAATACAGTTATCCTTTTTTTTTTGGGTGGTTGTATGTAATGTTAGGCTAACATGAATGATGCTGTGGAGTTACTCTTACCTGTTCACTGTAAAGGTTGCAAATTATTGTTTCAAAATACCTTGTGCTTTTCACTCCCTTCCTGATCATTGGCTCAGTGAATTCTCCACAAGTATCAAAACAAATCTAAATTCCCTCGTCTATATACATCTACCGATATCATTTAATTGGTTGCTTTCACATTATTTTAGGTCTTGTACAGTTGTGGGTCTTTAGCTTTACACATGGTTATATGAAATTTTTTTAATACTAGTACAGTTTTACCCCGCTTAACGCGCTTTCACTTAACGCGTTTTCGCATATACACGGTGCCTTGCCAAAGCTGAACTTTCACTTAACGCGGCATTTTTCATCATATACGCGGTGAGTGAGTGTCCGGCTCGAGAGCTATTTTTAGATTCGCACCACCCCCCACCCTGCCTGACTGCCTGTTTTAGCTCATAAAATTCATACAAATTACCCAGCCAGAATATAATTTACATTGCTGGAATTCTTATAATTTGGTGATCATTTTGAATATAAACAACATATATTTTGCATTAAACATACAATTTTTAGATAAAAATTGTTCTCTAGGTAACTATGTTATCTTTTGTCCAAAATATATGACATTTATATTAAAAATATTCCTGGTCTTACAAGGAATCCAGCAATGTCAATTATATTATCCTAACTTTAATCTGAGGTATTATTTAATACTAAATGTTATAAACTCTGGAAGGGAGGATTGGTGGGGGGTGGGGGGAGGGTTGGGACTGACCACGCGGTTGGAAGAGGGGGGGAAGGCAAGGTGGGGTACTTTGATTGACAGATAGTGTCGAAGAATATATTTTTTTTTTTTATTAACTGAAGATATTTGTTTTAGCTCATAAAATTCATACAAATTATCCGGCCAGAATATAATTTACATTGCTGGAATTCTTACAATTTGCTGATCATTTTGAATATAAACATCATAGATTTTGCATTAGACATACAAATTTTTGATGTAAAGTTTATTCTGAGTAAATATGTTATCTTTTGTGAAAAATATATGACATTTATATTCAAAATATTCCTGGTCTTACAAGGAATCCAGCAATGTCAATTATATTATCCTAACTTTAGTTTGAGGAATTATTTATTACTATACCTGGTTTTCCCCCAAAAATTTCTCAGAGGGAAGAGCCAGTGAGTGTAGTGTGAGAAGAGGGGGAGGGAGTTGAGTCCATTATTTGAATGGACATTAACTTGGCGACTGTATTTCTCTATTTCTCTTAAGTATTAATTGTGTGCATGTACCATCATAAAATTAAGATGTTATTTTTACTACAACATAGTTATTTGTCGTCAAAAAGTGGAGTTTGGGGGTCGGGCTGGTTTCTATTGGAATTAATCCCATATGTTCTGTTATTCACTTAACACGGTTTTCACTTACCACAGGACCCTCTGGGTTCAATTGACCGCGTTAAGTGGGGTACAACTGTATACTGTATTTTTTTTTAGGGGAGCTGAGATCTTCCTTCCTATAATATTTATTGTTACAGGACCAATCCCCAGAGCACTTTGTTAAAAAATATAAAAATATTTCCCCTCTACATGACCAGTTTATGCTGGGATAAATCTAAAGAATTTTTTTCATAGTGTTTACTTCATAAATATTTTACTGTTTATTGCATTTGTACAATAATTCACATCCAAGGTGAAGCTTACTGGTTGTTCAGTAATGGCTGCTGCATTATGATATTCTGGTGTTTGTTGTATCTGTGTGGTTCACATCCAAGTTGACACCTCTGGGTTGGGCACATTTATGAGCTCTTTCATAATGTCAAATTTGATCTGTGCCTCTGATATCAACTGTGGGAGAGAAAGAGACATTTAAATTGAAATTTCTTTTTACAGCATGACTGTATTTTCTTAGCTGACCAATAAATAATCACATGATTCTTAATTAAAGAATATTAATAATTAAGTTCTTTTAAAGCTAAAAATAACTTAAAAACTTTCTTTATCAACCAGTATGGTATTTCATTCATATCTAAAAGTGGAAGAATAGTGCAAAATCACGAGAAAAAAAGTTATATGGCGTACTGTACAAGAAGAAACTGTTAATGATCTGTCATACAACTATCTTATATTGTATATAGAATGGTTACAAAACCATTGCTAGTAGTGTGAATTACTGTGTTCTCAACCACTCAATTGATGGATGGAGTCATGTGATGGACCAAATATATATCAAATACCTCTCCCAGTGTCTTTGATAACTAATATGGAACAAAAACTTACCATAACAATTCTTCTCTACATGTTCAAAAGACAATGAAAACCAAGACTTGTACATGACCACTGTTTCACACCGATTCATTGTCTACATGACCACTGCTTTACAGTGATTCATTCTTCGCTGATTAATCAGGGAACTTTCATCTCATCACTTTTCCACTTTCACACAGCAGTCAACTGTCATTCTTCTTAACAGATACCAATGACTCCTAAATTGTAAATTTCCTTTACGCTACAATGTGATAGCATAGTATGGTTTAATTTATAAACTAGATATTTTCAATTACTGTACTTACATGAACAGAACTGGAAGAACCTTGTTTCCTGTGGAAATCCGAGAGACCCTTTAAAAGCATGGTGATAACATCGGAGGCAAGATCCACATCCTTTTCATCCCTCACCTCACAGTCAGACTAAAAGAATACTGCTTTTTAGTATGTTAGCAACAAACGACAACTGTTTTACATTAGATCAGTATTTTTGGTTATTCTTGTATCCAATAATTTGTCTGCTATCAACCCTATTCAATACACTCTTGTTAAAAAACTACACTTTCTCCATTCTCAAAATAATTCACAATATAATTTCAACATGTACTTCATTGGCATTAACACCAACCTTCTCACTTAATTAATCTACATTTCCACCAACTTTCTACTTATAACTGCTAACATACCAGTTGTTTGAGAAGTGTTCCAGTTGGCCCATGAACAGGAGCATCTAGGGGTGGTAGTGGAACAGCTGGTAAGGTTTTCTGGGTTGAGGATATCCTTGGAGGAGGTGGAGTGCGGCGTTTGTTACGTTCATAAGGGTATGGGTCAGAATCAGCCCTATGAGAAGATGTGATGGATGATTACAGTATGACCCAAAAAAAGCAAATATTAAAGGCAAATTTATTATTTCTTAATCCTTTCACTATGACGTCAGTAATTAATCAGGATATCCTGTGTATGGACATTAAAAAATAAATAAAAATAAATAAAAATCTGTTATACAAGTAATGTATAATAAAAAAAAAGGTTTTTTTTTGCCGAGTTCAAATACCGTATATACATTTCAACTTGGTAGAAAAATACTTAATTATAATACAGCTGCATTTTTGCTCTTCAGGTGCATGTACCAATTTAAAACCACATGATTGTATACGATACAGATGCAACAAAAGGGTTAACAACGTTTCTAATGTTCTGGAAAATTTTACAAAGATCATAAAATGTCAGACTAATCAAGTGAAATCCCATTCAAGATCTTATCCACAGTATCCTCACTAAGGTTTGTGAAATTAGATTTAATAGCAAATTTATTTATAATTACAAGATATTCAGACAATGCTGGAAGCACTCTCACTAGTCTGTCTCGTTGCCTTACTGGACTGATAATATATTAGTTAAAAGGTAACAAAAGTGACTATTATATAAAGATTATCTAGTATCATCAGATGTGCAAAGGAAGTGTTATGTTGAAGTACAAGTAAGATAATATAATGTTGACGCCTTCAAATTTCCTGTTCAACCCTTGGTCCTTTTTCAGTATTACTAAATTCGGAAACAGTATTCTTCACTTTTTTTCATATACTGTCAGTGAATAACATTGGTGAGATCTGGTTCAAATGTTGATACTTATAGTAATTATACTATTCCTCATGACATCTTACAATATTTATTAACTCTTAAATGGTGGCTAAGAATTCTCCTATTCCACCTCATTATGTTAAAAAGTAAATGCAAGCAACTAGAAACTGCCACTGATAATGGCCACTGTCCCTACAGCTAACTTCCACTGATAATGGCCACTGTCCCTACAGCTAACTTCCACTGATAATGGCCACTGTCCCTACAGCTAACTTCCACTGATAATGGCCACTGTCCCTACAGCTAACTTCCACTGATAATGGCCACTGTCCCTACAGCTAACTGCTGTCCACTGATAATGGTCACAGCTAACTTCCACTGATAATGGTCACTGTCCCTACAGCTAACTGCTACTGATAATGGCCACTGTCCCTACAGCTAACTGCCACTGATAATGGCCACTGTCCCTACAGCTAACTTCCACTGATAATGGCCACTGTCCCTACAGCTAACTTCCACTGATAATGGTCACCGTCCCTACAGCTAACTTCCACTGCTAATGGCTGCCATCCATACAGCTAACTTCCACTGATAATGGTCACTGTCCCTACAGCTAACTTCCACTGATAATGGCCACTGTCCCTACAGCTAACTTCCACTGATAATGGCCACTGTCCCTACAGCTAACTGCCACTGTCCATACAGCTAACTTCTACTGATAATGGCCACTGTCCCTACAGCTAACTTCCACTGATAGTGGTCACTGTCCCTACAGCTAACTTCCACTGATAATGGTCACTGTGTCTACAGCTAACTTCCACTGATAATGGTCACTGTGTCTACAGCTAACTTCCACTAATAATGGCTGTTGTGTAGGGGCTAACAGAGAGGTCATGGAAATATCCTTACAGGGAGTTGCCGACAAAATGAAGCATCCGATATATTGAAAGGTATGAAGAAGGACGGGTAAATACACTAAAAACTCCATTAAGTTTTAACAGTAAGTGATTCTACAAACCTGCTTCTGTAATGTAAGTCATCATATGTCTGCCTGTCACTGTATGGAACGTTGCTTCTGTCATATCTTCCTGAAATAATAATAATATAGTGACAATAACAACACACAGGACCTTTTGATACTGCATAACAATTCTTGGTGTCACTCTAGTGTTAAATTGAGGGTCTACTGTATCTCTATTGCTGATGTACAGTCCCCCCCAAGTTGGTATGCCTGCTCCCCATATCAGCAACAGCTAGAGATGGGAGGAGGGAGTCGTCCATGTATGGCATACTGGATACTTTAATAGAACAAGAAATCCGTTAAGCTGTCCTTATGTATGTATCATGCTGGGTAGAAGCAAGGTATATGTAAACAAGCCACTGACTAATGTTTACAATGACATTGAAATATATATTAATTGGAAATGTTTTGGAACATCATAACCGAGACTGAGACAGACCTCAAAATGGACATTTCACCATTACATCGTTGTACTCAAGGAGTTTCATTCATACTGATTTATGAAGTGACTAAGCCAATAGTACTTAATATTAGAGTGAACAGCTACAGCAATAAACAAAATATCATTCTAATGGGATCTGTCATGTTACTGATATGTAAATTCATTGACTTAACACTGAAATAATGTTTCAGGGTGGCACCAGTTGCTTTATGGTACCTAACCCATTGTGCTTCTGCGGGTTTGTCCACCCCAGTTCTGCGTACTATCTCAGCATTATAACATTGTTTTGAAGGGCAATAATAGCACCTCTCACATCTTGTGATGTCTCTCCAATAATTCCTCGCTCCATTCGACGTAAGATCCCATTGTTGACTGGCATGGCATTGGTATCCATTTACGACATCCACTCAATCCTGTAATGTATGATCTGAAGCCTCGGGGGAGTCACATCGTTTAATAATGTATATACTCATTCATGCTCAATGGTCATGGATGTAGAACTACCAATAGTTAAAAAACAGGTCGAGCAACATTGCTTGGAACGCCACAAATCACATTGACCCCACGGCTAACGATACTTTTTTGGGGGACTGTAAATCCATTTACTTATGAAGGTAAGTACAGTAATATAGAAACAAATTACACGAACAATTAAAAATACCAAATAACAAAACCATGATACAAACTACAGTACTATAGAGACGTACAATAAAGAAACTTTTGGGGATACCATATTTGGGCCATTTCTCATCATGATCTCTTTCTCAGATGTTGATGGAGGGACTACCACTGGGAGTGGATACAAATGCTCATCTGTTTAAGATAAATAAACCAAATAGAAAATCTAACTGGACAACCATTCTGTTGATGATGGCTCTTTCTTTTCTATAAAAAAAAGAGAAAAAATAAAATCCGTCATGTAGAGCATTGTTTAAACTACAGTAATTTGTTTCCCAACCCACCTTACTTTTGTAGTGTAAACTATCTCCACACCTCTTCTAACTCCCAGGCATTTAACTTCATGTTGTTTCTGCATTAAGCCTTTCCCCACTTAATGCAAGGTAATTGGATATAAGGGCAAATCATATTTACTCTTCATTCATTATTCCATCATTCTTAATGTTGTAAAAGTTCTGATGTGATGCTTCCCTTACACAACATCCCAGGTCTAGGTTACCCAGGGCAGTACTACATCCTTTCACAAAAATCAGTCTATGTCATGTTCTCTTGTTTGTCCACACACTGTTGCTTCTTGGTGCATCTTTCACCTCCCTTTTCCATCTCTGTTCTGCTGTTCCCTCCTCACCTCTCATTATCTTAGAATCCCCCCCCCACCATCTCCATTTGTGCCCCCTCCTATGATTCAAACAGAAGAATGCAGAGGTTTTGAGGAGATATCATCATAAAACTGTAAGACAACTTACCCCTGTCATAACGACCCCCACCATATGGAGACCTTCGATCATAATCATCATAATAGCGATTGTAGTCCCTCCCAGCTGAACCCATTCTCCCACCATATCCAGAACGATCACGACTTTCATAGTGACCTCTGAAAGAAAAATTGTATAAGCCATAAAAACAATGAGGTATAATACTGTCTGGAATGAGAACAGACAATGTCAAGAACCTGCAAGCTATGTAATGGTACAACCATTCAGAAACACTGCTGTTTCCTGGATGTTCATCTATTATCCATCCATCCATTGCCATCTAGGTCTTCCCCTTACCCTCCTACCATCCAAATCTGAATTACCGGTACTAATCTTTCCATTCTCTCAAAATGTTCTTACCACCTTACTATACTATAACCTAATCCACTTTCTGTTCACACTTCCATTTCGCCTCCTAATTTCTGCATATTTTCATGTATCGTCCCAAGAAAAACTTTATTTCCCTTCCATTACTCTTTCTACAATTTCATTATTTTTCCTTTCTCGGAACACATACAATTCAAAATTTCTTACCAAGACACAAATATTGAGTTCCTCACTTACTTGCAGGTGACCAATACGTGAAATGTTTCCAGCTTTTAAGCTCTGAACTCTCAATAGATGAGGGGTGAGCTCTTTAACCCTGATCCAATATAATCATCATATGTGTAAACCAACTTAAAGTGTAGCATACACAGTATTGTGGAATCATTTACACAGCAGTGTTGGTGTAAGAAAACTAGAATTTTTTTGTTCATAAAAGTCTATAAAAGTGCTTGACTACATGTTATTCTATCACCATCCATCTTTATATATAGTCCCCCTTTTCACCCACAATATTATGCACAAAAACTGTGACATCATTATGGAAGTGGACTAGTCTGTGGCAGGGTAAGGTAAGAGAGGCTATGGTGTGGACCAAGCTGATCAACCTTGTAAGTTAACACCCAAGGGACACATTATAAAACACTGCCTCTAGTTTTTTAATCCTGTACTCATAAATTTTCAACAGTGATGACGTGGAGTGGATAATTAAGTAAAGTATATGGGTAAGATTCTACAAGTTTATCCTATTTTGACTGTGGTAAGTGAACACTATACTGCAAATACCTCGGATGTGGTGGGGGACGCCCCTGAGAAGGTCGCGGCCTATCAGATCGACCTCGTCTAGGTGGTGGGTCTTGTCTCCTTCCTGCTTGGCCTTCATTTTTATTATTAGGTTCTTCAGGAGGAGCTTCAATTTTTTCTTCAACAGATTTTCCTGTAAAACCATAAAATCACATTTTGATGTTCAAAGAATTGATCCCCCACTCCCATTACTACTACAGCAACAACACCTACTTAAAAGTACATGAAATTACCCACTCTGCATAAGAAAATAAGAAACTTCTTACTTGGAAAAAGCCAACATATATAAGCACAATAAAGGGGTGTAACTTAATGATATACAGTAGTAGTGCAGGAAATGAACACAGCATTCTAACCTGACAAACCACACAAAACTAAACCAATCCTACATAACCTAACCAAGCCACACTTAGGGAACATTACGAGCTTCACCCAACCTAATAAACTACACATTGGTAATGTAAACTAACCTAACATAACCTGAAAGAGATAAGTGACACTAGCATTTATATATGGCATCATAAACTACAAATTCGATTACTGTACAATTGCATGAATATCGTGCATAATGGTGATCTTCAAGTGTAAATTCCCTTGAAACGGTTATAACCTAATAAAACCCAAGACATTTTCAGATGATTCTGGGGTCATACTTATAAAACACAGTGTGGAGGAGACATGTGCATCTCACTTTGATTTTAACCTTAAATGGTAGCTAAGGATGCTGTACTCCATCCCCGTATGCACAAAAATGGAATGCAAGGAACAAAAAACATCCACTGATGATGGGTGCCACCCCTACAGCTAACTTCCACTGATGATGGCTGTCAATCTTACAGTTACTGGTAACCTCCAACACCCTCACAAGACAATTACAATACTAGGCAAAACACTCAACAAGCACAACATGTATAATACTTACACAACAAGTAAGACACTCACCTTGATTCATTTCCCATATATTCTTTTTCTGAAATGAAGCAAAAAATGAATTAATTAAAAAAAAAGAAGAATCAGAAAACAGGGTGTTTCACAACACTGTAATACACACTGCCTGCCTTACAGATTGCCATGAATGCTTGCACTGTTTATACACAACAGGCCCCTTGCCCTGCCTGCTAATTAAGTGACCCTGACCCCAAAACTACACATACACATCTCTGAGTCATAATATTGACCTAGTTCCAAATCAATATATTCCAAACTATAAGGCTATTTAGTTATCCTGAATAATTCTTAGGTTAACACACACACAAACATCAAGTGATGATAGTACTATAGTCAACCTACACTACACTATACAGGCCAGGGAGTATTTAAATAATGAATAATTTTTTTGGGTAAAGATGTGTATATAAAGTAGACACATTACCCCAAGTCAGAGAACTAAAATGATTTATTCTTACCCTCAAATGCTTCATACCCATGCAATGTGATTCCAAGGACTTCTTTGCATTCATTTCTGCAAAACAAAGCTGTAATCAAGGAAGTTCATGTCATTACTTGAAATAATGGTTATCTAAATATAAAAAATAATACACAAAGTTAAATTAGACTGTACTACTCGAGGTACAGTATAGGAAATTTGATAAAGTAATCTTGAAACTCTTTGTACGAGTCATTTGTTCTTACGGCAACTAAATATATCTCAGGTTATACACTACACAGCTATAATTTCAAAAGCATTTAATAACGCTTTACCTTCATGGAGAATACTCACACCCAAACTAGAGTGAGAAAACACAGCACTGCCACACCTACCTCACAATAGTATCCCACCCTTACTGGCTGGCTGTCTGTGTACTTCACTATGATGAATGTACCACCATACTTTTCAGCTAGGAGAAAACAAACATGTACGGTATGAAAATAATTATAACAAGAGTTTTTAGTTATGCACACACACAATATTTCACTCCTTCCTCCTCTACCTCCCTCACTCCTTCCTACTGCCTCTCTCCTTCCTCCTCTACCTCCCTCACTCCTTCCTACTGCCTCTCTCCTTCCTCCTCTACCTCCCTCACTCCTTCCTACTGCCTCTCTCCTTCCTCCTCTACCTCCCTCACTCCTTCCTACTGCCTCTCTCCTTCCTCCTCTACCTCCCCCAATCCTTTCTCTTCCTATCACTTCCTTGTTCTTCCCTTTTCTTTCCTCTCATCCCTCCCAGTTATACAGTCTCTCGTATCATCCACCTCCCAGTTACAGTCTCTCGTATCATCCACCTCCCAGTTACAGTCTCTTGTATCATCCACCTCCCAATTACAGTCTCTCGTATCATCCACCTCCCAGTTACAGTCTCTCGTATCATCCACCTCCCAGTTACAGTCTCTCGTATCATCCACCTCCCAGTTACAGTCTCTCGTATCATCCACATCCCAGTTACAGTCTCTCGTATCATCCACCTCCCAGTTACAGTCTCTCGTATCATCCACCTCCCAGTTACAGTCTCTCGTATCATCCATCTTAGAATTATACCGTACTTTCTTGCATCCAGTCCTGCTCTTCCCATTGTCTCAACGCATCTCTATCAACACTGCAGTTCTGTCTACAGTATAATCATTTTGTCATATCAGAACTAGCTTACAGACAGACATGAGTTTAGCAGTGTGTCCCTATGATATACGGAGTTTAATAATAAAAGGATTAGCAAACAAACTACGTACTGTATTCTCTAGGTTTACACTAACAGAATAATGTTAACAACAACAAATCACACGCTGAACCGTATAAAGAGAGTGACTGACACTACTCACCCAATCTCTTGTTTTCAGCTTCAAACCATGCGGAGTCGTGGTCATCATTGTATTCTAAGATGTCACTCCAAGAGCTCAACTCTTTTGGACCGTAGACGTCTTCATCTTTGTTATGGCTAATTTGAGTGGTATTATCAGCGGCTCGTTTTCCTTTAGCTTCTTCTCTCTGTTCGCTGCTATCACCACTATCTCCATCTTGTTTGTTTATGTGGTCGCCAACGTCTGTGTCTTGTTCCTGCCTGTGTATTTTGTTGTCTGTCTTCTCATCTTGAGAAGTGTCAAGTTCAAATCCTGTGGATATATTTATTATTCTACTCCCTAAAGTAACACAGAGGAAGCATTAATAGGTTTGTGGTGACGGAGAAACCACCATCAAAAACAATGACTGAGCTAAAACTATTAAGTTGTTCTTATGCAGAGATTTCAATTAGTCTTCTCTCTCTCAGCTTTGAGTTTGACAATAAAACTTTATCACTCAGTGGTATAAAGTACAAAGATTCTGCTTGCCAGCCCAGCAGTCACGTGACAACACCAGATAATATGGTTATCTTATGATGTAAGCACATAATATTTCATATACAGTTGGGTCTCACATTACGCGGTTAATGTAACCCGGAGGGTACCGCGGAAAGTGAGGAACGCGTAAAGTGAACAACATAACATATGGGATTAATTGAAATGGAGTCCAGGCCGATCCCCAAACTCCACTTTTTGACGACACACAACTATGTTGTAGTAAAAATATTATCTTAACTTTATGATGGCATGCACACACAATTAATAATTAAGAGAAATATCAACAATATTAGGTTTTTTAACACTTACATTAGTAGAAAAGATGGCTGGGCACACGGGGATGGGGGGTTGGTTCCGAGGCAGAGGGCAGAGTATTGGCCCTCACCTGTATCACTGGTATCAATTGTATCACTATCCACCACAGAGGCTTGCAGGGCCTCTTTGTTAAACCCCTCAAAGTCCATATAAGTCCATATCCTCACTATAATTATCACTATCACTGACTTGGGCCGGTTGTGGTGGGTGGCGGGTAAAGAACTCGGTAATGTTTTGATGACTGGGCGACCTTGTGCGCACCATTTTCGCGCCTCTTACACAACATGGCGGATGGCGGGAGGTTTGGATCCAAAAATGGCGCGGCTTGCCAGCCGCTCTCCGCGTAATGGGGTTCACGACCGCGGAATGTGAGCATGTTAGGTTCTGGCAAGGCACCGCGTTAACGGTGAAACGCGGAATGCGGGACCGCGTAATGTGAGGATTGACTGTACAGTACACAAGTGACTTCACCTTCCAAAGTACAGTACATATCAGTTTACTCAATTATCCTATAACATACTGTACTCAATCCCATATAACTTACTTTTCATTGTATTATTCATTAACTTGAATTTTTTCACATTATAGAAATGTAAACAATTTCAAACTCTCAACGGTATAAAAAATAAGTTAAATATCGTATGGCAGACAAAACAAACGAAACAGCCTGTCAGACTAAGTTAAATTTTTCAATATGATAACGCACAATGCTGTGCAGTGAGTAGTAGCTAAACTCTGGGGTTCTGTTCAAAACAAATAAGTTTGTCCTCCAGGTGACCCATCATAAAGACACTTTTCTCATCCTGATTATGTATTTTCTTGCCACATAGAGGAATTTGTCACAAACCAAGCATAGTTTATGTGGTTGTCTCCCTGACTTTCTGGTTCTGTAAGTTATTCCTCTTAGAAAGTCTTGTGACTGGGATTCATGCGACCACAATGCCACACATTAAATCATTCCCAGGAAGAAATATAAAGTGTGACAAGAAGGAACTATGTATCGTGAACTCAAATCATTTTGCAAACAAGACCAAAATACAGTAATACCATAAGCAGGTACTGTGCTGTAATAAAACTTGAAAAAGGCTCTTAATTCTTCATGAGTATGAGCATGTCCACATTCATTTTGCAGTCAATTATTTACTGTATGTGTGTGCGTCTAACTCTTTGATGTCTGTGTTTTGACTGTACACAACAATTATCGCAGGATCTGCATTTTTTGTGTGCACCACATATTTAAACTTCCTACTTTCTATGTTATTCCCCCTGAGGCTCTGAGGGTTTCAGTGCCTCCACAGTGTGTGTTTCTTTTGAATACTCCAAGGTAGTAGGTAGTAGGCAGCTATCAAACAGGGAGGTACTACCACCTGGGAAGATTTTGGAAGCATAATGTGTTGTCATTTACATACAATATATACTGTACACAATATATTATTTCTTACTCTTCATCTGTTTTATTTTTTCCATTTGTTTTTTTGTATACAATTTGTTTCTTGTTCCCCAGATATGGGTCAGTGACCTGTTCCCGGGAGGGCTATACCTTTATATTTTTTCATGTTTTATTGTTCTTCAAATGGTATATGACTTACTTTATTTATTATGCTCAAGATTCTGTGCCAACAACATCAATCTATACCATTATGCATCATGAAACTCAAATCAAATTCTGAAACACACACACACACACACAAAGGTAATAAATACTGTATTATAAAAGCTCACCTGCTCTTGAGTCACAATCGTCCTTTGTGTATTCCCCCTGAAAACCAATGTTTTGATGTGAACTGATGTCTTCCCATCCTGAAAATTCTACTGTGGTGTCCAGGTCAAATCCTTGTTGCTGTTCCTGTTTCTGTGGTTGTTTCTGTGGCTGCGGTATTTTTCTGGGCACCTTTGCTGTAAATATTGAAGGAAGACGTGTAAATATTCTGACAAGCACACCAACACACATCTCATGAGAAACTGCAATAAATCAATTCATTATCTATTACTGTAACTCCCACTGTTATCTCTATCTTAGTATTTTTCACATTTCTTTCTCTTACTTGGGTCATATTTCTTAAGACTATGGATGAAGAAAAGCCAGCAATTATTCCTACTGACATTCCGGGTATGATCGACCCTGCCTGCTGCCTAAAGGGTGAATTATTATCACGGGTAATGTATGAGAACACTGCTACCACCAGAAGGAGTTGTTTGATTTTGTTCAATGTTCCACAGATGTTCTTATCATTATAGTAAGTATTTTAAAAGAGAAAACATTAACTAGAACTTAACCAACCAAAGAACCTACCTAACCTTACCCACAGTAACTTCAATTCTAACAATATGATGATCATCATTTATAAATTGAATAAGGTTAAGAACCTACTGAGCAGAGAAAATTATATGGGATTTGTGCATGTTATGGACACAACTCGTTTGTTAACAATTTAAGTAAGACTGGAATCTGAATTTATTTGTTTACAATCGGACGAGAATACGCGCTAACAGGACAGAATTTTCGGCCGAATATTTAATATAAAAATTTAATTTCTTCCTGTGCAAAGCATGTAGAGACTTCATTTTAGTGTCACATGATCAGTTATTAACCATGTTTTTATCCTGCAATTTCCCTCATCCTTCATGCCCTGTCCACTACAGGTGATTTATAATTGTAGATAGAGAGAAAACTTATAATTAAAATACAAAGTTATCGCCTCTTTCAAAATAGTTACTATAATGATAAGAACATTTGTGGAAAAAATGAACGAAATTAAACAAATCCTGGTGCTGGTGGTGCTGTAATGTGGAATATTCTAAAATACAGTACAGTATATGGTAGTTCTTTACCACAAGTACAGTCCTGTACTCCCATACACACATATTTTTACATAAAGATATACACATTAATGCACAAACAGATATTACCCTACACAATTGTAGGTCTGGCATAAATATGAAATGGTTAAAATGTGGGAAGTATCATCGTTTCGGTCATCTAGCGAATTTTAGGGTTACAGTCCAACTCGGCCCAAATCCAACTCAGACCATCAAATACCAACTCGGACCATCTCGGATAACCAACTCAGGCCACTTAGGTTAACAAACTCGGACTAAAAAGTAAAAGTTTACAAATTTTTGCATGAATGATAAAAAGCAGCATAGATTTTAAGGGGGGGGGAATTGATTTGTTATTAATTATCTTTTCATTCTATATTATAAATATATTAATGTACATATGTGGAGGTGGTCTTTTAACTTTTACATATATAATTTTATATTTTACATTTAGTTCACAATTAAGACCACTCTACCTGGAGACCTGACAACGACACCCTCACAAAATATGACGGTTAAGGATAGCCTGATCACGAGATCTGAGGTTGATGAGTTTCATAACAATTTAAATAATGAGTTACTTAATGCACAAATAACAATGACCTCAAATGGATACATAATTATTTAAAGAATATTATTGGCCAAAGGAAGGCTATAGGTTGGTGACTAAATCGAGAAGTTTACTTCCGAGATTATTATAAGGTATTGGCCGGTAGGGTTAAGACTGAGATAAGAAAAGCAAAGAGGAATAATGAACTGAAGGTAGCAAGGGAGGCGAAGTCAAACCCCAAGGAATTCTTTCAAATGTATCAAACTAAAACATGAGACAAAATTGGACCAATACAGGTGCGCTAACTTATAACGACGGAGAAATGAGCAATAATCTGAACAGGTATTTTTCAACAGTTTTCACCATCGAAAATTTAAATATGATATAGCCGGTGCGACTATATACAGAGACAGTGAAGAAAATAGATTAAGTGAGACAGTAGTGACTAGTAACGATGTTGGTAAGCAAAGAGACAAGCTAAAGCCTAATAAGTCACCAGGTCCCGATGACGGTTAATATATATACGACTAATCTGCGGACGAGTTATTTTTATTAGTTTATTTTCTTTCATTATTTTCATCAGGAGTTGTGATATGATAATCATTTCTTGTGCAAATTCTTTGTTTCATAAATAATTAGGCGCCTATGAGCCCACTAATTTGTCTTCCTCTTGGTAATGAGGCCGCGCTATGGTTCTGTGCTTTTCCCCGGGCCCACAGCAGTTTCATTTTCAGCATGACATGTGAAGGTTGTCGCCGGTCTTATATGGACGTAATTTGCGAATTAAGGGATAAAGACGAGACTCTTCAATTATTCAAAGACCACAACATTGTTCCGTTAAATAGAGACTGAGGGAATTCCTGTGCTTTCAGACTGGAAAGAAATTTGTTCATCACTTCCACAACGCCGTGGCTCAACGTTACCCGCCATGACAGTAAATGCCTCAAATTTCACCATAATCATAGTAAGTTCTTTCTGTTTAATATACCGGGGGGTACAGGGGGGGGGAGCCCACCGGTAAGGAAGTCAGGTAAGGTTAGGTAGGTTTGTTTGGTTAGGTTGGTTTGGTCTGTTTTTCATACTCACAAATGTTAAGTTACGTTTATTTTAAAAATATCCATTTTTTAAACACATTTGCACAAACTTCAACAGTGTTCACTCTAAAGAAAACCTCCAGAAAATCCGGAGTTTTTATAATTGTTTTCGATCAATTTCAGCTGCGGGTTAGTCCTGAATAATTACTCCGATGATATAGTTGCCAGAGCATTAAAGGAATGTAAGGAAGAGCTCAGTATGCCCTAAGTAAATTTGTTAAACATGTCATTAAAATCGGGTGTAGTACCAGAATCCTGGAGGATAGCGAATGTGATACCAATTTTCAAGAAGGGAGATAGTTCACTATCCTCTGACTACCGTCCAATCAGTTCAACATCAATTGTAAGCAAATTGCTGGAAGCAATGATTTCAAACCCTATTAGAAATCACCTGGAGAAGCACAAGTTTCGAATGTGAATCACGGTTCATTGATCACGTTCTACTAACATAAACTCATAAAATTCCTCCTTCATACCGAGTGAACCCTCAGTGTTCACTCATTCACACTTTTTGTGTTTCAGTGAACCAAAAGAGACATAAAACATATCTCAAACTCATTCCTGAACCTCTAGTTAGCCGGTCCGACTAATTACCCAAATGTAGCCAAATATAGCCGGAATGAAGTCAAATAATGGTCCTAGATGAATAAATCGGACTGCTAATCACTTCTCGACTAGTATTTGGTGTCAGAAAGTCACAAAAAATTGGTAAACTTACTTTAATCTGAGTTAATAGATCGCGTGCATGTACCGACGGAGCGAGGAATTACCCAAATGTAGCCAAATGTAGCCGCAATGAAGTCAAATGATGGTCGTACAAGCGTAATTCGGGTTGTGAATCACTTCTCGATTATTATTTGGTGTCATAAAGTAAAAAAAAAATTGGTAAACTTAATTTAATCTGAGTTGTGTTGTGTTAGGTTAGGTTAGGTTAGGTTAGGTTAGGTTAGATTAGATTAGGTTAGGTACATGCACTTGATCTATTAACTCAGATTAAATTAAGTTTACCAATTTTTTGTGACTTCGTGACACCAAATACTAGTCGAGGTTAGATTAGGTTAGGTTAGGTACATGCACTCGATCTATTAACTCAGATTAAAGTAAGTTTACCAATTTTTTGTGACTTTGTGACACCAAATACTAGTCGAGAAGTGATTAGCAGTCCGATTTATTCATCTAGGACCATTATTTGACTTCATTCCGGCTATATTTGGCTACATTTGGGTAATTAGTCAGACCCCTAGTTAGCTACTTTGAAGTGTGCAAGGTGGGCCGAGGTAGTAATGTGTGGGCCGAGTTGGCTATTTAAGATGGGCCGAGTTGGAGGTACACCGAATTTTATGATGGGTTAAGTTGGGTTAGGTTGGGTTAAATTAGGTTAGGTTAGGTTAGGTTAGGTTGAAATTATGTAGGTTAGGTAAGGATGGTTAGGTTGGATAACTAAATCCAGGGATGACTGAATTGATAATTTTACCAAAATATGTTGGAGGTATTGTACTGTACTTTATACTTTAACCTGATTCACCTGGCTCTGAAACCTGACAAGATAACTGTATAGACTGTCTGCCTCACCTTTTGGAGGAAATGGCTTCTTAAATCTGTCATCATCTTTTTTTCCTTCGTTCCCTCGCCCAATGTTGGCCAGGATCGCTGCTAGACCACGGTTTGCACGTATTACACTCTCAACACCTGAAAGTATAATAAACACCTCGTAAACTCAATTGTATCAAGCATAAATTCATGACAGGAATTTACTATAGGGCTAACCCTTTAGGCATGGGGGTCTAGTAAATTCATCTGGTGTTAGCCAATAAGATATAAAGAAGCATCCCGTAATGAAGGTGAAGATTACTCCTTCATTCAGACGCACAAATTTAAATATTAATAGCCTGATCAAAAGAGTTAATTGTTAAATATTGACGCAAATAAATAGCTCAAGACACAATCATTTCTTTTACTACGTGACAACAAATTCCTCTTCTGCACACACCTCCTAGCTATCTAATAAGTGGCTGTATATTAAATTTATCACTATCAACATATCACAGTGTAAAGGCCTCACCCTCGTCTGCCATTATTAATTTTGTTTTTTAGTTTTGTCTTCAGTGGTTGAGGAGCGTCTCACCACCTCGCCACAACAGTGTCTAGTGTTGGTAAAACTACTACGAACATCTTGAACCAAATATTTATTAGTAGTAAAAATTAATATTGGTAGTATGGTTAATATTAGTCTTATAAGTTAAAATTAATAAATATTAATTATTATTATTATTATTATCTTTTATCTCCTCATAAGTAATTACTCAGTTCAGTTCGTAACCTATTTTAACATCATCTTTCCATGGTTTGGGAATACATTTCTCAAATTGGTTATTTGGCTTTATTCCGATAAATATTCAATATATCTAATACCTGGATCAGTTTAAATTGCATTGTTTATAAGGTCAAGTCAATGAGATTTCATTGATAAGTCAGTTTTAAACTTACAATTTTCAAAATAGAAGGCCCAGCACTTCTAAACATTCCGGGCTACTTATTATTATCCCTAAGGTGCCACCCGAGTCGTAATTATTTTTTAAAGGCAATATACATAACATAAGAAGAACATAAGAAAATAAGGAGTCTGCAATAGGCCGGTTGGCCTGTGCATGGCAGCTCCTGTCGAGAGTTACTACCACTCTCTATCATCCATGAATCTATCTAGCCTCCTTTTGAAACTCTCCAGAGTTCCCGCACTTACTACAAAGTTGCTAAGCTTGTTCCACTCGTCCACCACCCTATGTATGAACCAGTTCCTTCCTATCTCCCTCCTAAACCTAAACTTATCCAACTTGAATCCGTTGCTCCGAGTCCTATCCTGCTCGGATATTATAAGAACTTTATCTATATCCCCTTTATTGATTCCTTTCACCCACTTAAATACTTCTATCATATCTCCCCGCACTCTTCGTCTTTCTAGGGAATGCAAGTTTAGTTTCATTAACATATCTTGATATGGAAGGTTTCTAAGTCCCGGAATCATTTTCGTCTCCACATCTCGCTACTCACAAATTATAATTTATCTTGTAATGCATTCCTGGTCCAAGATGATACAAAATGTGTTTGGTAGATTGTTGAGGTAATAGTTTACAAGTGTTATATTTCACATTAGGTACTACCAGTGCTTGTTAGGTTAGGTTAGTCTTACATTATTTTCTCACTATACAAAACCCATGGTACTTAAGGTAATGTACTAGGTATATACTTTATTCATTTTTTAATGTGATAGGTGCTAAATTACAGTAGGTAGCTCTATTTATGAATTACCGGGGTGGATAAGGGCGTGTTGACATTGATAAAGTCCGAATAGATCTCTAAACTCGCTACAGTAATGTTAAGACACAAAGATGGACTCTCAAAGGTTCCTCACCCCTTCACTGCAGGGATATCACTTTAATATTTTATTTAACTAACAATAGACGAAATTATTTAACATACAATATTTTTTTTAAAAAACATTCCGGGCAATAAGTCCAAAGAGCAATTCCAAATGTCGAGTTAAATTTTACGAGCCTGACAAATGGATTCGTCAAACTCTATTAGCAGCTTGTACTGTACTGTACATTCGGGTTACCATTTAGTAACCTAAGCGACATTTAAGTTATTTTATTTTTTGTCACCCATGGAAATATGGTATGCAGTTCACAACTACTGTAAATTAGTACCGAACTATTGTAGTTTAGTACCTAACTAACTACAAGAAAACCTCCAATGTATTCCTAAAACAAATGAAATCAGTTTACAAACACTAATTTACAGTAGTTAGGTAGGTTTTTGTGGTTGTGAAGAGATTCATTTGTTTTAGGAATACATTGGAGGTTTTGGTTTGGTTAAGTTTGGTTTCGACAGTGATTTGGGAGTCGAAATTGTTATGAGAATAACAACCACAGCCATTAAATGAATATTTACCAAAGATTTTGACGATGAACTGTTAGTTCTTACAACTTTTGCTTTTTTGTATAATTCTGACACTTATCAGCTTACTTGTCATTCGGGAGGAAACCGGAGTCTGGAAAACCTGTTATGTTTGGTAAGGTCACACTTCTGATGTGAGCCCGGCCGAGTGTAGGACAAAAGCCCCCTAGCACAAATAATTATAAGACTTTAATTATCATTATTTTTATTATTTATAGTTTACAGTTTATGAACCTAACCTATTTTGAACTTTTAACGAGGGGTTATATCCAGGGGGCTTTTGTCCTGACCATGCAGAACTCAAACACATAACATATTGGTGAGATACATGTGTTACTGCTGTACTGTATCACCAACACAAAGGTGAGGAAAAAACGTCCGAGGACTCTCTCTTGGCAGGGGAAAAGGAAGAAAGTTTGGAACCACAGAAACATACTAAACTAGCACAAGAGTATCCTGGATCTTTTCGGTTTTGTGGTGCACACTTAAAAATGTAAATACTGTATATTTTTCTAACATAGATTTTTATGTTGATTCCAAAAATGTTGTTCACCCTTTTTTGGAGGGGAGAAATGAATAGCAAAAAAATTATAGTCTTTTAAACTTTCAATGTTCTACATTGAAATGTTACTATTTTTAGCCTAAATTGTTTTAGTCTATGGTTTTCGTTGCAGACCTAACCTGTAAAGATCCTAAACCTATAAAACACTTACCTTATTTGTATTTTCAGTGTTTAGTACAGTAAGTGTTTTATAGGTTAGGAAAGATTGGGTAAGGTTTGGTGTTCTTTGCTGCCATATGGCATCACAAAAATTGTGACCAAGTCCCAGGTTGCTGATGCGACTGACTTTCTGCCTCATTTACACACAATTGCAGGGTCTCAATTGTTTCTATTATTTTGACAAAACAAAATGTATCTGTATATTGTTCCTCACTGTTGATGTTTTTTATTTTTATTTTCCATTTCTGTATTTATTTATGCCCCCCCCCCAGTCCCGATGGAGTTCGGCGACCTGTCCCCAGGTGGGCTATCCCTATTGGTGAACTGTAATGGTCACTATACTGTAACCACCTCACAAACCAGTGGCCTGGGATTAATCCCCAGGCATGCAGGGTAAAACAATGGGCAAGTTCCTTTTTGCTACTTGCTGTTACACCCAGCAGTATTGGGGACCTGTAAATTAATTGATTAGAAGCTTGTGTTCTGTGGTATTCATTAGCCAGCACAGTTGATTAGTTGTTTAATTTCCTGGGTTATTCCTTTGTTAACTCAAGGTGTAGCCATTGTGTTGGCAACAACTTTAACACCTTATGGAGATTCGTACCTTGGTGACCTTAGGGCTTGCCAGCCTCAAATACAAGGGGCAACCATTACTGTATATTATGATTACAGTACAGTACTGTATTACTAATCTTCATGTCCAACTCCAAACAGAGATGTCAAAGATACTGTAATTTTAGTGTATGTAAAACATTGTTCGATGCAGGTACTGTAATGTATATCAAAGATCTTGCTTTAGACAAATATTTTGATGGTTAAAATTCATAAATATTGTTTTGCCCAACTAAAGTAATACCCATGATGCATTGCACTGCCTAAGGTTGAAGATTTGATACAGTCATCCATAATATTATTACTATAGTATTACACTGTGATGTATGCACAGCTAGGCAACAGTCAGTCACTACAATGTTGTGCTGTAGAGTACACCAGTCTCTGCAGTATTGTGCTGTGGTGTACATCAGTTACTACAGTGATGTGTTGTGGTGTACACCAGTTACTATAGAATTATATGTGGTGAACACCAGTCACTACAATACAGTGCTATATTGTACTACAGTGTATACAGTTGGCCAACAGTCACTGCAATATTGTGCAGTACTATGTTGTACAGTTACACACAGTTGGCAAACAGTCACCACAATATTGTGCAGTACTATGGTGTACAGTTACACACAGTTGGCAAACAGTCATCACAATATTGTGCAGTACTATGGTGTACAGTTACACACAGTTGGCCAACAGTCACCACAATATTGTGCAGTATTATGGTGCACAGTTACACACAGTTGGCCAACAGTCACCACATTATTGTGCAGTACTATGGTGTACAGTTACACACAGTTGGCCAACAGTCACCACAATATTGTGCAGTACTAAGGTGTACAGTTACACACAGTTGGCCAACAGTCACCACAATATTGTGCAGTATTATGGTGCACAGTTACACACAGTTGGCCAACAGTCACCACAATATTGTGCAGTATTATGGTGTACAGTTACACACAGTTGGCCAACAGTCACCACAATATTGTGCAGTATTATGGTGCACAGTTACACACAGTTGGCCAACAGTCACCACAATGCCATTGGCTGAACCAACATTCCTTGCCTGGTGGTACAGTATTGTGTGTTAACTCTTTATTTGTGAGTGACGACCATCCCCTTGTGAACTAAAGCCACAATACCAGGTACAAGTTGTGGCAACATGAAGAAAACCATCAAGAACTCTATTTCAAATGAATGGTTTATTCATTAATAACACATACAATTAATATCTGGTAATAATTGTACAGTACCATTCATTTCTATGTGAATCTGGTCATCAAGTGACAGAAAACTAAAAGATTGACATACAAAAAGGAATAAAAACTTGACTTATTTTCCTAAAGCAACTTACACTGTATTAGTGAACAACTAGACAAGTATCAAGCTACTGATTGTATCCAAATGTTGATAATGATGTTGCTGGTGGAGGAGGTGGTGGTGGAGGAGCACTAAACAAACTCTGTCCACTCCCCTGCAAACAAAGTAAAAAAAACTCTTAAGTGGAATATTGGATTACATTTTTATTTTCATGCAGCATTGAGAGGGGTGGCTGGCCTTCTAGAGCATGAGAGGGGTGGCTGGCCTTCTAGAGCATGAGAGGGGTGGCTGGCCTTCTAGAGCATGAAAGGGGTGGCTGGCCTTCTAGAGCATGGGAGGGGTGGCTGGCCTTCTAGAGCATGAGAGAGGTGGCTGGCCTTCTGAGCATGCATGAGAGAGGTGGCTGGCCTTCTGGAGCCTGGCCCTGGAGCATGAGAGGGGTGGCTGGCTTTCTAGAGCATGAGAGGGGTGGCTGGACTTCTAGTACATGAGAGGGTGGCTGGACTTCTGGAGCATGAGAGGGTTGGCTGGCCTGGCATTGGCTGGCTAGAGCATGAGAGGGGTGGCTGGAGAGCATGAGAGGGGTGGCTGGACTTCTAGTACATGAGAGGGGTGGCTGGACTTCTAGTGAGCATGAGAGGGTGGCTGGCCTTCTGGAGCATGAGAGGGGTGGCTGGCTTTCTAGAGCATGAGAGGGGTGGCTGGACTTCTAGTACATGAGAGGAGTGGCTGGACTTCTAGTACATGAGAGGGGTGGCTGGCCTTCTGGAGCATGAGAGGGGTGGCTGGCTTTCTAGAGCATGAGAGGGGTGGCTGGCCTTCAAGAGCATGAGAGGGGTGGCTGGCCTTCTAGAGCATGAGAGAGGACACACACACACACACACACATATATACACACACACTCTCAGGATCAACAGAAGTCAATAAATACAGACAATAACCAAGACTTTACCATAAGGCATCTCAGCAACTTACTGGAGGGTAGTTAAAGAAACCTGCAGCAGGGTTGAAAGTGTGCATAGCTGGGTTGAAATTGGGTGGTGCTGCACTGTAACCTGCTGCTGCTGGGTTGTAACCATGTGGTGCAGAGTTGTAACCTGTTGAGCTGTAACTGGCTGCTGAGCTGTATCCCTGTGCTGCTGGGTTGTAATTTGGGGGTGCAGTGGAGTAGTCTGGGGGGGAAGAGGTGTAACTTGGTGTTGCAGAGGCAGGACTTAACGTGGCAGAGCCGTAGTTCTTTGTTGGGGACGTATAATCCGGCGCAGCGGAGATGTCACTCTTCGACGTAGGGTTATAACTGTGCGCGGCAGAGCCGTAACTCTGCGGCGACTCGCTCTTCTTGGAGTTAGTGTTTGGTAGACTCTCTTGGGCTGAGTCAGACTCACCTTTACTGGAGTCAACTAGTTCACTCTTGTTACTCTTATCCCTCATGTCTGGTTTATTGTGTGGATGACCTCTATTGGAGTTGGCCCTCCCTAGCTGAGCTGCCTTCTCAAGTTCCACCACTATATTGAACTTTAGCTCAGCCTCCGAGATCAGCTGAGGAGAAGAGTCAACACATTAATATGCTATAAGTTTAGCTCAGCCTCCAAGATCAGCTGAGGAGAAGAGTCAACACATTCATATGCTATAAGTTTAGCTCAGCCTCCAAGATCAGCTGAGGAGAAGAGTCAACACATTCATATGCTATAAGTTTAGCTCAGCCTCCGAGATCAGCTGAGGAGAAGAGTCAACACATTCTTATGCTATAAGTTTAACTCAGCCTCTGAGATCAGCTGAGGAGAAGAGTCAACACATTAATATGCTATAAGTTTAGCTCAGCCTCTGAGATCAGCTGAGGAGAAGAGTCAACACATTCTTATGCTATAAGTTTAGCTCAGCCTCTGAGATCAGCTGAGGAGAAGAGTCAACACATTAATATTCTATAAGTTTAGCTCAGCCTCTGAGATCAGCTGAGGAGAAGAGTCAACACATTAATATGCTATAAGTTTAGCTCAGCCTCTGAGATCAGCTGAGGAGAAGAGTCAACACATTAATATTCTATAAGTTTAGCTCAGCCTCTGAGATCAGCTGAGGAGAAGAGTCAACACATTCTTATGCTATAAGTTTAGCTCAGCCTCTGAGATCAGCTGAGGAGAAGAGTCAACACATTAATATGCTATAAGTTTAGCTCAGCCTCTGAGATCAGCTGAGGAGAAGAGTCAACACATTCTTATGCTATAAGTTTAGCTCAGCCTCTAAGATCAGCTGAGGAGAAGAGTCAACACATTAATATTCTCTCAGAGGAGAAGAGTCAACACATTCTTATGCTATAAGTTTAGCTCAGCCTCTGAGATCAGCTGAGGAGAAGAGTCAACACATTAATATTCTATAAGTTTAGCTCAGCCTCTGAGATCAGCTGAGGAGAAGAGTCAACACATTCTTATGCTATAAGTTTAGCTCAGCCTCTGAGATCAGCTGAGGAGAAGAGTCAACACATTAATATTCTATAAGTTTAGCTCAGCCTCTGAGATCAGCTGAGGAGAAGAGTCAACACATTCTTATGCTATAAGTTTAGCTCAGCCTCTGAGATCAGCTGAGGAGAAGAGTCAACACATTAATATTCTATAAGTTTAGCTCAGCCTCTGAGATCAGCTGAGGAGAAGAGTCAACACATTCTTATGCTATAAGTTTAGCTCAGCCTCTGAGATCAGCTGAGGAGAAGAGTCAACACATTAATATTCTATAAGTTTAGCTCAGCCTCTGAGATCAGCTGAGGAGAAGTCAACACATTATGCTATAAGTTTAGCTCAGCCTCTGAGATCAGCTGATCAACACATTAATATGCTATAAGTTTAGCTCAGCCTCTGAGATCAGCTGAGGAGAAGAGTCAACACATTCTTATGCTATAAGTTTAGCTCAGCCTCTGAGATCAGCTGAGGAGAAGAGTCAACACATTAATTATGCTATAAGTTTAGCTCAGCCTCTGAGATCAGCTGAGGAGAAGAGTCAACACATTAATATGCTATAAGTTTAGCTCAGCCTCTGAGATCAGCTGAGGAGAAGAGTCAACACATTCTTATGCTATAAGTTTAGCTCAGCCTCTGAGATCAGCTGAGGAGAAGAGTCAACACATTAATATTCTATAAGTTTAGCTCAGCCTCTGAGATCAGCTGAGGAGAAGAGTCAACACATTAATATGCTATAAGTTTAGCTCAGCCTCTGAGATCAGCTGAGGAGAAGAGTCAACACATTAATATGCTATAAGTTTAGCTCAGCCTCTCAGCTTCAGCTATAAGTTTAGCTCAGCCTCTGAGATCAGCTGAGGAGAAGAGTCAACACATTCTTATGCTATAAGTTTAGCTCAGCCTCTGAGATCAGCTGAGGAGAAGAGTCAACACATTAATATTCTATAAGTTTAGCTCAGCCTCTGAGATCAGCTGAGGAGAAGAGTCAACACATTCTTATGCTATAAGTTTAGCTCAGCCTCTGAGATCAGCTGAGGAGAAGAGTCAACACATTAATATTCTATAAGTTTAGCTCAGCCTCTGAGATCAGCTGAGGAGAAGAGTCAACACATTCTTATGCTATAAGTTTAGCTCAGCCTCTGAGATCAGCTGAGGAGAAGAGTCAACACATTAATATTCTATAAGTTTAGCTCAGCCCCTGGTCTGCGTAATAACTCCCGTGTCCATAAAAAATGTCTATTCCCTTTATATTTTTGTCCTTATAATAATTATGATTTTTTTTATGTTTTTGCACATTATGTATCAAAAGATTGTGCGTGAATGTAACAGAGTAAAAAAATGAAGAAAATTATGTATGTGTACCTGAAATTACCAGTTGAAAAATAACAGCTCTGGCATTTTTCTGTCACTGGTTCAGTGAGCACCTCCCAGGCATTCCCTGGTAAAGTTGGGTTAGGTTGGGTATAATGTAACACAACATGTACACTCACATGAACGGTGCTGGGGGTCCTATGTTTTTCATGGAATTCTTTAAGTGACTCCAGAAGCATAGAGATAACATCTGTGGCAACATTTGCATCATCTTGGTGAATCACAGCGCTCTCAGCCTGAGGAAATAGAACACAATAACAATCACAACACTCAGCCCGGGGGAAACAGAACACATTAACAGAGCTTACTGTAGTATCAAACGTTGCCAAATTCCTTGACATGTGACAACAAGGTCTGTGGGGCCACAACTCTACACACCATAAACCAATATTACTATTGACCAAACTACAGTAATGTGATAAACCTATATGGCAGGTGGAGTTAAATTCTCTTACTATAGCTATGTTCAAATGACATTCTCCTTAATACACAAGAAATAAATCCCACTTTAGAGGCTCTGGCATCAACCATCCATTACTGTACTCAGAATTATTAAATTTACATAGAAAAATGTGTGATCACCCACCTCTACACACACACACACATGCACACAACACATATGCTACGCACGCACGCACACACACACACCAACTCCACTAAAATACTGTCTGGACAAAATACAACTCATCTTTGCACACCACAGGGCAGCACCTTCCTCTTTGTCTTTAACTCACCAGGAAGGAACCAGAACAATGAACAATAAAACTAACTCACCAGGAAGGAACCAGAACAATGAACAATAAAACTAACTCACCAGGAAGGAACCAGAACAATGACAATAAAACTAACTCACCAGGAAGGAACCAGAACAATGATACAATAAAACTAACTCACCAGGAAGGAACCAGAACAATGATACAATAAAACTAACTCACCAGGAAGGAACCAGAACAATGATACAATAAAACTAACTCACCAGGAAGGAACCAGAACAATGAACAATAAAACTAACTCACCAGGAAGGAACCAGAACAATGAAACAATAAAACTAACTCACCAGGAAGGAACCAGAACAATGATACAATAAAACTAACTCACCAGGAAGGAACCAGAACAATGATACAATAAAACTAACTCACCAGGAAGGAACCAGAACAATGATACAATAAAACTAACTCACCAGGAAGGAACCAGAACAATGAAACAGGAAGGAACCAGAACAATGAAAACTAACTCACCAGGAAGGAACCAGAACAATGATACAATAAAACTAACTCACCAGGAAGGAACCAGAACAATGAAACAATAAAACTAACTCACCAGGAAGGAACCAGGACAATGATACAATAAAAGCAACAATTACTAACTTACCAGTTTCTTAAGCAGTGGTCCAGCAGTTTCTCCTGAGAGGTGTTCACGGGGTGGTGCAAACATCGGGGGTGGTGCTAACATCGGGGGTGGTGCAAACGTCGGGGGAGGTGCTACCATCTGGGGAGGTGCTAACATCGGAAGAGGTGCTACCATCGGTGGAGGTCTGGAGAAGTTTACCTCACTCCTGGGACATAACACACCTGTCACTTGTATATTACACTATATATAACAAGTAAATAACAATGTCTTATTTATTAGCACAGTAGCTTTTTCAGCTGATAACTTGAGTCTATATATCTATCAACACAGTATATATATATATATATATATATATATATATATATATATATATATATATATATATATATATATATATATATATATATATATATATATATATATATATATATATATATATATATATATATATATATATATATATATATCACGCATAAGGAACAAACCAGGGACCTCTGTAGTATGGGAACAGGAAATGGCATAACCCCAGTGGAAGCTCTCGTTGCTTAAGAATAAGAGGAAGGAGAATGCTTTGAGTGAAAATACAACAGAGCCGAGGTTGGTTTTTAGTTGTCTTTGCGGTGCTGTGGTAGAACTGCTTGTTCCCATGCAGAGGTCCTGGGTTTGATCCCTGACACATGAGATATTATTTGTATGTAATGTATGTACTGTATATATAGTTACTATCTCTCAAACTTTAAAATTTCTCACAGATTTGATACATCCTAAATATCCAATTTGACTGTGGGTTATTCACCAACAGTTGGAAAGTCATTTTAATTAGCTAAAACAAAAAAAGTACAGTATACAGTTTTATTGCTCTGAGTTTTAACATACTGGGTATTAACTAAACAAAAGATATTAATTGCTATACTGTACAGTATTGTGAAAAGTAAATGTGGGGCCCATAAGCCAGATGGTCTAGTACAGATACTGAACATTATAGTAAGTACATACTGTACACAAAGGCAGTGTTGCCAGAGCACTGCACTTGACTTCAGTCACTTCTCAACCTGTAAATTTGTAAAGTTAGGTACCCATTCACAACCTGGGTGGACTGGGGGCACAAACCAGGATCCCTTAGAACAAGTGGCAAGAGATGTATCCACTCAGCTTCTAAAACCCTCCCCCCAGCCAGTCTTGCCTAGGTGCATTATACAGCATATTTGGCTAAGATAAAATATGTCTACCACTGTTAATAATATAGTCTATGCAGTATAACCCTAATAACCCTGACTACCTGTACTTGGGACCAAAGCAAACTTTTTACATTGTGGAATAACTGTTTGACCTACTGTTAGGGTAAGTGACGTCATACTGATCAACGAGGTAAACAAAAATTTTTATATTGTACTTTTATATATGTACAGTACTACTATATACAGTGCAGTATGTACTACTTTAATGTACTACTATATTACATAATACTATACTATATATGTACTACATAAGAAGTGAAAAGTACCTTATCAAGGGTTCAGCTCTTCTGCTATATCCCTCTGAAATAATGGAAAATATACACAGTACAGTACTTAAAAACAAATGAGTTTAAAATTACATACATACTGTTCATTTAAGATAATTATGTGTTGCTATACTCTAAAACAGAGTTTCCCAATTAGTTTTAGGCATTACCAGACAACAGACATGACAACAATACTTATTAGCCCCACATTGACTTTAAATTGTATTTTTTTCCCCCAAAATTTTCAAGGTGACTGCCTACATTGTCGTACTTTGCATGACTGCAAATAAAACTTGCGATTTAATTTATACCATTCTTTTATTGCTAATTGTGTATTATACAGTAATTACAATACTGAACATGAAATACAACTGTCACTGAATTGACAAGAACTGAGTTTTAGTTATGAGCAAAATGGCATTTATGGTTGGTGACCATTTCTTAAATCAGTGGGGATAACTTTGTTTGGGAACATGTGATACGGTATTACTTTTTGGGTTCAGTCTGTGTCTATCTTTGTTACAGATGTTCAGGTGGGCTGAAGTAGAAAAAAAAAGACCAAAAGTACACCTATTAGTCTTATATGATGGCTGTCGTTACCCCTCCAAAAAAGCCAAATTACCCTGTGGGTGTATTTTACCCGTAATTGGGAACCCCTGCTCTAGAAGATCAATAAGTATATTTCTTATATAAATTTCATTATGTCTGATTGTACTTTATATTACATTGATCTTTTTTAGCATACAATGTCACCAATATAAATAATAATATAATCTTGGTGTGATAAGCCATTAAAAAGTCAACATGAATAAATAAAATGGTGTATTAGTTATAGTCACACTAATACTTCACTTTACTACCCATTACTTTTTTTTGTGGTTTAGATGTGTAGTGAGTGATGACCCCAGGGTAACTCACCACACAATTACTGTACAGGGTGACTCACTACACAGCTGACTCATAAACCAGATCTCTTACTTTGTTCATTTTGATTCATCTTTTCTTCACATCCCTGGAACTCCTGTCTCTTGTAGTCATGGTTTTGGCCTCCTGGAAAATTACCCTCTTGACGTCCCGGGTAGTTACGATTTTGATATTCTGGGAAGTTTTGTCTTTGACAGCCAAAGTGGTCATGTTTTTGGCTTTCGAGGTGATCATGCTCATGACGCCCCGAGCGATCACGTTCCTGAGGACCTTTATTGCTGTCTTCCCTGGAAATAATAATACAAGTACAATACAGGTGTACTCAAAAATTTAGTAGTACAGTACAGTAGTAATAAAATGGTGGCAAAGGTTTGACTATTGGGGGAGGCTGGAGGCCATGTAAAAAAAAATGTAGTAGCAGTCTGTAGTAGCTTCTTATATACTATATATCATCACATATAATTACACTAAAAACTACTACAAAATACAATGGAGTTGCAATACTTCATTGGTTAGGTACCAGAAGACATAAAAATTATCAAACCGTGAATCATAGTTTAACTGATTTAAAAGGAAGTAATTACATAATTACATTCCAGAGACCAAAAAATACTCATAAAATATTCCAAAAATGCTTTAGTAAACACTTAATATCATACATTATACATGAAAAAATACAATAACACATAGGGTATTATTATTATTATTATTATTATTATTATTATTATTACACACACACACACTACCTAAAAGCAGCAGGTGGTAAGAGACGCCCTGGAAGTGGTCTTAACCCTTCAGCAGAAGGTGGGCCAAGCTCCAACCCAGGTTTGACCATGCCACCAAGAGAACCATTGCCAGGTTTTCCTGAAAAGAGGAAAAATGCTATTTAATGTCTACACTACCTACCTATTCTTTCATTATCTATTTTCTTTATTGCTTTCCCACTTTATATGGAGAGGACGTAGATGAAGAAAAAATTCAAAGAGAGAAGTAAAAGGAGAAAATGATGCAAATTATGTGTGGAAAGCAACTTGGAATGATTAGAACAAGAAATATCTAATCATTTGTGTTTACATACAGGTAATGTACTCATCTTGAAAATGTCTTCATCTTGATTACAGATGTTTTGCAACAATAACCTGCATATCATATACTGTAACCAGTCACCATGTTACTGTGAAACATCTCTACTGCTCAAGCTCCAGAATCAATCTGTTGTCAGTTTATAAATTTAACTAATTTCATAAAAGCTCAACTGGACAACAGTGTTTCCTTTTATATAAAACAGGGGCAGAGAGAAGTAAGATGATTACAATACAGTATGCTGAAGATGACACAGGAAAATTAAATTATTGTGAAAAAAGTGTAAACATATACAGTAAAACATCGATTTAAAGCGATTCAATTTAAGATTATTGATTTAAAGCGACACCCACAATTAAGGACAATGTTTTAATTTAAAGCGAATCTTTCCTATTTTGTGTGAGTCAATCTGGCGCAACATATTTTAAAATTCATGCCTAATGTTTCTCTGGGCACGCTACACTGTCCTAAGGGCAAAGCTGTACTGTACATGTACTCAAAATAATGTACTAAATGATAACTAAAATTTTTGTCTGGTGCAAACTATAGCATGATTATATTCACATTAATCACTATATCTTATAAGAATTCCAGCAATGTAAATTACTGTACCGTATATCCTCCCCGGTCACTTCTGTGACATTTTATAAGCAAAAAACAAAAACTCAATCTAAAGGACATAAATAAACAAATAAATGCATCAATATACCTTTGGCGCCAACTGTCAAATGTGTCACTGTCACCCCCCACCCCATCTTCCCAGCCAGGGTTGGGTGGTTATAGGTTTACAGTTTTTATCTTACATAATATCACAGTCAAAAGTTAGGAAAATAAAATTTGCATTGCTAGAATCCTTGCAAGACAGCAAATAATTTGAATATAAACGTCATATATTTTGCATAAGAGATAAAAATTTTAGGCCTTTGTAATAAAATTAATTTGAACATGTCAGTTCAGTGACATTTTATAAGAGAAAAACTTAAAGTCACTCTTAAGGACAGATAAATAAATAAGCACTAGACCTTGGCATCAACTGTCAAACATATCACCTCACCTCCCCTCCCCCCCCCCTTTCTTCCCATCTTCCCAGCCAGTCAATAGACCATTTTGCATCCCTTAATTTAAGCTGTGTTGATTTATAAGTGTTTGTTTTAACATAATACGACAAAAAATAATGTTTTGTTTATTCTAGGAGATGGACTGAGGTGCATCTGGGTAGACTCAGTCTTTTTAGTATTTTGTGTTTCTCTCAAGTACCAAACTAAATTATTTCATTGAAACAACACTTCGATTTAGTGCAAATTCGGTTTAAAGCGACCTCTCTTGGAAAGTATCTCGTGTTATATCGACGTTCTACTGTAATTATGTACTATATGAGGGCCTTAGAATTACAAGGCTGCAAGTGCCATTTTTAAAAAAATTAAGAAACATGCCCCTAAGGTTTTTAGTTTGTTACTCCACAACCAATAAAGATATCGAGGTGAGGATTATTTTATTTAAAAGATTTTTGTTGTACAAGTTATGTGTATGAGTGTCATGCATCACAGCCCATGTGCGCCCATTGACTGAAGTGGGTCTACTCACTGCACCATTGGCTCAGCTGGGAGGTGTGGCGGTTGGTGTGAGCCTGTTATTGGCTGCTATGTGAGTTAAAGGGATGCGGTGCGGTGGTGTGAGACTTGCGGCCTTGTGTGACGAATGTGCGTTGAACATGGTCCTTTTAGGTACACAAACCAATGTATTTCAGTACTATTTTGACCATGTGAGAGTAACGTTGGTACCAATAACTCCACTGTGGTGGCACTTGAGGTCTTGTACTTCTGAGGCCTCCATATGTACTGGTACTGGTATTATTGTACTGTACTACTAACATTAATAAAAAAAAGTAAAAGCATCAGCACTCACTTGTAAAGGGCAATAATCAGATACAGTTAGTCAATCCTCAACAGGTGAACCTATCATACAGTTAACACTCCAGGAGATACAGTTAGTCAATCCTCAATAGGTGAACCTATCATACAGTTAACACTCCAGGAGATACAGTTAGTCAATCCTTAACAGGTGAACCTATCATACAGTTAACACTCCAGGAGATACAGTTAGTCAATCCTCAACAGGTGAACCTATCATACAGTTAACACTCCAGGAGATACAGTTAGTCAATCCTCAACAGGTGAACCTATCATACAGTTAACACTCCAAGAGATACAGTTAGTCAATCCTCAACAGGTGAACCTATCATACAGTTAACACTCCAGCAGATACAGTTAGTCAATCCTCAACAGGTGAACCTATCATACAGTTAACACTCCAGGAGATACAGTTAGTCAATCCTCAACAGTTTAAACCTTTCATACAGTGAGAAGAAAAATACAATACTCACCCTTCATCTTCTCCCACAAATTCTTTTTCTGCAATGAAAAAAAATATGTTAAGTATAATGCAAACTGACAAGACAAATTATGGCAACGCTTCACACACCCAGAATACTGCACCATCATCTTCCTACTGTACTGGTAGAGGAGAGAACACACCACTTCTGAATATTATACTGTACTATCTAAATTAATGATGTGTTTTCAAACTTTTGTTGGGCATCAGTGGAAAATAATTTGCATTCTCGGAGAATGTTGGACACATTCATGAGACATCAAACACAACTATGGACCAAGACCACAGGTTCTGCAGGACTCACATTTAGACAACTATCATAAATATAACTTGAGTACAGTACATTACAGTACAGTACATGAAACTTGTAGAAGCACAACAATACAGTACAGTATCTTAAAGCTCCAGCACACATAAAGTTGCAGTAATGTAGTCATGTCAACTCAGAACACTTGCAGTGGCAACTCCAAGTCTTTTTAAATTAAGCCATAATGTGAGTACAGTAGTTAAAAACGATAATTATGAAATAACAATATTGTCATGTAGAACTCTGAGGTAAATGTTGTTGGTGTGCCTTGTCTGTCAGTCCTGGACAAGTATAGATATATAAGTGGACTTATGGAAAGTCTCTGAGGAACAAGAAAGCATCACCATCTTTTGGGGGACATGATATTTTTATCTCTGTCAAGCTTATTCATGTTGCATAATGGAAATAAATAAATAGAGGAAACAATCTATTTCCCATCAAGGTTTCCATATTTGCTGAAGTCTTCTGAACTATTCAAGTTGTCCAATAACTTGATTCTTCAGTGAGACTCTTGTTTCTGTTCACTTTTCTATATGAACTAATTTTTACTGCTGGGAAGAATAACATTAAATGGGATTTGGTCTTTAATACTGGATATTACTGTATGTGTGGGTGTGGATGTGAGTGGATGTGGGTGGGTGGGTTTGTGTTTACATATACTGTATACAGCACTATCAATCTCCCACAGGCATAATTAAGCAGCTACCATCCAATCGCATGAATATAATAGTTTTTACCCAATAAAAATAGGCTTCAGAGTCTGCCTTACATTGGTTAAAAACCTTTAACATGTCATTTGCTTGTACAGTACAAGACAGTATACTAGTGGTGGTACAGAAGTAATTATTTACAGTACAACCAAGCTGAGTTGAAAAGGCTCTTGACTGAAACCTAATATTTGAGAGCAAACTACACAGACAACATTATCTTACTAGATGCAGTGGTGTAAAACAATCTTCTTTTATATCAAGTTTCCATATACATAATCTATGCACATAAACATCAATGTTTTTTTCAACTAACAAATCTTACATCTCCTGGAAACAGTCCAGCAGGTCTTTTAGATAAAATTATAACGTTTTACCCAATGAAAACTGACTGAAAAGTCTGTCTTGCACTGGTTAAAACAAATCCTTAGTACAGGACAGTACAGTGTACCATTCATCTGTACTGATGGTAGGTAAGGTGAACCTAGCCAGGACTGTGTATTGTACTTGAATATGAGGTAATAATGTCCAGAAATATAACTACAGTACCTTATTTTTACAGAACAGTACTAGTGTTTCAAGTCACCACAGTACTCATGAATTATGCAGCATTAAGAGTCTTTAAGGGTTGTCCAGCACAATATATTTAAATTAATTAATTTATCAGTACAGTGCTCTACTGTTAAACATTCCCATGACAATTTTCCCAAATAGGGTAAAGCCTAATATGTCTTACCGGTAAGCATCTGAAACAACAATAATTTAGTTAGTTTTCTACATATGTATTACTATAAATTTACATCTTTATACAAACACTACTAAGTTCTACAGGTATGAATAAATTCACTGATGGCCGTTTATAGCCAAGACCATGATTATTTTACCCAATGAAAACGGACTATGGCAATAGTCTGTCTTACAGTGGTTAAAATAGTATTGTACTGTATTAATATGTGGCAACTTTGTCAGAGTAAGAATAACACTTTCAGTCAGGTGAAAGATGTCACCCTGAAGTGTTACTAAACCTAACATTCACTTTCAACCTAATTATTCACATCTTACAAGGCAATAACAATTTATGGTAAGTCTAACACCTCACGGCTACAAAAATAACTCCCTAAACCAACTTTCTTCAGCATAAAATACTCAAGAAAATCAAACTTGACAGAAACAATCCAACAGTACAATACCGTACATTAGTCCCATAAATGTTCTATATAAATACTGTGTTAAGTATGAATATAAAAGCTCTCCCAAAATTCTAGACACTGTAATGAAGGTAAAACCACACTCCAAAGTCTATTACAGTACAGTATAGTATAAGGTCATTAGTCACAACCTAGGCACACCCCTATACTAAAATAAAACTTTCTACTATAAACATCATGATCCAGTAGCCACTATATACCATCTTATGAATGAAAATAGGAATGTTATAACGCCATTAATAGAGACGAGAAAGTGTGCCTTACACTTGACAAAACAAAGCCTCAGCTATTGGCAGGACTGTAGTGGTGTTATAGACTCTCATCCTCAGTCCATTTACCAAAAAGCTCTTCATTTATGATGAGTTTGACCAACAACATAATGTGTTCATAAAAAGCCTTATCTTTCTCTCTGATACAACTAAGTGGCAGTCTTGTAATCAATCAGGTTTATCCAAGGTGCAAATTATTGTTAGTTGAAACTATCATACATATTCTCCCATATCATCCACACTCATCTTTCTTGTTCAACTAACACAAAGTTTATTCTATTAAACTGTGCAGCTTTTTTCAGCATCATAGACACCTAGATATGTATACTGTACAATAATCTTAATGTTTAAAAAGTTCACATCCAAAATAAGGAATATATTGCTCTTCTATGCAAAAACAAAGTTCTCATATGTATACAGTATTCTTTAATATCTTATTATTATTATTATTATTATTATTTCTTTAAGATGTCTCTGTAATGTTTTAGGTGTCTTGCTGTACAAATAAAACACTGTACATAAATGAATTATACCACATTTTCACCAAGTTATAATTAATCTCACTCAACCATCCCATTTGTTTTAACTACAGTATACAGTATGGCCTTCTTTAACTTTGTAATGTCCAAAACTTGACCTTCTGACTCCATACAAAGCTTTAACATTAAAATACAACACCTTCACTGGGGGTGATATCTGTCCACCTACAGTACTTACCCACCCACAGTACTTACCCACCTTCAGTACTTACCCACCCACAGTACTTACCCACCTTCAGTACTTACCCACCTACAGTGCTTACCCACCCACAGCACCTACCCACCTACAGTACTTACCCACCTTCAGTACTTACCCACCTACAATACTTACCCACCTTCAGTACTTACCCACCTCACTCTCCACAGGTGGTCACACCTCACATAAACATTTTCAAGGAATCTATTTTCCACTCATTGGGTCTCTACCCCTTCACTCCTAAGTACTGTACAGAAATAACACTTATACAAATAAATAAATACTGTAAATAAGATGGAAGGAATGTAGAGACTCCAAACAAAGGTTAAAACATCACCTCTCCCTCCTTCATTGTTTCTGCCATATAAACTTTATCATGAATGACACTTTCACCGTTACCTTTAGATGTTTCATACCACCGCAGTGAAGCTCCAATGACTTCTTTGCATTCATTTCCGCAAAACAAAGCTGTAAGTAATGAAAACACTCATTGTACTGATAGATTTAGTGTTTAAAATAATTTAAATCAATGTATAAAATCAAGAAGTTCAGTACAGTATATTAAGAATTAATATGGTAGGTGTCCAAGTTGACAAAGGCATTCTGGGTAGGAAGGAAATGTGGGCGAATGTGAAATAACTTGTTGACCAAGAGAGGCGTCGAATGGTATGTTCTTGTGTTGGAGGTAAATAGCCTATAATTGGTTTCAGCTGTCAAAGTGCAGCATGCAGATTTCTATCACTGGCACTGGTAAGTCCAGTCCTTGGAGCTGGTATGGCCAGGTGGCCCAGGGCTATGGCCAGCCCTGGCCAGCTGTTGGCCAGGTGAGATGGCCAGACGAGCTGCTGGTGACTGTAACTACAGACTCAGCAATACTCTCAGGGGGAAGTAGTGCCCTCAGAGATTTAGCCATACTTTTAGTAAGAGTGTACTATTATAGTACATTACATACTACAGAGAGAGAGGTAGTGCCACACTCACCCTGAGCTCTTCAATATTAGTTGTGAGACTTGTGGACTTTGGCAAATTAACCCTTAGAAGTTTCTAGGTGGATTGACCAAGGAGGCAAGCTTAGTGTATTTAATAGTGAAACCTTTCACAATAACTAGCCATCTCCTTTGATATAAATGTAGTTTATTTGTAAATAAATGTTAATACAGTGAACCCTCGAAGATCCGGACTAAAAGGGGGGACCACCTATCCGGAAAAGCCGATTGTCCGGATTTTCCGGTGAATAATAAATGATATAAGAAACACCAAAAATACAGTACTAATGTAGTGATAAACAAATTACCTTATATAAGCAATGCATTTACCTATGATAACATAATAAGAAACATTGTATCATTACTAGAGTGAATGAAATAATATTCCCACAAACAACAATTGTCAACCCAGTTATGTTTCCCACCTCCTCGGGCACCCATGTCCAAGGAACTGACGGGTCAAGCAGTGCCCACGAGCCTAAACTGTTCTTTGCTCTGGTTTGGGAACGTTTCTTAGGGAAACTTCTAGGAGGCTTCTTAGCCCAGAACTCCCAAATTTTTTGTCTGGATCTTCGAGGGTTTACTGTAGTGTAATTTGATATTATGTGGTAATCCTGTGATAACTTTACACCACTTGAGAAAATAATACCAAGTGACTTTATACACAGTGTATGGCAGCCTTGTGAGAGTGGTTATCTATAACAGTGTAAGATGGTTCCCTCACACCAGACATGTATTATCCTACAAGAAAAGATATGAAGACAGGAAATAACTAATTAATTTCTAATGCAGAAAAACTTCACTGCTACTCACCTTACAAGACAAGGATGATACTACAAATAAATGTTGGAGATGACAACTGAGTACTGACTCTATTCTAACGTGGGATGTGATAAATACTGTGTGCTGTAAATATACTGTAGTACTGTACATGTATACAGATATCCCTGCATTCCTGAAAAACAAACATTAAACAAAATTATCGCTAAACGAGGGATAACAGCGAAGCATGGAGGGCGAACAACAGGATCAAACGGCAGGACGGTAAACACTGACTACAGCACAGTACCGTACTGTACTCCCTAATAATAATAAAACACGATTTTGTTATAAATGGTTTCAAAATCAAGCAACTGATTTATTAATACCAAACTTATATATAAAACAATGTAATTCAGTGTTAAACAATTAATGAGCAAAAGCTGAGTCTAATTTGAAAAAAAGTTAAATTGAAAATACAAAAAATTAACACAAATTGGTCTGATAAACAATAAAATGGATACATAGCATATCATAAAATACAATAGCATGCACATACAGGAATTTTATGTTAAAAAAAATTGTTCCTTCCACACTCAAACCATCCTATGGGAAATGCAACACAGTTCAGCCGGGCAGTTACCAAGTTGACTCTGAGGCGTGTGTGTGTGTATAATAATAATAATAATAATAATAATAATAATAATAATAATAATAATAATAATAATAATAATGATAATAATAATAATAATAATAATAATAATACAGTAATAATAATTAAAGGTTTATTGAAAAGGTTCTGCAGCCCGAAGGCTGAAAATATACATTGGACAGAAATGACTTATTACAGACATTGATATTGGTGGTTTAACAAAAGCCTTCATTAGAGAAAGGTAAAGGAACATACAGTGTGTGTGTGAGAGTGCATGCCGTGATGCCACATCAGGAGAGAGGGAGCACAGCTGGGTGGCGAGTTACAGCTCATTGCCTCCACACGTACGTTCAATTCACGCACATAAACACCCATGCTTTTAATTTTTCTTATTTCAGTTATATATTATATTTTCTTTATTTCTAAGCCACAATACAGTATTGTAGTGATTTTTTCCATGACTTTTACAGTTTCATTACATGTAACAATGGCAACACACAATCTCACAGGCCATCTCATCCCCAGTTTTTTCTCCATCCCAGTGAGTTAAGTTATTGCTAAACCAAATTTTGACCTAATGTAAAGTGAGAAAGGATGTCAAATTTTTTTATCGCCAAATTGAATTTACGTAAAGTAAATTAGTGCTAAAAACGGATACCTGTATATATTAAAAAAGAAAAAAAAAAGGTTAACACTGAAAAAAACCCTCCATGCAACCGGAAGTAACACAAATGAAAGAGAGAGAAAGCTAATTGATCAAAACTAAAGTAAGAGACAAAAGGAAGAGAGAGCAGCCTTTATTACAGGTGAGTTGCCACACTGTCTTTATCCCCTATTACAAGTATTCAATTCATCTTAGCACTAAACAGTGATAACAATCTTAAACTTTATTTAAAGCATTATTTCTAATATTTTTTTTTTAATAAAATTTCCACGAACCATCATGCTGATAAACCTCCTCCGTGTGTGTGTGTGTACCATCCTGGCACTCCTCCAGGGTGACACACACTGCCTCCCTCTCCTTTCTTTATGTTCTTGCTCTCCTTTTTTATTCTCTCTAACCATATTCATATAGGCTTTTCTTCATTGTCCTGTTTTCATCCATTGTCACCCACTGTCCTATTCATTACATGTAGTTTCAACATTCATTACTGGTCACTTTCACCACAACATTTTCACTGCAAAGAACTACACCTCTTTCCCTAACTTTTAAACTCTTCTCTCATCTCCATTGTCAACTCTCAGATAATCCATTTCCACTTGCTATAACACAACACTATTCTACAAAGACTCAATTCTCAAAGTAATCTTGTATCATAACTTGTATTCATCTCCAAGTGTCTTGTGGCAACTTTCATTCTTTTCACTTTCCATCACATTTATTGCACCAAGAGTAAAACATTGATCTTTGCCTGGACACTGACTGTACTGTACAGTACTGTACTACAAAATGATCTGCTTCATGCAACGATGGTCTTACCTCACAATAGTATCCCATCTTTCCTCCCTGGTCTTTGAGGATTTTTACCGTCACGAAAGAACCGTATTCTTCGGCTTGAAAAGAATAAGTTTGTAAGAAATAACGACCACCTACGGTAAATGTGTTGATTCTAGTCATTTTTTTTGTGTCAATATATTGTACTTGTAAATGTGAACCTCAGCTAAACTCATCAATAAGGATTACCTTCCTAATACAGCTACTCCCCGACTTACGACCTACTCGACTTATGACCACCCGCACTTATGACCACCCGCACTTACGACCTGCCTCAGTCGCACCAAAATTATGTCAAATTACGTATTTTCGAGTCTCAACGTCAGTACACAGACAAAATTTTCGTTTGTAATTTACTTTAAAATGGCTGGAAAGATTAAAAGTGAGAGTTTTGTGGTGCTGAGAAGAAAAAGAGACACCCATTTTAGATTTTCTATGTGTTATTTAAGCATTTTCGACTTACGACCTGGATTTGGGTCTCTAACCCCATCGTATGTTGGGGATGAGCTGTATACTGTACAGTGTTGTACTGTAAATGTGAACCTCAACTAAACTCATCAATAAGGATTATCTTCCTAATATACTGTACAGTGTTGTACTGTAAATGTGAACCTCAACTAAACTCATCAATAAGGATTATCTTCCTAATATACTGTACAGTGTTGTACTGTAAATGTGAACCTCAACTAAACTCATCAATAAGGATTATCTTCCTAATATACTGTACAGTGTTGTACTGTAAATGTGAACCTCAGCTAAACTCATCAATAAGGATTATCTTCCTAATATACTGTACAGTGTTGTACTGTAAATGTGAACCTCAGCTAAACTCATCAATAAGGATTATCTTCCTAATATACTGTACAGTGTTGTACTGTAAATGTGAACCTCAGCTAAACTCATCAATAAGGATTATCTTCCTAATATACTGTACAGTGTTGTACTGTAAATGTGAACCTCAACTAAACTCATCAATAAGGATTATCTTCCTAATATACTGTACAGTGTTGTACTGTAAATGTGAACCTCAACTAAACTCATCAATAAGGATTATCTTCCTAATATACTGTACAGTGTTGTACTATAAATGTGAACCTCAGCTAAACTCATCAATAAGGATTATCTTCCTAATATACTGTACAGTGTTGTACTGTAAATGTGAACCTCAGCTAAACTCATCAATAAGGATTATCTTCCTAATATACTGTACAGTGTTGTACTATAAATGTGAACCTCAGCTAAACTCATCAATAAGGATTATCTTCCTAATATACTGTACAGTGTTGTACTGTAAATGTGAACCTCAACTAAACTCATCAATAAGGATTATCTTCCTAATATACTGTACAGTGTTGTACTATAAATGTGAACCTCAGCTAAACTCATCAATAAGGATTATCTTCCTAATATACTGTACAGTGTTGTACTGTAAATGTGAACCTCAACTAAACTCATCAATAAGGATTATCTTCCTAATATACTGTACAGTGTTGTACTATAAATGTGAACCTCAGCTAAACTCATCAATAAGGATTATCTTCCTAATATACTGTACAGTGTTGTACTGTAAATGTGAACCTCAGCTAAACTCATCAATAAGGATTATCTTCCTAATATACTGTACAGTGTTGTACTATAAATGTGAACCTCAGCTAAACTCATCAATAAGGATTATCTTCCTAATATACTGTACAGTGTTGTACTGTAAATGTGAACCTCAGCTAAACTCATCAATAAGGATTATCTTCCTAATATACTGTACAGTGTTGTACTATAAATGTGAACCTCAGCTAAACTCATCAATAAGGATTATCTTCCTAATATACTGTACAGTGTTGTACTATAAATGTGAACCTCAACTAAACTCATCAATAAGGATTATCTTCCTAATATACTGTACAGTGTTGTACTGTAAATGTGAACCTCAACTAAACTCATCAATAAGGATTATCTTCCTAATATACTGTACAGTGTTGTACTGTAAATGTGAACCTCAGCTAAACTCATCAATAAGGATTATCTTCCTAATATACTGTACAGTGTTGTACTATAAATGTGAACCTCAGCTAAACTCATCAATAAGGATTATCTTCCTAATATACTGTACAGTGTTGTACTGTAAATGTGAACCTCAGCTAAACTCATCAATAAGGATTATCTTCCTAATATACTGTACAGTGTTGTACTATAAATGTGAACCTCAGCTAAACTCATCAATAAGGATTATCTTCCTAATATACTGTACAGTGTTGTACTGTAAATGTGGAACCCCAACTAAACTCATCAATAAGGATTATCTTCCTAATATACTGTACAGTGTTGTACTGTAAATGTGAACCTCAGCTAAACTCATCAATAAGGATTATCTTCCTAATATACTGTACAGTGTTGTACTATAAATGTGAACCTCAGCTAAACTCATCAATAAGGATTATCTTCCTAATATACTGTACAGTGTTGTACTGTAAATGTGAACCTCAGCTAAACTCATCAATAAGGATTATCTTCCTAATATACTGTACAGTGTTGTACTGTAAATGTGAACCTCAACTAAACTCATCAATAAGGATTATCTTCCTAATATACTGTACAGTGTTGTACTGTAAATGTGAACCTCAGCTAAACTCATCAATAAGGATTATCTTCCTAATATACTGTACAGTGTTGTACTATAAATGTGAACCTCAGCTAAACTCATCAATAAGGATTATCTTCCTAATATACTGTACAGTGTTGTACTGTAAATGTGAACCTCAACTAAACTCATCAATAAGGATTATCTTCCTAATATACTGTACAGTGTTGTACTGTAAATGTGAACCTCAGCTAAACTCATCAATAAGGATTATCTTCCTAATATACTGTACAGTGTTGTACTATAAATGTGAACCTCAACTAAACTCATCAATAAGGATTATCTTCCTAATATACTGTACAGTGTTGTACTATAAATGTGAACCTCAACTAAACTCATCAATAAGGATTATCTTCCTAATATACTGTACAGTGTTGTACTGTAAATGTGAACCTCAGCTAAACTCATCAATAAGGATTATCTTCCTAATATACTGTACAGTGTTGTACTATAAATGTGAACCTCAACTAAACTCACCAATAAGGATTATCTTCCTAATATACTGTACAGTGTTGTACTATAAATGTGAACCTCAACTAAACTCACCAATAAGGATTATCTTCCTAATATACTGTACAGTGTTGTACTGTAAATGTGAACCTCAACTAAACTCATCAATAAGGATTATCTTCCTAATATACTGTACAGTGTTGTACTGTAAATGTGAACCTCAACTAAACTCATCAATAAGGATTATCTTCCTAATATACTGTACAGTGTTGTACTATAAATGTGAACCTCAACTAAACTCATCAATAAGGATTATCTTCCTAATATACTGTACAGTGTTGTACTATAAATGTGAACCTCAACTAAACTCATCAATAAGGATTATCTTCCTAATATACTGTACAGTGTTGTACTGTAAATGTGAACCTCAACTAAACTCATCAATAAGGATTATCTTCCTAATATACTGTACAGTGTTGTACTGTAAATGTGAACCTCAACTAAACTCATCAATAAGGATTATCTTCCTAATATACTGTACAGTGTTGTACTGTAAATGTGAACCTCAACTAAACTCATCAATAAGGATTATCTTCCTAATATACTGTACAGTGTTGTACTATAAATGTGAACCTCAACTAAACTCATCAATAAGGATTATCTTCCTAATATACTGTACAGTGTTGTACTGTAAATGTGAACCTCAACTAAACTCATCAATAAGGATTATCTTCCTAATATACTGTACAGTGTTGTACTGTAAATGTGAACCTCAACTAAACTCATCAATAAGGATTATCTTCCTAATATACTGTACAGTGTTGTACTGTAAATGTGAACCTCAACTAAACTCATCAATAAGGATTATCTTCCTAATATACTGTACAGTGTTGTACTGAACCTCAAATCAATAAGGATTATCTTCCTAATATACTGAGTGTTGTACTGTAAATGTGAACCTCAACTAAACTCATCAATAAGGATTATCTTCCTAATATACTGTACAGTGTTGTACTATAAATGTGAACCTCAACTAAACTCACCAATAAGGATTATCTTCCTAATATACTGTACAGTGTTGTACTATAAATGTGAACCTCAACTAAACTCATCAATAAGGATTATCTTCCTAATATACTGTACAGTGTTGTACTATAAATGTGAACCTCAACTAAACTCATCAATAAGGATTATCTTCCTAATATACTGTACAGTGTTGTACTGTAAATGTGAACCTCAACTAAACTCATCAATAAGGATTATCTTCCTAATATACTGTACAGTGTTGTACTGTAAATGTGAACCTCAACTAAACTCATCAATAAGGATTATCTTCCTAATATACTGTACAGTGTTGTACTGTAAATGTGAACCTCAACTAAACTCATCAATAAGGATTATCTTCCTAATATACTGTACAGTGTTGTACTGTAAATGTGAACCTCAACTAAACTCATCAATAAGGATTATCTTCCTAATATACTGTACAGTGTTGTACTGTAAATGTGAACCTCAACTAAACTCACCAATAAGGATTATCTTCCTAATATACTGTACAGTGTTGTACTGTAAATGTGAACCTCAACTAAACTCATCAATAAGGATTATCTTCCTAATATACTGTACAGTGTTGTACTGTAAATGTGAACCTCAACTAAACTCATCAATAAGGATTATCTTCCTAATATACTGTACAGTGTTGTACTGTAAATGTGAACCTCAACTAAACTCATCAATAAGGATTATCTTCCTAATATACTGTACAGTGTTGTACTGTAAATGTGAACCTCAACTAAACTCATCAATAAGGATTATCTTCCTAATATACTGTACAGTGTTGTACTATAAATGTGAACCTCAACTAAACTCACCAATAAGGATTATCTTCCTAATATACTGTACAGTGTTGTACTGTAAATGTGAACCTCAACTAAACTCATCAATAAGGATTATCTTCCTAATATACTGTACAGTGTTGTACTATAAATGTGAACCTCAGCTAAACTCACCAATAAGGATTATCTTCCTAATATACTGTACAGTGTTGTACTGTAAATGTGAACCTCAGCTAAACTCACCAATAAGGATTATCTTCCTAATATACTGTACAGTGTTGTACTGTAAATGTGAACCTCAGCTAAACTCATCAATAAGGATTATCTTCCTAATATACTGTACAGTGTTGTACTGTAAATGTGAACCTCAGCTAAACTCACCAATAAGGATTGTCCTCCTCATAAGACAGGTCCTCATGGATATTATGTGCACTGCACTTGTTTGTATTCTATTAATGATTCTACACAGACAAACATGTGACTCCCAGAGAAAGAAAAGTCTAATATGAGAATCATTGAACAACTGAAAAAGGCACACAAGTATAAGGCTGGCCAGCTGTTAATACACTATCTGCAAACACTAAGAAGGAGAATGAATTAACCCTCTCGCATATTATAACGCAAATTGCACCAAATCATTGGGTAGCACTTTTTGCATCAGTGATGCGAATTGTGTCATTGAACTTTAAAAAATATGCCTCCACCCAAAGAAAATCAAGATAAATGTGCCAAATTTTTTGTGTCACATATGATTGCAGGATCTTGCCTGGGAAGCTCCCAGAAAGTACCAAAGGATCGGAGGAGTTCCGCTGACCAACAGTTCCTCCCATCGGCTGTGCTGGTGTGTCGCATTTGTCTCTTTTTATTTCCTCTTCCACCCTCCCCACAATTAGCTGTATCAAAATTCCAAAGCCACTGTTGGAAAGCTCATAAAATTCTGCTTCTATAACTATATAATACCTTGGTAGGTTTGTGAGAAAATATCAGAGATGTGATGCTGGAAACACATTTTTTTTCTTTATTCAGAGTGAAAAAATATTATCATCTTTTTTTCTGCATACGTTGTAGCCAAAACAATAGCAAAGCCAATGATGTATAAATAATGAAAAAAACAAAACAATTCTTGTGGGATAAATTGGCCACAGACGAAGATAACCAGACATCACGTGAGTGGTCCCATATGACTTTTGTCGTGGTCAAGGAAACTTAAAAACTTTTTGCGTGTGCGATAGGGTTAACGACTTATTCAGTGTTTGTATATGTAGCTATAGAAGGCATTTACCATAACAAGATCAACCGGGAAAAAATATTTTTTAAGACATTATAAATAACATATACTAATATAACTCACCTAATCTCCTATTTTCATCAGCAATGTACACACTCTCTTCATCATCATTGTACTCCAAAGTGTCGCTCCACTTAGTCATTTCTTTAACGTTAAAATCTCCATCTTGCCTGTGCCTCTTGTTCTCCCGGTCAAGTCCTTCAGGTGCGTCACGCTTAAATCCTGCTGAAGGTCTTTTTCTTATATTCCCTAACACTGTATAATACCAAGGAAGGTAATGGTTGTGTGGGCAGAAAATGGATATTAAAAACCAACTTCACATCTGTCAGCAGGTTAAAGTATTTCTGGTGAGCGATTTTCTTTAGGTTTTGTGTTTGTCAAAGCACTGGTCTCGGACAAAGCCTTTATCTAAATACTCTTTTGGGTGTAATGTTGTGAAAATAGTTGTACAACAAGTCATCAGAAACACACAAATGCTGATGTAAACCCAAGCCTGTGTTTATGGTAATACAGTATATGATGTGACCAAAATTTATGACAATTACATTCAAAGAGAAGTGATCCATTTGGCCAGCCAGCACCATGTGAGAAAAGGCTTCAAGAGTGTGAGTGAGAAAAATTATTATCATGTGTAACCCTCATTTAATAACACTTTCATCACTGCCAACTATATGAGGTGAGACAGAAGCACCAAGTCAGGAGGATTTACCACTGAGGGACTGAGCTTTAAGGCCAGACCCACAACTCAAATTCTTCATTACGTAAAACTTTCTCTCACTCTCATGGCCTATCACTTCATCTCATTGATCACATTAAGGTACTTTGGTCCCAAGGGTGCTTCAACATGACATCCCAGCCTTTCCTTACAGCAGCAGGACCCCTTACAAACAGATCATTGATAGTTCCTGCAAACTGTAAGAGACAACTGGATGGGCTAAAAAGTTCTGTAAGAAGATAAACTTATGTCAGAGTTTTGCCCTGTCCTCTGCCTTAACCTTTAGAGATGATAATATGAAGTCATGGCTTACTGTAGAGAGATGATGACCTGATGTACATTTGAGAGAGATATCTTGTTTAATCAACTCCTCAATAGCCAAATGGTTTATGTGAGAAGAGCTGTTGAAACTAAGAAGTTAATTCTGTGCCTTACATTTATATAATGATGATGATGATAAAAAGAGACAAGAATGGGCTGGGTGAGAAGCATTGTTTTAATGCCAGGTACATTTATTTGAATTTTCAAGTGGAAGGAAAGGTTTAAGTTTTAAGAATAAGACAATATGGTGAGTCATCATTAACACAACTGGACCAAACACCTCCCAGATATTAAGTACCAAGACAACTCTCATCATCTGTAGGTGCTGAGAGGACTGAAGGCTGAGCAAATGTGTGAAGATTTGCAGTAATATTAGGATCAGAAACACTAAAACCTCCAGAATCTGTATTGACCAAGAGTGGAGAAGCTGCCAATGTAGTTTTTGACACTGGTGATGAAACAGTTCAATATCCAGCAATAGAGGAGTGGGAAATTGGCTCTTACTCTAAAATACAGCATTTATAACTCACCAATACTAATACAGTACATGACTTTTGGAGAGTAATGCACAAGTCTTGGAGCATCGTGTATCAGAGTAAATCCCATTGCTGATACTTATGAAACTAAATTACCTGTAGGAAAGACCTGTATGACACAAATCTTGGACATAAAACCAGTAAGGTGTCATAAATACAAGACTGTCCAGTGGAAATATTGAGAATCTGATAAAGAGGAAAAGAGGATTTTAGCCGGTGTGTCCATCTTACCTGCAGTGCACAACATACATAGAGTACTGTAGGTATAGTAGTCCTGTAATGTTAAATTATGCTAAGAGTCCAAACCAGTTTATATTTATATATTCTTTGTAGGAATACCACAGAAGAGCAAATTTCCCAATACCTGACAACAAAATGCTGTAAATTTTCTTTCTTCTACTGTAGATTTGACATACACAAAAAACAATTTTTGTTACATCAAGCTGCAGCTAAATAAAGGCACCGAAGAAACATCCCATAAATTGTCATATTTGGGGGTTTGAAACTATAATGAACTGTTAGATGAAATGAAAATTGATTATTAAAATTCCATATTAGCAAGATATGAACACTGATTCTGCCAGAAACATTTAGCAGTTATACTAAAGTAACAATTTTATGGTTTGTCACAACAGTTTCCTCTATAAGGTGTGACTACACCCCCTCTAGGTAGGGGTGTAACCAGACCTCCTCTAGAGAGGGGTGTGACCAGCCCTCCATTGACAGTCCCAACTTTTACTAAGCTTTAAAAAACCCCACACACACTGTCTTGTTATCTTGTTTTTCAACTTTGCCACAATCCCCTTCACTGCCACTCTGAGGGAGGAAGCATTATGGCTATAGAGCAGTTAACTGTCAACACCACACCAACATGAAGTAGCAGCAGAATACAGCCACTTTTCTATTATAATAAGGTAGGTGATCAACAACAAACTTGTCTTTCAGTTGATATCATTAAAAGTCAAGATATCAACTTAAAATATAGCTTCTTTTACTTGAAGGATGGCAACAGGTTATAACATAATGAAGACTCCCTTTCTCCATTTCTCATTTCACATTAAGAGTCTTACTAACTCAACCACCATTCATATTTTCTTTTGATAGAACATATTGAGTACAAAGTGTGACCACTGATCCTCTCATCTTAACCACTCAAGCCAGAAATGACTGATCAGATTGCAAGTAGTGAATACACAGGACTTGAGGAACCTTAACTTTCAGTGTCAGTTTATAATAATAATAATGGTGTAACGAGGATGGCCGGCCCAAGGGCCACTTAGGCGTAAATTTGTTTAAGGTGTAGAAGCTGTCACCAACACAACAACCACCCTGAGTTAATGAGCTGCATGACCCAGTGTCAAGGAATAGTCCGTAAAGACCAGACAACTTGCCAACTGCACTGGCTAACCATTACCCCTTAATACAATCTGCAAACTGATTAACATCCAGGACCCCAATTACTGCTGGGTAGACAGAGGCAAATGGCGTAAAGAAACTTACCCATAGTTTCACCCTGCCCGGGGATCGAGCTAGGGTCCGCTCGCTTGCGAGGCGAGCATGCTGACCATTACACCACAGGTCGCACATGTTAGTTTATACTGGTTAAGTGACACCCTGAATGACACACCTTGAATAATTCTATCTAAAAGACACATCTTGATAACACTCTCTGAATGACACATCTTAAATAACACTCCCCAAATAGAACATCTTTAATGACACACCCTGAATGGCACAATTTGAATGACGCTTCTTAATATATGTGAGTCTTTTAAGGAAACAAATTGACCCATTGACAATTGCTACTGAAATAACATCCAGGACATATGACACTTGAGGTGCTACTTAGTAGTGAACAATAAGTTCTCCCATAACGAGTGTTTTCAAAGTGAGATTTGGTTCTGCAATAATGTGATGAATGTATTAAGAACACATTTTCTATAATGCAGATGTGATTTGGATACAACACCATTGAGTAAATGAAACTATGTTACTTGAGTAGGAATAAATAGTTATGCGGTCACCTCGGTGCAGCATCATAGAAGGCGGTATGCCCCACCTCCCAGTTTTTGTTTATCTTCCATATGTATCAGACGTCTGTACAGTATCAACTTAATTGGTTTTAATTACAATGCGTGGCAAGGTTATGAACCCTCGCCTCCTCCATCACCCATCTCAAACAACCATCTTCTCTTCTTGTGGTAAATGTTAAAATATTCTTATAAGTTTATTTACATTCCTTATGGTTAAAAAGTTCTGATTTAAAATTTTTTTATCATTAAAAGCTGTTTAGCGAGTCACACTCCATTATGTAATACAGTATTTCATCATTTTTGTTCTGCACTCTCCTTCACAGCTCTATTTTTGATCACATAGCAATATACACAAATACAATGTAAAACCATTTTCTGTAAAATTTAGTTTGGTTGAGTGACAGTGGAAATTCAAATCCCATTAAGCATCAACCTCCTCCACCCCCCTCTAAGTTATTAAACTCCATTTTCATTGATCCCAAGCCTATATATAGTGCAGTCTTTCTGGGACATGACTGATTCCACTCTCTACACCTTTGCTACATCTTACAGATGTACTGTGGTCACTACAGAAGGTCAGCAGCTATGGTTTGAGGCTCTGGAAGTGTTGCCATCAAGAATAAGAAACATCCTGGTAAGATCAGTGAATGATTTCAAGAACAAACCAGAAGAGTATTCCTGATCAACTGGGCTGTGAAGAATATTTTAGCTTACAAGGAACAGACAGCAACAGCTTGGTTGATTTGGTTATTACCCATAAGTTTGTACAGTACAGTACTGAATGTACAGTAGACTAGCTGCTGGAGTACAATTGGCCCCCTACAACTGACTAAAGGCAGGGATATTCTTAATGAATTACTGTACATATCAATAACTGGTACAGTACAGTATAAAATAATATTCTTCCATTTTAATAAATGTCTTGAAGATAATTTAAACCTTCCAGTAAGAACCTTGATTATTGTGTGTTATGTTTCTTTACCATACTACATTATAATCATTGAAATACTGTACACAGAGGTACATAAAATAATGGTATATTTACACATGAAACATGCACTGTACTTATATGTATCACACCAGTACATTAAACAATTAACAGTGAGTTGTACACAATACTTCAATAATGTTAACCACAATTTTCTTATTAAACTGGGAAGTTTGTTCACTGGAAAACACAAAATAAAGTAATCCATTACAGCATTACCAAATACTGTATTGTCTTCTGAATATTTATATTATTTGTGACAGATGATTCAGCTTAATAAATACATTATGAAAATGTGTCCAACTCAGTATAGTTGTGTACTGTATTCATATATTGTAATACAGTACTGTATACTACTGTAGTCCAATAAGGATTATTATAAGTGTGTGTGTGTGTGTGTGTGTGTGTGTGTCTACTCCTGCACACATTCACAAACATATAAACAACTACTATACTGTACATATATCACCTCTGTCAGTGCTGCCATCTCTTGGTGGTTGTGTGCCCCAAGGAGTGTTGTTAGCAGCCATCCCTGGGACCGGGTATTCTCCCATCAACGAATTCTGTTGAAACCCACGATTTCTTTGTTGTGGTCCTTTGCCCGTATTAGCTGTGAGCATCAGTGATATATTGATAGTTCTACGAGACCACTTTAACGCACCAAACACCACATAATAATTTATCACCGGCCGTTCTAACAACTGCCGCCACATTACACTGCCTTTTAGTGCTGTCAATCATGATCACAATGTTCCACAGCTTCAGGTTCTCCTTAAAGGTAAATGTGGAGACTTTTAAGTCAAGTTTAATAATGATAATTACCATTTAATGATATACAGTAGTAATGAGTTTCATAACAAATTTAATAAATGACATGACAAACTGAAACTGTAAAATGTATCAAACTCTCTCTTTCACAGGAGGATACTTACCTGTTAACCCATCCTCTGTACCTGCTTATGGCCACACTATCCTGCCACCAACCTATCCCCTGTACCTCCTTATGGCCACACTATCCTGCCACCACCCTATCCCCTGTACCTGCTTATGGGCACACTATCCTGCCACCAACCTATCCCCTGTACCTGCTTATGGCCACACTATCCTGCCACCACCCTATCCCCTGTACCTCCTTGTGGCCACACTATCCTGCCACCACCCTATCCCCTGCACCTGCCTATGGCCACACTATCCTGCCACCAATCCTGTACCTCCACACTATCCTGCCACCAACCTATCCCCTGCACCTGCTTGGCCACACTATCCTGCCACCAACCTATCCCTGTACCTCCTTGTGGCCACACTATCCTGCCACCACCCTATCCCCTGCACCTGCCTATGACCACACTATCCTGCCACCAACCTATCCCCTGTACCTCCTTGGCCACCCTATCCTGCACCTGCCTATGGCCACACACTATCCTGCCACCAACCTATCCCCTGTACCTCCTTGTGGCCACACTATCCTGCCACCACCCTATCCCCTGCACCTGCCTATGGCCACACTATCCTGCCACCAACCTATCCCATGTACCTCCTTGTGGCCACACTATCCTGCCACCACCCTATCCCCTGCACCTGCCTATGGCCACACTATCCTGCCACCAACCTATCCCCTGTACCTCCTTGTGGCCACACTATCCTGCCACCACCCTTTCCCCTGCACCTGCCTATGGCCACACTATACGAGAAGTAAACATAAAGTATATCTGATTGTTTCCTTCACTCGCCTCACTCTTAAGTCTCTTGTGACACTTACTCAATCACCTTCAAAGATTGACACACACACACTTATATGAATAAAACAATAAACAAAACGTACCATTTTCTCTATTATAGTTGTTCCTTCGCTGGTTCATCATTGGGTGTAGTTTGACAGGTTCCATGTTGGCACCCGTTGCCCCGAGAGGCATGTTGGCACCCGTTGCCCCAGGAGGCATGTTGGCACCCCTATTCTCAGAAATGTCTCCCCAACCGGAGAATTCTGATCCAAGATTTAGGTCAAATCCCATGACTTCCTTTTGTATTTGTCTGTTGTTCCTGTTGACTGAACATTAAATGTACATTAGTTTAAACATGGTGCAATATTTGCTATAAATATTATGTATGTTAGAATGTATCATTCCACTCACATGAATACTGTATGTCAGGAATATGTGCATGTAAATAATCATTCACAGAAATATGTCCACACACACACACACACACAGACACACACACAAATATAATAATGGTTGCCTCTCATGTAACAAGGATGGCCTGCCCAAGAGCCACCTAGGCGTGAATTTGTTTGAGGTGTAGAAGCTGTCGCCAACATAACAACCACACCCTAAGTTAATGAGCTGCATGACCCAGTGTCAAGGAATAGTCCAAGAAGACAGGACAACTCACCAACTGCACTTTCTAACCATTACTCCGGAACACGATCCGCAAATCGATTAACACCCAGGTCCCCAATTACTGCTGGGTAGACAGAGGCAAGTGGCGTAAAGAAACTTGCCCATAGTTTCACCCTGCCTGGGGACCGAACCCGGGTCCGCACGCTTGCAAGGCAAGCATGCTGACCATTACACAACACACACACACTGTTACAAATATGAAACAGATCAGTTGAGATGTAATCAAAATATTCTCCATGGAAAAAAATTGATACTTAAACAATCATTTCCTCAAACTGTTACAAAAACACACCACCACTCCAACAAGGACACACCACCACTCCAACAAGGACACACCACCACTCCAACAAGGACACACCACCACTCTAACAAGGACTCACCTTGATATCACTGTAGAGGAACCTTTATAACACTGTACCTGACTCAGGTAATTAAATAAAACATGGGAAAACAACTGAGTCTTACTTTTATTAGGTTGTTGTTGTTGTTGTGGTTGTTGTTGTTTGTTGCCACCATTGAGATTCTTTAAGCTGCCCAAGTTTGAGAGCAGAGTTCCTACACCACGATGGAGGGGCGCTGCTTGTTGATTATCTAGAAGAAAAAATAATTACTGTATTACAATTAATACCTGTAATGATTAACTGACATACAGTACAGTACTGTACATGAGTAATAAAGTCAAAACAAAACTATATGAAGCTCAAGAGCCTAAGATAGTATGCCTCCTGCATCATGTATGTTTCTGCCTTAAATACATCATTAAAAGTAATGCAGTTTTGTATAATCAAAAATTAAAACCCAGAAGACTTATTATGTGTGAGATAATAAAGAGAGCGATTGACTGCCAGAGCAACATTGTACATGACATCAACAATCAGTGAATGTTTCCAAGATTGAAGAAAAATAAATTATACTGTACAATATTTATTTTTTTCTCCAGCAACATTGTCCTTTTCTTCTTTTAATTCCTCTTTAACCTTAGTTGGTTCAGTCGCGTTTTTCTTGTCGTCGGCGTCGACGCTGGCCGGCGGCTCGGGCTTAAGGTCCCCCCAGCCAGTAAACTCTGCCGTGGAACTCACATCAAACCCCTGCCTTTCTTGCGGCGCTGGCTTGGGCTTGGCCGCATTCACTGTCAAGTTTTACGGCACATTAGCTGATACATTATACTGTGTGGCTGCTCACTAAGATGTGTGCGTTCATGTTAACAATATAATTACTGACTTAGAACACATTCCCACCACAAAATAATAATAACAATACCAGCATTAATAATAATGGAGGACTTATTACTGCAACAAGTGACACACACACTGTCTTAAAGTAAGTACAGTACAGTACAGTACACTGTACAGTACAGTACTGTATTACTACAGTACTACACAACAAGTGATACACACACACACACTGCCTTAAAGGAAGTACAGTACAGTACAATGTACAGTACAGTACAGTACTGCATTCCCTCATCTGCCACACTCTATACATAATTATTCCTGTACTAAACTACAGGTATTAAGTTCTTTATATAATGTACAGTAGAATTTGTTAAATAAAACTATGAAATTAAGTTATTTTTACACCAAGGTTAGTTTATTATACAGTATATCTAAACATTAATATCACCAACACAAACATGAGTCTCACCCTTAGGAGGCGTCTTCTTCAGCTCAGCAGCTTGGCCGCCCTTCAGTTTACCGCCCCCCATGCTGGACAGAATGGCCCCAATGCCACGCTGGAGGAGCAGCTGTGTTACTACAATGAGAGGAACTGCTTTAGCTACTGTACAACTACATCTTCTCCATCCACACAAAACACACGGTAATCATCAGGGACTAGACACTTACTACACCATTGAAATTAACAGTACAAAAATAACAGCTTCAATTTGATATAGTTCTATAAACTGTACAAACATTACAGACACACTCATCACAGAATCCAGAAAATCCCTGAACTATAAATAAAAAGGTACAGGGATACTGTAAATGTCCTTAAACTCTTTGCTGTAACTATTATCCTAAGGTGATAAGAACATGTCTTCAGTACAGTACCAAGTCTCATTCTGAATGAATACACAGTACTGTATAGTACAATACTGTATGGATCCCACAATGGAAACAACATTTAGTTTTATTTTGCAAATTGTATTTTTTGTGCACTTTGTGTCATCTTTTCTCAAGGTAAAAAAGCCTTCACCTTCCATTGGAGAAACTTCCTCAATTTAGTACAAAGGTTATTCTTCGTTGGGCCAAGCGGAACTTTATAAGAAAGAAAGACCGCTGTCCTGACTAATTCTTCTTCTAGTACAGTAAATCCTTCTGGTCCTTAACCAAAAACATCTGTAATAACTTCTGCACTCCCTCTTTTCCTCCTCTCTTCCTACCTGATAACTCTATAGCCAACTTTCCCCCTGATAAAGCTAATCTCTTTGGCACCTCAATCTCCTCTAACTCCACCTTAGATGATATACAATGTATAAAGATAATGCAACAGTAAACAAGGACACTGTACAGTCACTGGTGTCTTCGGTGAGTTCGGTGAGTGGATATTTAATAAGACATTTATGGTTCAAAGACTTCACACACACTACAATATTTCCCCTCGTTGGTGATGCCCAGTGAGTGGAGTACATATTATAGTTCCGTGGGATATGACCAGTGAGTGTAGTTACCCAAGAAGACAACATTGTAGGCGACTATGAATCTGAAGACTTCCTAGACGCAGTACAGGACAATTTTTTGAAACAACTAATTACAGAACCTACTAGAGGTGACAATATATTAGACCTAGTATTAACAAATAAAGAAAATATTATCAGAGATATCACAGTAGGGGAAGAACTAGGTAACAGTGATCACAGAGAAATCAGGTTCACCCTAAATTGGGAAACGAAAAATAATGACAATATGGTCAGAGTCCCAAACTTTCGGTTGGCGGATTATCAGGGGTTAAGAAGGTACCTAGGTGAGTCACCTGGGAACAGTCACGTCAGTTCCCAGTAGGAAGTGGTGAGGTCATAGATGACACAACAATTGATCATGACTATAATATATTCACCAGTATACTACATAAAGCACAAGAACAAAATATACCATACAGAAAAATTAGGTCAAATAAGAATGAGCCAAGGTGGATGACCAGAAAACTTAAACATGACATAGGAATAAAGAAAGGAATATATAAGAAATTAAAGGGAGGGGAGGAGCAGCTCAGAAACAGGTATAATGAACTATCTAGGAATGTTAAGAAAAATGTAAGGAAAGCAAAGAGAGACTATGAAATCAAAATAGCAAGAGAATCCAAGGCGAATCCCAAGGGATTTTTCCAGGTATATAGGACAAAGGTCAAGGACAAAGTTGGGCCTTTAAAGTCAGGGAGGGGAGAATTGATAAATGGCAGTGAAGACATGAGCAAAGCATTGAACAGCTACTTCTTATCAGTTTTCACAGAAGAAATTTGCGATGAAATTCCGGAGGTGGAACTGATATTTAAGGGAAAGGAAGAAGAGAAATTAAAGAATATCACCATCAGAAAAGAGGATGTTCTTAAGAAGATAAATAAACTAAAGAACACAAAATCCCCAGGGCCGGATGAAATTTTTCCTCGAGTCTTAAAAGAGTGTAGGGAACAGATTAGCGGACCCCTCGTAAACTTATTTACAAAATCATTAGACACTGGAGTTGTGCCAGAGTTGTGGAAACAGGCGAATGTAGTACCCATATTTAAAAAGGGAGACAGAGCATCAGCGTCAAATTACCGGCCGATCAGTTTGACGTCAGTAGTGGGGAAATTTCTTGAATCAATTATAGCAGATAGCATCCGATCGCATCTAGAGAAAAGCAAATTAATCTACGACTCTCAACATGGGTTTACAAAGGGAAAATCTTGTCTAACAAATCTGCTAACGTTTTTTAGGAAAGTCTTCGAGGTAGTAGATAATGACGAAAATTACGATGTTATTTACTTAGACTTTAGCAAAGCATTTGACAGAGTACCGCATCAGAGGCTTCTGAGAAAAATTAAGGCTCATGGTATCGAGGGGAAAGTTTTAAATTGGATAAAATCATGGCTCACCGATAGAACACAGAGGGTCAGCGTAGATGGTGTTAAATCTGAGTGGGGCCGTGTAACCAGTGAGGTTCCCCAGGGGTCAGTACTAGGCCCACTCTTGTTCATAATCTACATAAACGATTTAGATACTGGGATCAGCAGTGACATAAGCAAGTTTGCGGATGACACCAAAATAGGGCGGCAAATTAATTCAGGGCAGGATGCAAATGCATTACAGGAGGATCTAAATAAACTGCAGGGGTGGTCTGAAAAATGGCAAATGAAATTCAACACCAGCAAGTGCAGCGTACTTAATATTGGAAGAACAAATACTTATAATGTATACAGCCTGAACAACATCAACCTAGAGAAGTCGACTTGTGAAAGAGACCTAGGGGTACTTGTAAGCCCGGACCTACGGCCTAGAAAACAGTGCGTTAATGTTCGAAATAAGGCAAACAGAGTATTGGGTTTTATATCTAGAAGTGTAAGTAACAAGAGTGCAGAGGTCTTATTGCAACTATATCTTGCGCTAGTCAGGCCGCACCTCGATTATGCTGTTCAGTTCTGGTGCCCCTATTATAGAATGGATATAAATTCACTAGAGTCGGTGCAGCGAAGAATGACAAAAATGATTCCGGGACTTAGAAACCTTCCATATCAGGATATGTTAAAGAAACTTAACTTGCATTCCCTAGAAAGACGAAGAGTGCGGGGAGATATGATAGAAGTATTTAAGTGGGTGAAAGGAATCAATAAAGGGGATATAGATAAAGTTCTTATAATATCCGAGCAGGATAGGACTCGGAGCAACGGATTTAAGTTGGATAAGTTTAGGTTTAGGAGGGAGATAGGAAGAAACTGGTTCACAAATAGGGTGGTGGACGAGTGGAACAAGCTTAGCAACTTTGTAGTAAGTGCGGGAACTCTGGAAAGTTTCAAAAGGAGGCTAGATAGATTCATGGATGATAGAGAGTGGCAGTAACTCTCGACAGGAGCTGCCAGGCACAGGCCAACCGGCCTATTGCAGACTCCTTATTTTCTTATGTTCTTATAATATTTTGTTTTGTGATGATGCAAACCAACCCTACATATAACAATTATCTCGTATATACTTCATCACACCGTTATTTCTTCACTTCTATTAATGACAATTGATTCATGATCCTCTTAAAAGGTAAATAAATGCATTAAAATACTCACGATCCGACATTATCACAATCTAAAGTAATTGTTACAAATACTACTACTTGTGTAGTGGTAAAAGCTATTAATGTTAGTTCCTATACCACGAACACCACTCAGTAAATTTCATCTTATTCTATATTTGCAAGGCATATGATCCAGACTTAATATAGTTTAATTTAAAAAATATATTTATTTACATTTATTCATTAAGTATTGATATTTATTTATGAGTTAAGTAAAAATATATGTAATTTTGTAGTTGTTTGTGGTAGGTTTAAAACATTAGCCACCTCTACTATAAACAAACTCTCGGGTATAAAACAATTGTCAAATTTTAATGTTATTTATCAATGAATATCATAAAGTAACTATTAGTCTTATGGGAATAATTAAATCCTTATTAGTTGGATGCTTGTCCTGGTAATGGTGTGTATGCTGCTTGTTTATATATTTTGTTTGTTTACATTATTCTGCAGGTGGCGGGAGATATAAACACGGCTCCAAACACCTTTCACCCTTGTGTTGTTTGTGGGAAAAACAAAGGAAATAATAGACAGCGTAGGTTTCATTTCTTCCCCAAAAACAGCGCATAGTTGTCATTGATTAATATTTTACCTTTATTTTTATCCTCTTCACCATTGGTCGGCTCGTTAGCCGCTTGGGCGATCAGTCACGTCTCTGTCAGGCACTGTTGACAGGTACTGGGCATGAACCTGCTCCAGTGTTGGTCAAGCCTGGTGGAGGAAGACCAGAGCTGTGACCGATCGCCCAAGCGGCTAACGAGCCGATCAATGGTGAAGAGGATAAAAGTAAGAAAAAGTACAACACTTCCTGGCAGATTGTTCCAAGAGTTCACAACTCTCACTCCGGAAAAGTTACCCCTCACAGTTTTTTGGGCTTGCGGCTTCTTCAGCCTTGAGCTGTGACCCCTTGTGGGGCAAGCGTCCACCACCTCCAGGTAAGGGCACTCGACTGAGTGCACGTCTGTAGTATAAGCTAGGCAAGTTCAGGCGCTCCAATCTCTCAAGGTAGTTGAGGTGCCGAAGTGCAGGCACCAGTCTGGTGGCTCTCCTTTGAACATTTTCAACCAACTGACAGTCCCTAGCATATCTCGGGGACCAGATGGGGTGACAGTACTCCAGATGGGGTGACAGTACTCCAGATGGGGAAGCACTTCACTCTTGAAGATCATTATGAGGGACGGACCGTCTAAATATCTGAACGACCTTCTTGTAAGACATAATAATTTAGTTGCCTGATTTACCTTCTCGCAATGGCCCGAGAACTTCAGCTCATTGTCAACATACACGCCTACAGTAGGTCCTTCTCACATTCAGTCTCAATTAATGCAGTTTCTTCGTTCCGTTGGGACATATGATATGCCTCCTTACCGTTGGTACACCCAAGGTGCATCCTCTTACACTTCGTGACATTGAATCTCAGCAGCCATTTCTTTGACCATTCTTGGACCTCACAGAGATCCTTCTGCAGCTCTTCACAGTCTGTTTGCTTCTTGATTTCCCGAAATACAGTAATTTGGAGTCATCCGCAAACAGTGGTATGGAGGAATGTACAGTGTCAGGTATGGCATTTATGAAGCAGACAAACAACAATGGGCCCAATACACTGCCCTGCAGTACCCCACTTGTGATGGGTACACTTGATAATTTTGTGCCATTAATCACCACACACTGCTTGCGGTCATGGAGAAAATCTCCAATCCACTCTAGAACATTTCCCCGAATCCCGTACCTTTCCAGTTTAATTTTCATCCTTCCATGGGGTACACTGTCGAAAGCCTTGGCAAAATCTAGGTAAATACTGTCGATATTACCACCCTGTTCCAGAATTTTGGTCCAAATATCCATAAGCAGTGAAAGTTAAATTACAGTTTAATTCATCATTTCAACACTTACTCCAATAGCCATTTGCTAATCTCTTATTTGTTACTATTTGGGGTAATTTATGAGGGAACCACTACGGTACTGCCACTAGAAAATGTTTAATGATTTCCTGTGGGCACTATTTTAGTTTCGGTCAACCGAGGAATCTTAGGAATTTAGTTATGGGAATCAGTAGTTTAGACTTTTCTAAGACACTTTTCTTGTATGACGTTTCCCTCACAAACAACTTACATATGTCGGAGTTTAGGTCAGGTCATTTACAAGGGTAACGTCATATAAGTGTCTTAGAATTGTCTAAACAATTGATTGCAAAGGTAAAATTTCTAAGATTCCTGTGTTGTCTAAAGTAGAACTTTACCTTGCTTTGCTGGTAAGTTTGCATTTTCAACCAATATGGCTCTTAAGTTGAGCTCATCTCAAAATCCAACCTAATCTAACCTCGAATGAATACCGGATACCTTAATTAGCAGTAGAGGGTCCAGGAACTGGCTCGAGAGGCATATTGGTTGAAAATACAACAGTAACCCATTTCTTAACTTGTTGTTTTAGTGATTGTAGTACTGTAGTACCATTACTGTATCTAGTTGGAGACTTACAGAATTATCATACTTCACTGGCACATGTTCAAGTGCTTTCAACAGCTTGTATATACAGTACAGTATTCAATACTGTACTGCACTAGTACAGTACCTGTCAAATATGCGTAACAGCCCATACAAGTCCAGTATTTTTCAACAGTTTACAGAACCTGTACAGTACTTGTTAACAATGTGTAACAGAGCCTGTACATATACTGTACAGTACAGGACTTGTCAAAAGTGTTACAGAAAGCCCATACATGTCCACTACTTGTCAACAGTGTGTATCTGAGCCCGAACATGTTCAGTTACCAGTAATTGTCAACTGTACTGTATAATAAAGAGCCTATACATGTCCATAATTATTTGCTGTGTGTAACAGAGCCCATACTCATCTAGCACTTGTTAACAGTAACAGAAAACTGACAGACCAACTATCATACAGGCTGACAAGCAGTGAAGAAGATAAAAGTACTGTAAAATAAATGGTTGGCAAAACTAAGACCAAATAGGTACTACGTACAATCTTTCTGTTTACTGTATTTACTTACTTTTATCCTGATTGGCTCAATAGCAGCTTGGGCAGTCGGTCACGTCTCTGTTACACACTGTTGGTAAGTACTGGGCATGCACCGGCTCCAGAATGTACCTGAACCTCTGCTGTGTTGGTAAAGTCTGATCTTAATTGAGATCACACTCAGTGCCGTCACAACACACTTAACAGATTTGAGTTTACAATTTCCACTCTGAAAATTTTCTGAACTTGTGACCTTTAGTGGGGCAGGAATTTGTTAGCTCCAGGTATGAACACTTCATTATGAGGTGCACTTGGTATCGACTTCAATTAAATCAACCCTTCCCTACCTATAGTATAAGCTGGGCAACTACAGGCGTTCTTATCTCTCTGAGTAACTGAGGTTCTGTTGTGCAGGCACCTGTGTGATGGCCCTCCTTGGACATTTTCAATCAATCGACAGTCTCTCGCATATTCCGGGGACCAGACAGGGAAGCACCTCACTAATGAAGAACGTTATGCGGGACGGATCATTTAGATGCTTTATCTGATCGAACTTCTTGTAAAACCTATTCGCTTGGTTGCATGATTAACCTTCTTTTCACAATGGTCCAAGAAGTTCAGTTCACTATCAGCATACACACCCAGGCCCTTTTCAAAATTATATGTGAATACTTGTGGAATTGATGGTAAATGAAACAGGTAAATTAAAATGTGCTTTAATCATATTGTATAATTATAACATACATTATCTATGTGTAAATCCCAAAACAGAGAAAATTTAAGTCTGTTGAAATTAACCAAATAGCAAAGAATTTCAGCCACATTTTTTAGAGAATATTATCTTATAAAACTGCAAAGGGCCAAACATATCCTAATTCATCTTTTCTTATCCTGTTCCAACACTTTATCCTGAAATCTAAACACAAGAGACAATATTATTCTCTCGGTAAAAGCCCAAACAGTATAATTTCTTCCTTTCCGATGAACTAAGGAATATACAAATAAAATAGAAGTACACATGAACCAGGGAAAGCACACCTGAACCAAGGAAAACACATGAACCAGGGAAAGCACACCTGAACCAAGGAAAACACATGAACCAGGGAAAACACACCTGAACCAAGGAAAACACATGAACCAGGGGAAGCACACATTTAAAGATCCACACAAACACTGAAGCATACACCCTGGTCCGCAGTGGGAAAGAAAAGTTTGGGAACCCCTGATCTATATTAATTAGATATAGGATCTTTATATGTTATTTTATATATCAATCAGTATGACCTCTATACTGTACTAAGGAATAATATTTAGTTAATAATTCAACTTTGGTAGGCAGGACAATCAACCGCCTACATAACTCTCACCCTATAATTATTGATTATAGAACCACATTTGTTCTTAAAATTAAAGTACAATTCAATAATAATAATAAAACAAAATATATGAAAGTTAAATGTTATGTTCTTAAAATCTATGTACAGCTTGGCAGGAGCAGAGCTGTGACTATACAGTATAATGTCATCTTAGGTGGTTCAAAACATACCTGTGTGCGAGTGTGAGAGAAGAGACATTTAGTATACAATAGTGTGTCTAGGCATAATTATCAGTGTTGGTGGTACTGTACAGCGGTAACTTGTGTATCTCTCACTAATATATCAAGGGTCCGATTCCTGCTTGGCCCGGACACACGTGAGAAGGGTGTTATCCCGTGTAACTTCACTAAACATCACAGGTTTTCTGGACCCTGGTGTCCTCCTGTACCAACACTGGATAGACCAACTGCCAAATCGACTGATAATAGGTGAAATGATAATTACTGTATTTTATGGCATAAAAGATACACTTTTCGTCTGAAAAAAAAATGGCCTAAGAAATCAGCCTGCGTCCTTTATGTGAAGTTGCTGTCTTCTGCAAGCTAATGAATCCCTGTTGCTGTCTCCAGTAGGCTAAATTTTACCTTACCCAACTCCAGATTGAAAAATATGTTATTGTTTTCTTAAACTTTATTATAAGTTTCAATTAATCAAAAAATAATTATTGTAAATATAAAAGCTCAATCTATAACTACTCTGTACTGTACTGATGACGATAACCCGAGATGATTAACGTTCATACGACAGACACCCAACTCTTCAGAGGTAGCTAAGCAGTAACCATTTCTGAACTCTTACAAGTATTACAATCTATTAATGCCATACCTCCAACATTTATTTTTAGATCTACAAATACCTGATAAAAATTAAGATTTACATTAAACTTTCTTTTCACATTTACATTTGTTAGACTCGTCTTTATAACCACCAAGCTACTTGGCCAAGCCATTGCTTTTCAACTCGTATTTTAGGGTAGATATACGTAACTTTCTTCATTTATTTTTACTCGGTTACATGCACACACCATCCTACATACAGACTGTGAAAGAAGTAAAAGAAATATTTGTCATAAGGGCAAACACATAAAAGGAATATACAGCTCCTCCCCGACTTACGACCGCCTCAGTCGTACCAATATTTTGTCAAATTACGTATTTTCGAGTCCCCAACGTCAGTGATTGCGCTGTGTACTGACAAAATTTTTGTTTGGAATTCACTTTAACATGGCTGGCAAGCTTATAAGTGAGAGTTTTGTGGTGCTGAGAAGAAAAAGAGACATCCATTTTAGATTTTCTATGTATTTTTTAAGCATTTTCGACTTACGACCTGGATTTGGGTCCCTAACCCCGTCGTAAATCGGGGAGGAGCTGTACTGTACACTTCTTTGCACACGGGTTAGCTGGCTTAGTGAGAGGACAGCTGGGCGGTTGGTGGTGGTGGGGGGTGTGTTGCTAGGGAATCAGTAGAGGTAGCATCACCGTTGCTATGGTGAAGAGGGAGTGCAGATGTATATGCAAATGTAGACTGTGTTAGACTTTCATTTGGCTTTTATTTACTGGTTTGGAAATACAGCATTTTTTGTTGTAACTTAATTATTGGTATTATTTTTATTTATTCCTCATATTTCCTGGAACTGTATATATTGTTTTAAGAAAACTATGGCTACAGGAGGAAAATACACACTAAAATTTTTTCCTAAATACTCCCAGCTAAAATGGGGGGTGAATCTTATATGGCTTTGTCTAATATGCCGTGAAATACGGTAAATAAATTAACTGTGTCCACCTCAATATTCATATATGGCAAGAGATGTAATTTTAGGGTCAGACACAAACTTAAACATCCTTAAACACACACACTTGCCAATTTTGAACCCCTGATGTTACAACCCCTTAAAGTTAACTAAAGTACAAGTAAAAATCTATCAACTTAACTTCTGTTCTGATCAAGGGTTAACAGCTATCCTGATCAAGAATTAACAGTAATTCTGATCAAGAGTTAATAGTACAGTAATTCTAATCAAGAGTTAATAGTACAGTAATTCTAATCAAGAGTTAATAGCTGTTCTGATCAAATTAACAGTTTAAGTACGAGAGATATAAATGATATAAGATACAACTGACAATTAATAAACTACAACAGAATGATTCCTTATACAGGGAAGCTCATAGATCCATTTACAGTACAGTATATTGTTTGGTTTTGGACCCTCATTAATCACTTCATATTTCTAAGCTTATTAAAAAGGTTTTACCCTTTCTTTTCCCTTAATTACTACTTGTGGGCCACCCTGTAGAGATAATTTGCATAATCCCTTCACCATACAACACAAGATGTGATGAAATATGCACCAGTATATATACTGTAGCGCATGAGCCACATAGCACCGAGTACAGGACTGCAAGCATGAAAACCACTCAGTGGAGATAGTTTATTTACTCCTTGGGTACAGGGGACCTCTCTCCAGTGAATAAAACTTTCTGGCATTAGTCAAATAAACTATTAGAAAAGGTATCCCATAGTGAAAGGGTTAAAATTAACTGAGCACTGCATGTGTCAGGTGTTGAATCCCTACACTGAAGGTAATATTATGTATTATTGAGGAACTGCATATATACCGTATTAAAAGATCTGCTGAGATGCATTTCTTAAGATTCTTTTTCCTGCATTAGTCAATTCACAAGAGTTTTCTCAAGATAAAATGCACTGAGCAGCAAAGCCTGATTCATTTCAATAAGATCAAATAGTTCTTCAGTGACCACATTACCAAGCTGTCCTTGTCGGTACAGCATTAAGAGAAATCAGGCCATGTAAAAAGTCTCAAGTCATTATTACATCCTCCTACCAAAAAGGTAAGTCTTTACATTAAGAGAAATCAGGCCATGTAAAAAGTCTCAAGTCATTATTACATCCTCCTCCCAAAAAGATAAGTCTTTACATTAAGAAACATCAGGCCATGTAAAAAGTCTCAAGTCATTATTACATCCTCCTCCCAAAAATATAAGTCTTTACAGTAACAATACACACCAGCAGAAAGTAGACTTCAGTTGGTGTTTATGGTTGTTTGGATGCTGACATTTGACACCTGGATGTGTTACATTGGGTCAGGTGAAGTTATCTTACAAATATCCATGGGTACATCCAGGCCTTATTCATCCTACAGCCTCGACCAGCACATTAATAATACAGTACTGTACATGCTAACATGGCAGAATGTCAATTGACACACCAAATTAATCTAATAGCTCAGACTAATATATAGTTATAAAGTTTGCTTCATTTTGCCCAGGAAACAACTTCATACTTGCCTACCTCGGGTAATCTACTTGCAATTTACAGGTAATGCTATACAGGTACAGTATTTTATCTTTAATCTAATGCTCACATTGCAAACAGACTTTTATCTTGATAAAACCTCTTTGTCTCCATCTTCAGATTCGTCAGGATAATCATTCGCTGATTTACACCATTTCGATATAAAGTGGTTTAATAATTATGGAACAAGAGTGATATAAGTTGCTGAAGTCTGATATAGCATCAGTTTGAATCTCATGCCTCACCTACACTCTCCCAGCTCGCCAAAATTCAGTTTCACGCATTCTGCCAGTGACAACAACTGGTGCTGCTCTGTGAAATATTTTTGAGCCCATTATTAAAAAAAAAAATAAATAAATGGAAAACATTCTGCAAACAGTCCTGCGGGTACTGTACTCAAGAAATCTCATGTTTCCATCAGTTTAGACATGAAAATTCAGGAAGTGTGAAGAGAGGTTTGGGACAAGATGACACCTGGGGAAGACTGGCTGGGGAGGAGAGTGACCTTGACAGTGACATTGCAGAGGAAAGCAATGTGCATTTAGACATACTTGGTTAGTTTAAGTCTGAGAGTCTTTTTGTTTTAATTGTATAAGTGATGCTTATTAAAGAAAAGTGGAGAAAGAATAATTATGAGGTGAGTCTCGTGGTGTGGCAGCTGCTTGTGAGTGGTGTCATGGCTTCACCATTTAGAGATTTTTTTTTTGTAAATAAATGTGTATTCACAGATGTCATTTATTTTTAACCTATACAGAACTTCAGTACAGTATGCTATTATAACACAAAGTTAATAGTCTGCTTTGGTTCATACACAATGAATAGCTCTACCGTATGAAGTTGTGAAAAAGTTAGGTTAAAATGACTGAAAACTTCTCTTGTTTTAAACCTGCACTGTACTTTAATGTCACATACCATTTCAACTTGCCATTTAACTTTTTAACTTAGTACTTTACTTTGGTTCATGCTAATGAAAAGCTTCACTGTATGAGGTTCACTGAAAAACTTAGGGTTAGGACGACTGAAAATGTGCCCCGGGAATATAGTGTCTACAATGTAAATCAGCGACTTGTTATATCTTGATTAACATTTTAATAACTAACTTAGAAAAAATTATCTTTGCTGTAGCGAAGTTCTCTCTCCCTGCGTATGGTGTGTGTGTGTGTGTGTGTGTGTGTGTTGTACAAATACTGTTCTTACACCAACAGGGTTCTCCCAAAGCCAAAGATATATACGTTTCTTAAACTCAATTCAGAGTCAACAAAATATTAATTAATTTTCTTAACATTTTTAGCTGCTCACTTTATGTAAAAACTAAAGTACTGTAGTCCTGTAAAGACAATACTGTAACAGTTAAGGTATACATAACATATTTATTATAAATTTGGTTCTTGTCACGCAAGAAAGATCTATCTTTATTTGTAATACACATATAACAATGTTACAGAGCAAAAACTGAAACATATCAGTTTACTGCACTATACCGTCTCTGGTTTACAAAGAAACACAAACAGAGAACATGCAACATGTACTGTATGTAGGCAGAAAGGTGGAGGCATTTATACTGTACGAGTGAGACGTATTTCCATTACTGTACTAGGTGCTAAGATCTAGTGAAAATCGTTAACTGTAAGGCACTGGGAGATTTAAGAGGCAGTTTGACACAGTACTGTATTCAAAATGTGTTCCAGGATGACACAAAATTCATGGAGCACATTTAATATATATATATACTGTACAGTAGTTACTGCCTTTTAGTAGAATTCTATAATATACTCGGGATAATACTCTCCCTTATCATACTTAACGAAGATGGTTGGGGCGTGCACATCATCCACAGTTGTGTCGTACTGCTTACCAGTAGACAGATTTGTGGGTGGCCGGGTGAGAGTTGGCGTTCCTTTTGTCACTGTCCCTATTATGACCCCTGCCAATAATACGAAGAAGTGGCCATTCCCATCTACAGTACAATGACTGCGAGCAACTGCAGCACTGAAAACATGAGAATGATGTTATAAATTTATTGGTATCTCATATAAAACAATCATTTATGTTGACAGGCTACAGGTGCAGTACAGACTATCAAAAACTGGGCTGTTTTCCCTTGTTAAGTCAAGATTTGCTTACACATACACACAAACTCAGTTGAATATTTGTTTTACTATTTGAATAACAAAATAAAAGAATATTGTGTGCACACTTTATGTAAAAAAAAAAAAAAATCCGAAGCCAAAATATGTGAATTAAATGGGTTTATTCATGTACCAGCACCTTCTAGTGAGTTGCCACATTTGCCAGGAGTTCATACAAAAAAATTTGTCTGATTTAATAAATAGCTCAGTAACTTGATTATCTTTATTTATACCTGTATTAATAAAATATTATTGTTTTCACATCTTTGAAATTAATATTGGTCACTATGCCAGATGCTGCCTCTTGTCACCACCACACACATTAAGAAATGCACGAGGATGCACTTTGGGTGTAAGACCAGTGTACCACATGTCCTAAGACAATGAAGAAATAACCCTAACTTTAACTACATGTAAGACAGACCTTTATATTAATGTTGACAAGGTGAGGAAGTTCTCAGTTTATTGGGACAAATGCACCTGACTAATAGGACTAATACAAAGATCTTACACAGACATAGGTGGACTGTCTCTAATAAGGGTATTTAAAGATGTAGCTCTATTTTACTTGGATCACTAATTCTGTTTGGTCTCAGAGGTATGTCACAGACCTTTGTACCACCTGGTTGAGACCATGGATATGTGCTGCACTCACACCAGAATAAAACATTTACAACCGTTAAGTCTAAAAGAAAAAAGTAAGGTGTGATTTACTGTAAGTGTGTACAGTAATTGCCTCAGTGGGCGCTACTTGGTCAACTGTACATATCTGGAATTAGCAGATGGCAACTCCACTAGATGTCACAGCTCCAAGTTAAAGATGTTATCAGTAAAGATTGTCAGTGCTAACTTCTTTGGAGTAAGAGTTGTCAACTGTTGTAATAACTGGTCAGAATGTATTTTAAGTATTGTACTGTATAATCATGAACCTGTGTGAGCCTTGTACTGTACTGTTAACTACTGTATTTACCAGAAGTGTCTTAACACAGAACTGATCATTGCCCAACAACCTAGTAAATTGACAAATGGTGAAGGTGATAGTGGAGATTATATGAACAACATTCACCATCAGGTACAGTCATATATAGGATTGCTGGCACAACTAAATTAAGTTTGAAGATGATCGCAGTATGAGGATTAGGTACAGCTTAGTCACCCATCACAGAAAAACAAATTCTTTAAGTGAGTGGGTCAGAAACAATGTCATACAGAGAACTAAAATTTATTTATTTATTTCATTTGTAATTTTTTACCTATCAGCTGACTAGCTATTAAGGCAGTTGGTCAGTTCTTGTTGTGGGCTGTAGTGTCCAGTGTTAGTACAGGAGGAAACCTGCTGTGTTTGGTAGGTCACACTGGAAAATAATAACACCCTTCTTACATGTGTCTGGGCCAGAACTCAAACCCATGACACAATGGTGAGAGATACACGCATTACTGCTGTATTGCTTGTCCCTTCCTCTTGTATGATAAATGCACGAAAGAAATGTTTACTCCCTTATGTTTTTTACCTTATGATAATTATTATTTATATATATATATATATATTTTTTTACATTTTGTATAAATGATTGTGTGCACGTAATAGGGATATGTATAAAAAAAAGGGGGGGGGGACATTGCATATTTCTACCCCACTCTATGTTAACTCTGGTGCATGTAAGAAATGTTTTTGACCTTATAATTATTTTTTTCCACATCCTGTATGAAAGATTGTTTGTGCATGAAACGGCAAATAAATAAATAAATACAGTAATTAAAAATATGTACAGTATATCTACCCGAAATTACGAATTGAAAAATAACGTGTGGGTTACTGTATGATCAATCACCTTATGATGGCTTTTTGAAGTCCCTAACCTCATCATATACCGGGTATATATATATATATATATATATATATATATATATATATATATATATATATATATATATATATATATATATATATATATATATATATATATATATATATATATATATATATATTAGATTCTACTATTTAAATAATAGAACTCCAGAGGTCTATAAACCTGTTCAAATCACTTTTTAAAGAAACATAACTATGTTAAGTAAAATAACATCTTAATTTTATGATGGTACATGCACACAATTAATACTTAAGAGAAAGAGAAATAAAGATCACAAGTTAATGTCCATCAAATAATGGACTCAACTCCCTCCCTCTTCAAACACACTGCTGGCTCTTCCCTTCTGAAATTTTTGGGGAAAACTACAGAATTTTAATAAATAATACCTCAAACTTAAAGTTAGATAATACAATTAATACGACGGATTCCTTTTAAGACTAGGAATATTTTGAATATAAATGTTATATTTTGCACAAAAGATAACATAGTTACTCAGAGAAAATTTTATCTAAAATTTGTATGTCTAATGCAAAATATATGATGTTTATATTCAAAATGATCACCAAATTATAAGAATTCAAAATAAATTATATTCTGACCGGTAATTTGTATGAATTTTATGAGCTAAAACAAATATTCTCAAAAAGAAAATATTCTTCACAGGGTAACAGATGGTCGGTCGGTCCTCCCTCCCCCCCACCCCCACCAACCGTCCCAAGGATGTGATAACCACAATTTAATAAATACCCAAAGTTAGATAATATAATTGACATTGCTGGACCAAAGACTGAGATATAAATGTCATATATGCAAAAAGAAAATATAGTTACTCAGAGAAAATTTTATCTAAAATTTGTATGTCTAATGCAAATATATGATGTTATATTCAAAATCACCAAATTATAAGAAGTCCAGCAATGTAAATTATATTCTGACTGGCATTGTATGAATTTATGAGCTAAAACAGGCAGTCAGGCAGTCAGCAGGTGGCAAATTAAAATAGCGTTTGAGCCGACATCACCGGCAGAGGGAAAAAAATCAAAGAAGTGAAATGATAAAATCATATAAAAAACATCTATATGTAATATATATATATATATATATATATATATATATATATATATATATATATATATATATATATATATATATATATATATATATATATATATATATATATACACAAAAAATAAATGTTAAATGAATTATTTATGGTGCATTAGGGTACCGGTACTGGTCACTTCAGACACAAAGACGGGCTATAAATAGCCCATCTCCCCCTCTTCTTACAGCTGCCAATGGGAAGCGTCTTGGTAATTAAATTTGATGTTTATTTTCATTGTCTAATTTATCATGTATCAAAGTAATATTACTAAAAATTGTGTAGGTAGTAGGCAGCTACCAAACAGGTAGATACTACCTCCTGGGAAGATATTGGAAGCATAATGTGTTGTCTAATGTTAGACCCTGCTGCCATATGGCATCATGAAAATTGTGACCAAGTCCCAGGTTCAGCGCTGACCTGACTTTCTGCCTCATTTACACACAATTGCAGTTTGAATTGTTCCTCTAACTTTGACAACACAACATACATACAGTATATTATTTCTCACTTTTGATCTTTTTTTTACTTTTTGTATTTATTTATGGTTAGTTACTTAAAATAAGGCCAATTCACTTCAAGTAATGGCATCAAATGTTACCAGCTGGTGTAGTGTAAACACTAGTGACGTCACTTAAGCGTCTGTATTTAACTGTCAGTAGTTTCAAGAATTAATGCAGTCATTTACTGAATATTCCTTGTGAAAAAATAAATTTTAAATTAATTATTTATAGGAGAAGTATTATTATCAGTAAATATACCGATATGCATTACTGACCACCTCCACGACTAAAAATAGCCCAATCTCGCGGTCACTTTCCCTTTCTTGTCTCCTCACTGGCAAATGGGGGTGGGGGGGGGCATGGGGAGGGGTGTGTGATGATAGCTGTGTTTATTACAGGGGTATAATTCTCTTTTATGGTATGTTAGACAGGTTTATAATACATTTTTATTATTTTAATACACCGGTAATCTTAATTTGAATCCGGCTTGCCAAACGTAAGTTTCAGTATAAAATAATTAGTGGTAAGACCTTGTGAGTGGCTTACGATGTTTCCATCACCACTCTTGACACACTAAACCACAATATTTAAGAGGTAAGAATTTTATACTTGGTGGTTTAGACGACCCCCTAACTTTGGGCAGATTTTTTTAATGTTCAAATTCCGTCTTATAAGCCGAGATATACGGTAATGGTCAACATCTGTATATCTGTGAAATGCTGTAATCATCTTTAATTAAAATACTGTAGTTCCTCAAAGACTTTCATCTTGTAAGATTTGACACAAAAGGTTATATTTTTATAAAAACAAATACCTGTAAAAATTACTTTTCATAACAAATTGGTCTTTCCAGAATTATGATGAAATTCAAAGAGATAGGGGTTGGCCTAACACCTTACCTGTTGGAAAAGTAAGCGCCTTTCCCATAGTCCTGTTGAAATGTTGTACCATGTTGCCAGTCAATATTCTCCTTACATATGGTGTCAATCTTTGAGGGGTCTGTTCCATAGAACAGCTTTTGAAAATTCAACTGGTTTTCATCATACCTGCCAAGAGTGGAGAGCATTTGTAATATACAGGTAATGTAAAATTTAGATCACTAATTATTTACAGTATCTCTATACAGTGGTCCCTCGGTTAACGAGCACAATCCGTTCCAGCAGGTTGCTCGTTAACCGAAAAACTCGTTAACTGAAACCATTGTTTCAATGGGCTTTTGGGTACCAGTAATTGGTTCCAGCTCACCGAAAATTGCCTAAATTCAACAAAAAAGGTAGAAAAGTACACTTACTTTGAGGTGTGTATGTAGAAGGCTCCTGGATGATGATGATGGGAATTAGAATGGGGGTGGAGGAGAAGGGAGAAGAGAAGGCATTGGGGTGGAAGAGAAGTCACCCCATGGTGCCATTTCACCCATAAAATTTTAGTTCTCTTGGTGTATTTCAAGATTATTTTCTTTAAATCAACACTGCACTGCATTATATATTGTCAATATGTAAAATATATTTCAAAATGACCAATAATTTGCTTGGAAACACAGAAAAAAAGAATTAGTTGAAGAGAGTCTCAAGCAAGATGTTACCTCCACTGAAAACAGAGAGACTAACGCCTGTCTGGTGTGTTAACAGGATGCATGGCACGCCAGAAACTAGTTTCTTTACCTTCAATTATGTTCAATAATTGTTAAAATGACTAAAAAAGTTAATATTAAACTTTTAAAATTATTGAATAGTATAAACTTCTTGATATTTACTAAAATAGTAAGGAATTTAAGCCCTAAAACCGATTACTGTATTGGCGGACTAATACTACAGCTGGTGGACCGCCAAATGCAAGTGAAAACATGTTGAAGTCGACTCGTAAAAAACTCGTTAATCGAGGGATTGCTCGTTAACCGAAGTTAAGAATCTTATGGAAGGTAAATCATTAACCGAGGCGCTCGTTAACCGAGGGACCACTGTATTCATACAGCAAATCCTATAACAATTGTATATGTTAGTTGAATAAAACCTCTTAAATGCAGCAGCCACACAACCTACCAGTTCCTGGTTTTCACAAACTTAAGCCGCCATCCACAAGTTTGCAAAACAATCCAATCATTATGCAACAAAAAGCAAAATATTCTTACCTTTTGAGGCAGCAGTACAACAGGATTATTTGCTGGTACCATACAAAATTTTTAAAGATATATTTGTATAAAAGGAACAATACAATGAAAAAAAGTTGCATACATAGGGGGTGTTGGTGGTACAGAAGCAACATGTGTATCCCTAATTACTATGTCCTGGGTTCAATCCCCCAGTCTGGGATAGACGTGGGTAGGGTAATAACCAGTGTGGCTCTACTAAACATGGGAAGTGTTCAACAGGGTAGCCTCTCACAACTGAGGTCTGGGTCTTAATTTCCAGCTGCGTTTGATGTGAGAAGGTTGTTGTCTAGTGTGACCTTAATAAGCTGATAAGTGGCGGAGGCAAAGCAAAGGAAAATACCATAAATCAACATATCAACAAAAGAAATTATAACAGGATAGAAACACTGTAAACCTATGTTTGTGCACTTACAGTATACAAATCCAAAGAAAAACTAAAAAAAATACCTTTGACTTAAGTCTGCTTTCTTATTCTGCAAAAGGTGCCATAAATATGGATTTTGAAGTCTCTGAATCTTCTGTATGTTGGCAGTGGGAAGCATAAGTCGCACACGTCCAGCTACTTCCAGAAATTCTTTGTCATTAGGAACCAGAGTAACAGGAAAGTGGGTCTGATGGTTTCCCATTGGTATCCAGTGAGCCGGAAGGGATGACTGGACCGAGTCAGATGGTGAGGGTCTCTGATAAGAGAGTCGTGATGGACGACGCCGAATCTCCTTTGCAGTGTTTGTATTTTGATTAATTTGAGTCATTTGTGAGAAATCCAATTTGTAATTAAAATGAGCATTACATATTATCATTGACGAAGTGGGGTCCGATAAATATTGCTTTTCAATATCCTCTGAGGATATGTGGCACACAAGTTCCTGTTTACCAAGACTATCTACCTGACCATAGCGGATCCACTTGCCTTGTTCATCAAGAAAGTACCATTCAAAAACAGTAGATTTTGGACTTGCAGACACAGTTGCTGATCGAGTTGACAATCGACGGATATTAAGTTGTTTGGTTCTTGAAGAATTGTTTAAAGTCATATCCTGGAAGTTTGCCATCCATGACTCAGTTCCCAAAAGCATCAGCATGTCTTTAGCAAAGGACTCTAGTTTGCTTTCGTCAAAGGGAGGTATCTGGACACCGCCATTGGAAACATCCCTGTAAGCATTTTCTAGAGCTTTAGACTGAAATACGCGAAAGTTGTACCATTTTTTCTCCTTTTCAAACTGCCAATGAAAAAGACTTTTTGCATGAAGATACTTGCAGCCTTTCTTGGTGTTTATACATTTATCATTAACGGCAAAAATACATACTTCTGGTATCTGTACATCACCACAAACATCAGTCGAGTTGACAGTGGTTGACTTTTTCTTTTTGGGTTTTCTTTCACCCTCAGTATTAGCTTTTCTTTCTTTCTTATATTTTTTCTGGCCTTTACTATGGCTATCTCCAGCATCACTCTGCTCAGAAGATGAATCACTGTCACTATCTGATGAACTGTCTTCCTCTTTCTTTTCAGCAGATTTTTTCCCCTTCTTTTCCCCTTCATTTGCTGATTTTCCAGATGATACTGTTGAAGCATCATTTTTACTGTTATCTTTAGGTTCTGATTTCTGAGCTTTCTTCTTGCCTTCATCCTTGGCATCACCAGTATTCACATTGGCTGATGCAGAAGACTGTTGGTTATCATCCTGAGTTAATGACATTAATTTTATCAAAATGTCACGTGGGGACTCATTGATGGAGATATCGTAACGCTTGAATAGCCTTTTACAGTTGTCGGTGAAGAGATTGTGGTTGAGGGAACAATTTGACACAGAACACTTTCCTCTATTCACTACAAAATCTTTACAGATGTGAAAACAATTGCATTTCTCATTGTTCCTGCATCCATTTTTATCATTGTAAAAATAACATATTTTAGGGGAATCCTTTCCTCTGCAGACCTTTCTGATCACGAGACGTAAATCATTTTTATCAATCAGAGATAAATGCAACTTTGAAAGTAGAGAATTGTTGTGATCAGTTTCCCATCTATGCCCAAACTGGCATGAGGCACCCGCATTACAAAATCCCATTACAAATGTCTTACATAGATGAAGATTCTTACAAGAACCAGGAGAAAGACAGCCTTCCTCAGACAAGTGGGCTGAACATAAGTTCACTTTTGGAACAAGCTCAATCATCACCCCATTTTTCCCCTCCATAAAGGAAAATATATTCTTACAAGACTTCACCACTTCCATGAGTTCCTCCACACTTTTTTGAACCTGCCGACTGAGGGTCTCAGCAGTGCACCACTGCCCTTTAAACAATGTCATGGCCTTCACCAATTCTTCAACAACTGATCTAGAGGGTGGTGCCATTTTCTTGTATTTTCCTTGGCAATGAGGCGGCAGCTTTTCAGGTGTTGACTGCACTTGAGGGGGGCAATCAAAAGAGCTGCTACACCTAAGTGGCATTTTTCTACTTGATTCTTCATATGAAGGTGGAGGTTCTCCAAAGTGTGAAGGAAAATCATATTGTGGTACTTCATAAGCATGTGGTCCTTGTGGAGGATAATATGGAGGTCTTGGGCCCTGAAAATGCTGAGGACCACGGTTTTCATGATGAGTTGGACCATGATATCCAGAATATAATTTAGGAGCACTTGGATTGCATGGGGGAAGACCCAAAAGACCATCATTGTGTCTGTTCCAGTGTTGCTGCTGTGATGATACGTTCTGATGCATTCCTCCATATCCTCTGCCCCTTCCTCTTCCACTGCCTCCTCGCTGTGCCTGAGGTGGGCCTTGGTTTCCCTTTACCTGTTTATTTGCACTAAAGTTTAAATTCATCAGGGATTTACTTCCTCTGCTTTCCTGAAACAGATTTTGAATGAAAACACAAAGTTCATTTAATATATTCAAATCTGCAAGATTAAATTATTTTATTGATCTTTCTTTTCAGATTACAGCGTTGTATTTCAATAATGTATGTATAACACATTTTGTCATCATAATTTCATCAGGTGGTTGTGATAAATAAAATGTTTAGTGACATAGAAAACAAAATTGATAAAAAATATAGATTTTATACTAAAATGCTGTACAGTACAGTACGTGTAGTGTAAATGGTATGACTGACAGTAAAATGCCATAAAGCACAAGTGAACAGTTTAGACTTAACTCTGTCAAGTACAGTATAAACTTATACAAGTTCATATAATCATGAAATCTTTAATCTTTCCTTCAAACTTATGTCTTGGCTTACTTTGTTCATCTTGTCAGGAGGCTTGTTAGGGGGCTTGTTAGGAGTCTTGTTAGGGGGCTTCTGGGAGGCTCCGCCTTTGGTCTTCTCTATGGCAACTATAAAAAATAATCAATTTAAATTCATCAGTTGAAAAAACATAGTTCAAATGTCCATTTATTACTCTCATGTTTGGTGATCCAGTATGGTAGACCAGCTTCTACTGCAGCCTGCTGAGTAAATAATTAATGTACACTTCATATACAGTACAGTGTAGTTTATGGTAAACAAAGACTTTAAATTGTATGTTTTGGTATTGAAAGAAACAGAACTACCCAGAGGAAACCTGCCATATTTGGTTGGGTCACACTGAATAACATACTTTTGATGTCTGCCACATGCCAGGGCTTGAATCCAGGGCACACTGGTGACAGATCTGAGCTTTACCACTGTTCTGTACTACCAATACCCCTGTATACTGTACATGTACAGTACTACATCAACATACTTTTCATATTGCAGAAAAGTTAAGATCAATATCTACATACAGGTGCTCTAGATATTAAGTGGTATTACTTGATTGCCACTCAATTTTTTTTATTAGTAGTACAGGAATATGTATGTATGTAATTAGGGTTTCCTTCCCGGGATCTCGGGATCCCTGGCTTAAGTGTGGTTATTTTTTTTCCCCGGGAATTTGGTTCAAATCCCGGGATTCCTATTGTTATTCCTTATCTCTGATTTGCAATGTGTAAAATACAAAAATGCTTTGGCAGCCACCAGCTAAGGATAATATGGAAATATCTGTAGAAGAATAAATGACACTCACAGATAAACTCAAGGCAGCAATAGAACAGGTTCAGAGTAAAAGTAGAAAGGTGTATGAATGCAAACATATTAGGAAAGAGTTCGATGTGTTTGAGGCAACAGGAGAGAGAACACATAATTTAGAGAAACTATTCCAGGCCCTCATCTCAGTACCACCAACTTCAGTTGAAACCAGAAGGGCATTTTCAGCTGCTAGCCTATTTATTACAAAACTATGAACAAGGCTCACTGACCGCAGTATTGAGTGTTTGTGCTTCTTGAGGAGTTATTTCATGAACAACTATTAGTTGTGTGCATGGCTTTGTGTGTGCAAATGATTCTAAATTCCTTTTTTTTTCACAGGTCATTCAAGTGTTCTCTTTAAGTTTTTTTTTGTAGAGTAGGGCTTCCAAATGGCATAGAATAATTTTTTTTTTATAATGGCTAACTTTGAATGTCATTCCAAATATCATTGAGTTTCTTTTGTGGTTAACAGAATGAGATTGACTGTTTGTGTTTCTTGAAGAGTTATTTCATGGACAACTTTTAATGTGTGCGTGACTGTGTGGCTTGTGTGCACAAATGATTTTATGCTACAGTATTATTTTTTTCACAGGTCATTCAAGTGTTTGCTTTAGGTTTTTGTAGAATGTGGCTTCCAAATGGCATGAAATATAGAATTCTTATTTTTCATAATAGCTAACTTTGAATGCCATTCCAAATGTCTTTGAGTTTCTTTTATGGCTAACAGATTGAGATTAATTAAAATTTTGCTTGTTTAATTATATTATGTACCTATTTTTACACAAGTATGCAAGTTAATATAGAGAACTTCGCATCAGTGTAATATAATTTATCAAATCAATGCCTATCAAATAATCTACAGATACTACACTAATGAAGTATAGGGTTAGCATTAGTTAGTACAAATATCACCTGATGCGGGAAATCCCGGGATCCCAAGAAATATCCTGGTTTGTCCCAGAATCCCGGGATGCTAAGAAGCCCCCAAAACAGGAAACCCCATGCATGTAATGTATGTATGTATTATTTCACCACTAATTACCATACTAATCATTTGGGCAGTTCTTCAGTTCTTAGTTAGATATCTATCACTTGTGTAATTAGGTTCAATCCCTAGCCCAGGTCAGATGTAAGAGTGGTGTTATCCAGTGTGAACGTACTAAAAGTGGCAGGTTTTCTCCAGGTATTAGTTTCCTCCTTTTTTACTTTTACTATACAGTATTGCACTGTACTGTACTTCTAATTCTATCCTCTTTGCCACTGATTGGCTCGCTAACTGCTTGGGCAGTCAGTCACGTCTGTTTTGCATTGTTAGTAAGTACTGGGCATGTACTAGCTCAAGAATGTATCTACAAGGGGTCACAGCTCAAGATTGAAGAAGCCGCAAGTCCGGAAAACCGTGAGGGCAAACTTTTTCGGAGTGAGGGTTGTAAACTCTTGGAACAATCTACCAGAAAGTGTTGTGACGGCACCGAGTGTGAGCTCTTTCAAGAGAAGACTTGACCAACACTGGAGCGGGTTCAGGTACATTCAGGAGCCGGTGCATGCCCAGTATTTGCCAACAGTGCGTGACAGAGACGTGACCGATCGCCCGGGCGGCTAGCGAAATGACCTTTTGGTGAAGAATATAAAGGAAAAGAGTCGTGACCGATCGCCCAAGCGGCTAACAAGCCGATCAGTGGCGAAGAGGATAAAAGTAAAAAAGTAAAAGTATATCCTTGCCAGTATTGGTCAAGTCTAGTCTTGAATGAGCTCACACTTGATGCTGTCACAATGCTCTCTGGCAGATTGTTCCAAGAGTTCACAACCCTCACTCTGAAAAAGTTATCCCTGACAATTTTCTGAACTTGTGGCCTCTTCAACTTTACACTATGACCCCTAGTGGGGCAGGCATCTGCCAGCTCCAGGTATGAAAACCCAACTGAATACTAGCCTATGACATGTTTATAAATTTCAATTAAGTCATCCATTCCCTGCCTATAGTTTAATCTCGGCAATTGCAGGCATTCTAATATCTCAGGGTAATTGAGGTGCTGTAGTGCAGACACTAGTCTGGTGACATACCCCAGGTCCTTTTCACATTTGGGGCCTCCAGCAATGCCGTTGGGACTTGATACGCCTCTTTACTGTTAGTACGACTCTTGCATTTCATGACATTGTAGGCTGATTGCTATTATCCCCTTCCCTCCCCCCACTGAACTGTGAGAGGTGCCACCAGTAATGGCACAGTAATATTACGAGCAAAATAATATTAAAACCCAAACTCAACTAATACTACAGGCAATTTACATTTCCAGTCTTGTGTACTGAATTTGTTTGTATACTGAAGTCCAGCCACAGTCAAATACCGAATAGTAACCAACTAAATTTCTCTGGAAAATCAAATTCATAAACTGTATTATACAGTACTGTAATTACCAAGTATTCTGAACAAATGGACTGCATTATACAGCATTTTTCCAATGCCTTTACAGAGGTAACACTCCTGTGTCCACCAGACAACATGCATTTAAAATCTGCAGAAGTTTTACACCAGTAAAAGCATTTTTTTATACATTATATGCCAGACTTATCTGCTAATAACAAGGCAGATCATGGCTCATAATCCCATTTTAACACCAGTTTCTACCGTATACTCAATTTATACAGTCGTGATAAATCACACTTTACCAAAAGCCATCCAGTATGGCATTTAAATGTAGTAATAGGCCATCTACTAGTACAGTAATAATTTCTATTTAATCCTATTTCAGCTTAGTAAGAATATATTTTTATTTCTTATAATTTCTGTATCTCAGCATGGTAGATAACAAGTGTCTATCTGGAGCTCAGTATCGTAAACAGAAAGCTGAAAGGGAGAAAGAACAATCAAAACTAGGGGGTTCCTTGCTGAAATATCTTTGCCAACAGCATGAAGAGCAAGACAGTTTACAACATGGAACAAATTCTGAGGTAGGAGTAGAACATGCCCCTGTAATAGCACATGCAGAGGCTCAGCAAGCTGCTCATTCTGTAAAGTATTTTTCGATAGTGCTGGACTGTACACCTGATGTGGGACACGTTGTTGAGCAAATGACAATAATATTTCACTTTGTAGATGTTAAGTCTGCATTTATGGAAACTGCTGAGGTAGTAGGCAGCTACCAAACAGGGAGGTACTACTGCCTGGGAAGATATTGGAAGCATAATGTGTTGTCTATGGTAGACCCTGCTGCCATATGTGACCAAGTCCCAGATTGCTCATCTGACTTTCTGCCTCATTTACACACAAGTGCAGGGTCTCAATTGTTTCTCTTACCTTAACAACACAACATACTGTACACATATTGTTTCTTACGTTTGATTTTTTTTCATTTTCGTATTCTTTATTATTAATAATAATAATATTATTATTATTACAGTGTTATTATTATCATTATTATTTTTTATTATGTTATTTTTAACTATTTTTTATTATAAATTTTATTAAACTATGAATTATAACTATCATCATCACATTTTCGTCCCCCAGGCTCCGATGTGGGTCAGTGACCTGTGCCCGGGTGGACTAATCCCTGTAAAAAAAATAATAAAAAGAAAGAAAAGTGAATATTTTTTTGGTTTCATTCCATTAAGGGATACATCTGATGCTTTCATGACCGAAAGCATCCTTCATCAATTTGAAGGAATGTCATTATGCTTGGAGAACTTTCATGGCCAGGCTTATGATAACGGCAACAACATGAAAAGTAAACACATTGGTGTGCAAAAGAGAACGAAGGACATTAACCCTTGTGTATTATTAGTTCCTTGCAGTGCATTCTCTGAATTTAGTTGTAAATTATGTGCCAGATGTTGCTTCGGGGTTTACATTATTTACTTTTATCCTCTTCGCCACTGATCGGCTCGTTAGCCGCTTGGGCGATCGGTCACATCCCTGTTACGTACTGTTGGCAAGTATTGAGCTTGCACCGGCTCCTGAATGTACCTGAACCTGCTCCAGTGTTGGTCAAGTCTGGTCTTGAAAGAGCTCACACTCAGTGCCGTCACAACACTTTCTGGCAGATTGTTCCAAGAGTTCACAACTCTCACTCCGAAAAGTTTGCCTTCACAGTTTTCTGGACCTGCGGCTTATTCCATCTTGAGCTGTGACCCATTGTGGGGCGAGCGTCTGCCAGCTCCAAGTAAGGGCACTCGACTGAGTAGTGCCCCTGGATGCTTATGCACTTCAAATAGATCGCCCCTTGCCCATCTGTAGTATAAGCTAGGCAAGTTCAGGCGCTCCAATCTCTCAAGGTAGCTGAGGTGCCGAGGTGCAGGCACCAGTCTGGTGGCCCTCCTTTGAACATTTTCAACCAACTGACAGTCCCTAGCATATCTCGGGGACCAGACAGGTACGTTGGTATGCCCCAAGTGCATCCTCTTACACTTCGAGACATTGAATCTCATCAGCCATTTCTTCGACCATTCTTGGAGCTCACAGAGATCCTTCTGCAGATCTACACATTCCGCTTGGTTCTTGATTTCCCGAAATAACTTGGCCTCATCGGCAAACATTTGTATGGAGGAGTGTACAACGTCAGTCATGTCATTTATAAAACAAACAAACAACAGCTGGCCCAATATACTGCCCTGTGGTACCCCACTTGTGACAGGTACGGATGACGATTTCGTGCCATTAATCACCACACACTGCTTGCGGTCATGTAGAAAGTCTTCTATCCACGCTAGGACATTTCCCCAAATTCCGTACCCTTCAAGTTTGATTTTCAGCCTTTCGTGGGGTACACTGTCGAAAGCCTTGGCAAAATCTAGTCATATAGTGTCGATATTATGTGCCACCCCGTTCCAGAATATGGGTCCAAATATCTAATTCCTTGAGCAATTGTGTTAAGCAGGAGCGCCACAGTATAAAACCGAGTTGACAATCCTTTACAAGGTTGTTTCGTAGTAGATGTTCCATCATGGTATCTCTGATAATATTCTCAAGTACTTTACATATTATGCTGGTCAGGCTCACCTGTAGTTATTTGTGGAGTGACGATTGCCCTTCTTGCAGATAGGACTCACATAAGCCATTTTCCAATCACTGGGGACCTTTTGTTCAGGCATTTACATAACAGGATCTTCAGGGGCTCGGGAAGCTCGTTGCACAACTCTCTTTGCACTCTGGGATGCACCATGTCAGGGCCAGGACTGGGTTGCCCCAGCACGACAGTTTGCTTCTTTATACCCTCTTCACGGAACACCAATAATGTGGGTCAGTCACTGGCTATCAGCAAATCTGTCCTCAGCCTTGGGGAAGGTTAATCATATCCTCTCTTGTGAACACCGAGGAAAAGAAGCTGCTCAGTGCCTCAGCTTCATCCTGGTCAGAATCTGCGTAGCTACCATCTTCAAGCCTCAGGTCTGATACTCTTACTCGCATTTTTAATTTTGACTTTGCTTAGCGTTAAAACGCCTTTAGGTTTGACTTGACCTCGCTTGCAACCAGCCTCTGGAACTCCTTTTCAGCCCTTCTACACTCTACCTTTGCTTGGTTTCTGGCTCTTGCATACATCCTCCTGTCCTGCTCATCATTTGACCTTACCCACATCTTGAATTTCTGGGTTTTCTTCTTAACTTTGTCTACTGCAACATGGTTCATGTGTAGGGATCCCCTAGTATTCCTAGAGGCACAGGATTTGGTCTTGGGTACATGTTTATCGATCAAATGAGTCACTTAATATACTAGTTATGATATTCAGCGTAGTGTCTGTTTTCATGTGCCCTAGTGAGTCAGGCCAGTGGATACCCCTCATCTCTTCCCTCACCCCATTGTAATTTCCCTTGTAATATTTGCACTTTGGCCTGGCTTTATCATGAACTAGGTAACAGTGAAATCTGAATGACACTACATGGTGACTGGTGCCAACTGGGGCTAGATGTTCCAGTTTGGCCACCATACCCTCCTCATTTGTTATGATGAGGTCTATTAGCATAGGTGTTTGCTCCCCTCTGTAATGTGTCGGGTCTTTAACATGTTGGAACAGAAAATTATCTCTCGGAGTTTCTACAAAAAAAGTAGCAGGGTTATTCAAGTCTCTTGGGGTGAACTCGTTTCTCCAGTCGATGTCGCCATAGTTAAAGTCCCCCATGATAAGGAGGTGGTTAGGGTTGAGCATCGCCGCATTGTCTATTAAGGCTCTTAACTTCCTTTGATTTAGTGGGCCACAGTTTGGGGATCTGTAGATACACTCGACAATAAGTAAGTCCCTTCCCTTTAATTTAATTTTACACCACTTGGACTCTTCAAAAACATCCTCTTCCTGTACCCTCACCTAGATGGCTCTAAGGTCTTGCCTAGCATACATACGGTAACCACAACCCTCTTGCAAGTTTCTTGAGAAAGGTTTGTAAATGAGTCATATCCAGCAATATTGAACTCACATTCCTCTGGGTCGATTCTCCTCTTCTTGTACAACAGTTCTACAACTACAATATCTGGTTGGTGTACCTTCAGTAGTGTTTAAAACTCCTCTCTCTTATCAAGAAACGTGTCAGTATTAGTGTACATGACATTCAAACTAGAATTTGTTCTCGGTAATGTCTCTGCTCTTAGTAGTAACTCCGGCCCCACTCCATTCCCAGAAGCTGCAGCATTTGCAAAGTACACTGTATTTTGCAGGGTGTGGTTAGAAATGTCATTGTTTACACGGCGCTCGCCTCCTCCTGTCTGGTAGGCGGGGCTGGTGCCAACTCCCAGATAGGGGGTAGAGCGGGTGGAGGGTGCGCTGCTGCCCCCTGGCTCTGTGTCGGCACACTTGCTTCCACTACCCTCCCCCTGAATATAACCCATGTACACCTGTCCCCATTCCTCCTTGACTCCTCCCTCTTCTGCTTCAAGCCCTGCAGGAGCTTCTTGTACTGTGCGATCTGGGTGAATGAATACACTCCGAGATGCCTCGCTCCTTGCTAAGTTTTTTGCCTGCCGAATAACCTCCCATTTCTCCTCCTCACTCACTAGTGTGATCCTGAGGGGGTGAGGCTTATCCCCCTGCTTTTGTCCCAGCCTCCTCACATCCTGAGGGGTTGATTTAGTACGGCACAACTATGTACAGTATTTTTCTCAGCTTCACCATGTTCCTGGGATGTTCTCTTATACCATGAAACAAGATGGAGGATTGTATTGACGCCTAAAATCCCCTTTGCTATAAGATTGGCGATATCTGTGATGCACTTATTGAAATTGCTGATGACACTACTGTACACTTACAGGATCATCAGCATGCATCGATGCAAACATTCTTGCAAATGCACTTTAAATTTTTTTGGATTCTCTGACTGTATGGTGTAACATTCTTTATGAGGTCAACCTGACAAATAAGCAACTTCAAGCAAAGGAAAATTATCTTCATTCTGCTTCCAAACAACTGGAATACACCAAGAAATTACTAACAGAATGTAGAAGATTGCACTACAGTATTCAGTAGCATACAAAACTTACCTCACTGCTGAAATTCACAGCTGGAAGAGGCGGGCTATGGCCTCTTGTTACAGTTAAGGATTCAATGTATAATTTTAAGTATAGATTATGTGCAGTTAAATACAGTACAGTACCGTATCTTTGTACCTTTAAAAGATGCAAAAATATGTGAATTTCTGCATCAGTTGTTAACCTTAAGACAAAGTGGAAGGACCATACACAGGTTTAAAAATAGGAGGCTGGGAGAAGGTCAGTGTCCAGGATTGAATGACTTCACCATTTTGCTACTTCTGACCACCTGTACAATATTTTACCAATTTTTCCACCTTGTTCTGAAGTTTGATCAGGTTTAAAGGGAAAAACAAGACAAAAAGAAGGGGGGGGAATTGCATTATAATTGTACTCCTATACAGGTCTCCTGTATATGGTCTGACTGTACAAATACTCATTATATTCACTATCTTTCAGCATTTTCTGCATATCCTTAGCTGCACGTTCAAGATTTCTGGCTCTTTCCTCAAATCTAATAGCATCAGCATCAACCTTGTTTCCTTGTTGTCGACTCTGGCCTTTCCTGCCACCCTGGTCACCCATTATGAAGATCACTGGAAGTGAGATAATAAAAAATTAATACATGCATCATGTGCTTCATTACAGTGGTAGGCACTCAGCTTTAAATATGTGGTTCTAAGGATAGCTTCTTGCATGTGGTTATTGGCAAAAGAGACATGTACAGCGGGATATCATGCACAGCCCCTAAAACACACCATGCTATAGCATAACACAAACATACAGTACAGTACCTATACTCGATAGTCTTATAGTTAACCAAAAACTAGAAAGAGGAACAACTATTTGGTATTGTGGGTAAACTGAAAAAGTGTTGTATTTGAGTTCCACATATCTAAGTCTAGTCTGAGTCCTGGATAAGATTGCCATGGGAGATGGAGGAATCCTACACAGGCCCTACACAGCCTCCTGATGAGGTCACCATCACAACTCAATATGTTACATCATCACAACTCAATATGTTAAACCATCACAACTCAATATGTTACATCATCACAACTCAATATGTTACATCATCACAACTCAATATGTTACACCATTACAACTCAATATGTTACACCATCACAACTCAATATGTTACACCATCGCAACTCACTATGTTACACTATCTTTTATCCTCTTCACCAATTGATCGGCTCGTTAGCCGCTTGGGCGATCGGTCACGTCTTTGTTACGCACTGTTGGCAAGTACTGGGCATGTACCGGCTCCTAATCCTGCTCCAGTGTTGGTCAAGTCTGGTCTTGAAAGAGCTCACACTAGGTGCCGTCACAACACTTCTGGTAGATTGTTCCAAGAGTTCACAACTCTCACTCCGAAAAAGTTTGCCCTCATAGTTTTCTGGACTTGCGGCTTCTTCAATCTTGAGCTGTGACCCCTTGTGGGGAGTAGCGTCCGCCAGCTCCAAGTAAGGACACTCGACTGAGTAGCGCCCCTTGAGATGCTTATACACCTCAATTAGGTCGCCCCTTGCCCATCTGTCGTATAAGCTAGGCAAGTTCAGGCGCTCCAATCTCTCAGGGTAGTTGAGGTGTCGAAGCACAGGCACCTGTCTGGTGGTCCCCCTTTGAACATTTTCAACCAACTGACAGTCCCTAGCATATCTCGGGGACCAGACGGGGTGACAGTACTCCAGATGGGGAAGCACTTCACTCTTGAGGATCGTTATGAGGGACGGACCATCTAGATATCTGAACGACCTTCTTATAAGACCCAATAATTTATTTGCCTGATTTACCTTCTTCTCGCAATGGCCCGAGAACTTCAGCTCTTTGTCAACATACACACCTAGGTCCTTCTCACATTCAGTCTCAAATAGTGCAGTTTCTTCATCCCGTTGGGACATATGATACACCTCCTTACTGTTGGTATGCCCCAAGTGCATCCTCTTACACTTCGTGACATTGAATCTCAGCAGCCATTTCTTCGATCATTCTTGGAGCTCACAGAGATCCTTCTGCAGCTCTTCACAGTCCGCATGGTTCTTGATTTCCCAAAATAGCTTGGCATCATCGGCAAAGATTTGTAGGGTTGGAGTGTACGTCAGGCATGTCATTTTATGAAACAAACAAACAGCAGCAGGCCCAATACACTGCCCTGTGGTACCCCACTTGTGACAGGTACAGATGCTGATTTCGTGCCATTAATCACCACACACTGCTTGCGGTCATGTAGAAAGTCTTCTATCCTCGCTAGGGCATTTCCCCAAATTACGTACTCTTTCAGTTTGATTTTCAGCCTTTCGTGGGGTACACTGTCGAAAACCTTGGCAAAATATAGGTATATACAGTACTCGTATTGTTGATGTTACCACCCCGTTCCAGAATATAGGTCCAAATATCCAATACCTCGAGCAATTATGTTAAGCAGGAGGGCCTGGCATAAAACAGTGTTGGCAATCCATTACAAGGTTGTTTCGTAGTAGATGTTCCATCGCGGCATCTCTGATAATACTCTCAAGTACTTTACATATTATACTGGTCAGGCTCACCGGTCTATAGTTGTTCGTGGAGTGACGATCGCCCTTCTTGAAGATAGGACTCACATAAGCCACTTTCCATTCACCGGGGACCATTTGTTCATCCAGGCATTTACAAAACAGGATCTTCAGGGGCTCTGCAAGCTCGTTGCACCATGTCAGGGCCGGGACTCTTATGGACCTTTAGCCTGGACAGTTTATTTCTAATACCCTCTTCTGTGAACACAATGTGGGTCAGTGCTGTGTCGAACCGTCTGTCCTCAAATGCAGGAAGGTTAATCACATCCTCTCTTGTGAACACCGAGGAAAAGAAGCTGCTCAGTGCCTCAGCTGTATCCTGGTCAGAATCACTCAAGCCTCCGTGGTGTTTTTTTTTTACAGGGATTAGCCCACTCAGGCACAGGTCACTGACCCACATCGGGGCCTGGGGGGCGAAAATGTAATAATAACAATGATAATGATGATGATGATGATGATGATGATAATAATAATAATAATAATAATAATAATAATAATAATAATAATAATAATAATAATAATAATAATAATAAAGAAATGCAAAAATGAAAAAAAAATCAAAAGTGAGAAAAATATATGTATGTTGTGTTGTCAATAAAAGAAACAACTGAGACCCTGTAATTGTGTGTAAATGAGACAGAAAGTCAGATGAGCAACCTGGGACTTGGTCACATATGGCAGCAGGGTCTACCATTAGACAACACATTATTCTTCCAATATCTTCCCAGGCGGTAGTACTTTATCCTCTGCAGTTATTACAGCCTTTTGCATCATCATTTAGGGGAAAAATTAACGTAGATAAAAATAACTTGTTAAAGGAGTTTGTGGGGCGATATTAATATGCTACTCGCTTTATACAATACGTCTGTGTAACTCTGTGGTCCCATATAGCACTTCCGTAACAAAAATATATTTATAAATAAAGTTCTGCTGCTGTTACGATACATTAAACAATTTATAAAAGCTTTTTTGAGTTGTTCTTGTTCAACTTTCAGTACCTTACACTTCCTTTGTTACGGGTTCAATCCTTTGTTCAGGTGTGAGGGGGTGTCATCCAGTGTAACACTATGGCAGGTATTGATAGTTCCTAATTTCGTCATGTTCTGACACACACAGATAAGCCTTGGTGAACAAGCGTAGTTGTTTGTAAATTCCACACTTTATCAACACACTATCCCCGATTTTCTGTTACCTTTTATAACACAAGTCTCACAATGCTGCTGCTGGAGAAAGACACACACTTATATACGTAGTAATAAAGAAGTATTAAACGTGAACAGTATATGACGGGAAAAACTAACCCGTATAGAGCTTGTAAGTTCGTACTGAACGTGTCTACGGTGCCACAAGTTTTCTGTCCAGTCGACTACATTGGCCACTGCCTGATCTGCCTCACACACAGCTGCCGATACAACTTCATTAACTATACTAAAATTAACCTATTTTCATTATAATTCACATCTTTATCTCACAAAGTCCATTGAATAAAATTTTAATCCCAATAGTTGCTAAATTAGAAAAAAAGAAATTCCATTCATTGATAAGGGGATAAAATTGGCAAGATCTGGCACCTGTTTAGCTAAGTGGGCGTTAGCAACAACGAAACTTAAAAATTTCAAGTAAATCAACTAACTTTATAAAAAAAATATGATGGGTATTTCTCGTAAATTAAACTAAGAGGAAGGTAGTATGGGAATTATAGCGAAAGTGTAACATTAGTTAAACGAACATAATCTTTATACTGTAGATATTTTATAATTTAATTTTGTTCTCTTATTATACAGAAGACTTTTGTAGTTAAATTTGTATTTATCCAGAGTAATACTGTTTTAGGTACATTCTTATTCTTCTTCAACAAATATCTTCTAGGAATCCTTGGTACTTCCTCCTTCTGCGTGGTGTGCTCAGTGATACCAATTCCACCTATATTATCTATATATAACCAAATGAAAATGAGATTAAATTTACTAATAATTCATTGTCTGTGGTATTAATAGACTTATTAATCCTTAAGTAAGATGAGAGAAAACAGACAGGGAAAAGCGGTATAATTTTAAGTTGGTATGGAAGTTTCAACGTCTTGTCAACTCAGCTGTATGACGCCATGATTCGCACCAAGGTCGCCAACTTCTTCCTGCAGTTATTATTAACATAGAAAATATAGAAAGGCCAGTAATGTACATGTATAAACACTAGTTCAGGGGCTGCGCATTCAGTTCCGCACTATGCTACGGAAAATCGTAGCTCGTTTTGGTGTGTGTGTGTGTGTGTGAGGGTGGGGGTTGAACGGTATGTGACGCCATAGCCATACGTAAACAAGCTGGGTGTTTGCTATGGTTACATTTAAATTAACGGTTTATTGAAAAAGTTCTGCAGTCCGAATGTCATGATCGTGATGACGGCTAACCTGAAAACCTTAAGGATTCATATTACGCTCAAACGTCCACAAAACCTTCCGAGTCCCCCAGTGGAAACGTCCCCCGTTTTCTCTGTTGCCCCGTCGTGTCTTAAGGGAACCTTGAATATAATCCGCGGATTTAAGAACACAAGAACATAAGAATGGAGGAAACTGCAGCGGGCCTATTGGCCCATACTGGGCAGTCCCGTTTACACCCAACCCCTATTGCTCATATGAGCATCCAACCTATGTTTGAAGCTATCCAGCGTATTCGAGTTAATGACGATATTTGGTAACTTGTTCCATTCATCCACTACTCTGTTTCCAAACCAGTGTTTACCTATTTCACGCCTAAATCTAAATTTGTCTAATTTAAAACCATTGTTACGAGTTCGCTCCTGGTTGGATAATTTGAGTACCTTTGTAATGTCCCCTTTGTTTAGCCCTGCCTTCCACTTATACACCTCTATCGGGTCGCCCCCCGCTCTACGTCTCTCAAGGGAGTGCAAATTAAGATGCTTTAACCTGTCTCTATACTCAAGGTTCCTAATGCCCGGGATTAGTCTTGTCATTCTCCTCTGAATTCTTTCCAAGGATTCTATATCCATTCTGTAATACGGTGACCAGAACTGAACTGCGTAATCCAGGTGTGGTCTCACAAGAGCAAGATACAGTTTTAGGATGACCTCGCTAGTCTTGTAACTAACACTCCTTTGTATGAACCCAAGTACTTTATTAGCCTTGTTACGAGCAAAACACATTGTTTACTTGGCTTCAGGTTCCTACTTATCATTACTCCTAAATCTCTCTCGCAGTCGGATTTCTCGATGGCATCGTTGTTCATCTGGTATCTGGTTTCCCTGTTTACATCTCCTATACTGAGTACTTTACATTTGTCGACGTTGAATTTCATCTGCCATTTTTCAGACCATTCGAAAAATTTGTTTAGATCTTCCTGTAGTTTTGCCGAGTCCTCGTCAGATTTGATAACACGTCCTATTTTAGTGTCATCAGCAAATTTACTTATGTTGCTGTCTATGCCGATATCTATGTCGTTTATGTATATAATAAACAATAATGGTCCAAGTACTGAGCCTTGGGGAACTCCACTTGTGACGTTGCTCCAATGGGACTTAGTGCAGTTAATGCTCACTCGCTGTTTTCTGTCCTGTAACCACGCCCTAATCCATTTAAGGATGTCACCTTTGATGCCATGAGCTTCTACCTTTCTAATTAGTCTTTCGTGGGGGACTCTGTCGAAGGCTTTGCTAAAGTCGAGATATACCACATCATAATTGTGCCCCTCGTCCACCGATTCGAAAACTGATGAAAAGAATGTTAATAGATTAGTTAGGCAAGAACGTCCGCTTGTGAAGCCATGCTGGGAATCATTGATCAATCGTGCTTCTCCAGGTGATTTCGAATAGAGTTTGAAATGATTGCTTCCAGTAATTTGCCTACTATTGATGTTAGACTGATTGGGCGGTAGTTAGAGGATAGTGATCTATCCCCTTCTTGAAAATCGTATATTCGCTATCCCAGGATTCTGGTACTACACCTGTTTTTAAGGACATGTTAAACAACTTTGCTAAGGGCATACAGCTCTTCTCCTTACATTCCTTTAATACTCTGGCAAATATCTCATCGGGACCAGGTGACTTATTAGGCTTTAGTTTGTCTATTTGCTTACTAACATCGTTACTAGTCACTACTATCTCACTTAATTTGTTTTCTTCACTACCTCTGAATAGAGTCGGTGCCTCGGGTATCATGTTTAAATTTTCGGTGGTGAAAACTGTTGAAAAATATTTATTCAAATTATTGCTCATTTCTCCGTCGTTATCAGTGAGCTCGACGAAGTCTGACCGTATTGGTCCAATCTTTTCTCGTGTTTTAGTTTGATACATTTGGTAGAATCCTTTGGGGTTTGCCTTCGCCTCCCTTGCTATCCTTACCTCATTATTCCTCTTTGCTTTCCTTATCTCGGTTTTAACCCTACTCGCCAATACCCTATAATAGTCCCGAGGTGAATTTCACATTTATCCTTCTACCTATAGCCTTCCTTTGGCCAATGATGTTCTTTAAATAATTATTTATCCATTTAGGGTCATTGTTGTCTGATCTGAGTTTTTTGTATGGTATGTTCTGCCTTTGTGCATTAAGTAACTCACTATTTAAATTGTCGTGGAACTCGGCAATCTCAGATCTCGTTATCAGGTCGGTGTCATCTGTCAGGTTCACGGCCAAGCGCGACACACCCTCTCTCAGCTGCCTCTTTAAACTGTCAAAGTTTGCCCTTCTGAAATCTGGTACTTTAGTGGAATTTTCCTTACGCCTGCCCTGAAAATCTAACTGGAATCGAATTTCTTTGTGATCGCTGTTTGCAAGTTTGTTCCCTACCTCGACATTGCTAATGAGGTTTTCTCTGTTCGACAGAACTAAATCCAGTATATTATTACCCCGTGTGGGTTCGGTTATATGTTGACTTAGGAAACAGTCCTGGATCGTCTCGAGAAAATCCTCTGATTCTGAGTTACCCGTAAGGTCAGTCCAATCTATTTGGCCAAGGTTAAAATCGCCTACTATACAGACTTTGTTGTGTATGGAAGCCCTGCGCATTTCATCCCAGATAAGTCGCTCATTGACGCTATCAAGATTGGGGGGTCTATATATTACTCCTGTGATTAATTTTTCCCGACCGTCGCTTAATTCTATCCAAATTGTTTCTGTATTCCTCTCAGTTTTTATTTCCTTATTTATTTCACACTTCAGATTATCCCCAACATAGATTGCTACTCCGCCTCCTTTCCTGGTCTGCCTATCGGTATGGAACAGTTTGTAACCCGCAATTTGGTATTCGACTGGTAATTCACGTGTGTCTAGGTTGATCCATGTTTCAGTGAATGCAATTATATCGATTTCTTCGGTACATACCAAGGCCTTAATATCATCCATTTTGTTTCTCATACTTCTACTGTTCGCGTAGTATACATTTAAGTTAGTCGTGTTCTGAGTCCTCCCCTTACCGCGTTTAGTTTTAAACTCTCTGTCTAATTTAGTTTTGTCATCATTCCTAACACTATTTCCCTGTAATCTTTCGCCTTGTTTACCCTCTCCCACTGCAGTCTCCTCCACCCCCGTGCCCATATGTTCTCTTAGCAGTTTAAAGACTTCCATATCTTTTGAACTGCCCCCTCTAGAGCCCCAGCCAGGGTTGCTACTCCATCCCTAGACAGGTGCACCCCATCCCTAGCATAAAGGTCCCTTCTGCCATAGAAGTTGTCCTAGTTGTTAATGAATGGGACTGATATTGACTTGCAATATCTGTCAAGACGATCGTTAACACCAACTGCCCTTGACAACCATTCACTGCCAACTCCCCTTCTAGGCAGGACACCGCATATGACAGGGATCCCTCCCTTAGTCCTAATACGATCTATGGCTGCCTTGAACTTATCAAGAAGTTCCTCGCTCCTACACCGGCCAATATCATTGCCTCCTGCACTGAGGCAGATAATGGGTTTGTTCCCATTACCAGACAAGATATTGTCCATCCTGTCAATTATATCCCCCACCCCAGCTCCTGGCAAACACACCCTCATCCTATTTTTGTTTTTACCACAAAAGGCCCTGTCCATGTACCTTACCTGTGAGTCACCAACAATTAAAGTTTTTATACCTTCCTTGTCATCCCTGCCCCTGACTGTACTAACGTCCAATTCGTCTATCAAGGGACTGAACGGGTTGGTACACTTAGCTGTTTTTGTCGTTGTTGTCGTATCCTTCGTGTGCTTCTTCACCACCAGCTTTGTCTTCCCACTACTCACAATTTTCCACTTGCTTGATTTTTCGTCAGACACTGGCTTTACTCGTCCAGCCTCTCCTTTTAACTTCGCTAGCTCTTTCCTTAATTTCAGGTTCTCCAACGTGGCCCTCTCAATTTCTAACTTGGCCCTCGCCAATTCTTCAGCGAACCACTCCAGTTTGGTCAACAAACTCTCATACCCAAGACCGCACATATCACTGGCCATATCTGATAATTATCCCTCCGGAGCTAACCCTGCCGTGACCTTTCCCCTAGTGAAGTCAGAACACAACTGGTAGCAGACGCTGCATGTTGGGACCTGTTGCCATCCAACCCTTTGTAATCAATTTAATTTTGCTTTTGATAGCTGAGTCAGAGCATTGTTAGTGAAGATAATAGTAGGGAATGAAAATGAGTTCATAGTCTCAGTTTCAACGTCAGAGTGTACAGTAAATTAATTCATCGAAATAGAAGTAGGTGGACTCCCTGGTCTGTTTTGAGTGAGGGCCCCGCGGGCATTTCTACCGTTAGTGAGTGCCCGTCCCTTCATCCATACAGGTATGCCATTCCACTCTGTGTTGTAATTTGCCCTTCTTTAAGTGGTTTGACCCAATTAATAGTTGATTGTGCAGGTGTTACAGTAACGTAGTTGATATGCTCTGAGTGAAGTCATATTTACGTCTTTAACTTCCCCTGAAACGTGATGTTGTTGTCACTGTTAGTGAGTGCCCGTCCCTTCATCCATACAGATCCCACTGTGATTCTTGAATCGCTCTACCATCCAACAACGGCCTCGGATGTATTAGATGTCCAGCCGGGATCATATATGAGAAGATGGCACCGATGCGGCCTGATTAATGTGCCCCACGGCTTCGTTGGGCCAGACCCGCCATGTGTCTGGCTACCCCACAATAACAACAGCCCCAGTGCTCTACCCTGGGTTACTCCTTGGAAGTATATGTCCACAGAGAGTGTTGTAACATGTATGTTAGGGATAATTAGTTGGAAATAATTATCCCATGATGGGTAGTGGACCCCTGCATATACTAGTGTCATTGTTTACGTATATGTTGAATAATCTACAATGAGTGCCATGTAATGTACCACCAGTAATGTTGTGAGTAAGAGTAAAGAAGAAGGTACTGAGTTTGCACTAAGCCCAGGAGGTGAGCCTGGTAATCATATGATTAATACAAAATCTTTCCCCATTGATTGCATATTAATAAACTTGTTTTTAGAGTAATTTAGGTGTATTCATTTCTCCCACAGTATTTTACCTTTATTTCCATCCAAGTGACCTGATACCAAAATTACCATACTCATGTGCCTAGACCCTCGACCATGCTACCAAAAGAATGCCCAGGCTACCAAAAGAATGTCCATGCTACCAAAGAATAGGTGACGGAACTGAGTAAGAGTAAGAACTAAGAGAAGTAAGTAAGATGAGGGTGGTGTAGAAAAGGAGAGAGAACCGGCCCCCTCACATTGGTGGCAAGACCAAGAAACCGCCCCCTCACACGAAGGCTGAAAATATACATTGGACATAAATGACATATTACATACATTGGTGGTTTAACAAAAGCCTTCATTAGAGAAAGGTAACGGAACATACAGTGAACATACAGATTAATGTAGGTGTTGAACAGTAAACATGTAGTGTAGTTGTAACGACCACGGTCTTACACGTCAGTTAGCGCCAAAATCAAATGATTCATATTACGCTCAATAGCCCACAAAACATGTAACTCGGCTTTCGTTTGAGTCCTCCATCTGAGGAGTCCGTTTTCTCATCACTTCAAGACACCACAGTCCTCCGTTATCCCATTTTCTCTGACTTACTGAAACCAACCTCTCTATAAAATGAATTTGAGTGTGAGAGAGAACACCCTTGTTTTGAGTCACCTAGAGTGTAGTAACTCCCTCACAGATGGTGTTATATGAGTGAGGTTTGGTCCCAGGCCTTCCTATCGTAGACGGATTAACACATCGCTGGTTGTTGTTGGGTCTCACTGGGTGTTATCATTGGGTACCTGGGACCTCACTGTGTGAAGGTTAACGTGGGTACGACTGTTACAAAAAATTTAATATAAAATTTGTATTTTGACTTGAGAATAAAAGGTTAGATTGTATCGAAGGTGACGCCTCATTTTATCTTCTCTCCCTCCTCCCATCCACAACATAGTAACCCAACCAAAAAATTCTTTATAAGAGAAGCCATATATTATGTATGCAGATGGCTGCATTTCTCCAGTAACTATATAGAACAGGTTTATAGGCATGGGACATCATAGTGAATGTGTTAGCAGACCTGCTGAATCTAAAAATTTCCCATTAGCCCACAGAAATTTACACTAGCCTGTAATTTTTTCTATGTGTGGAGAAATCTTTTAAAACTCTCAATGGCAGAAACAGTGGCCAAAGCATCAGCCAGCCCTTTAGCCAAAGGATCTGGTTGAGGGAAGGAATGATGACTCAATGCTTCAACACTGGTGAATAACCTCTCAATTTATGCTTACATTCATTAATTAATACATACTATGTTTGCTGTTTTTTCTTGTTTGACAGTTTGAACAACAGATAGTTTTTGGAGGGTGGCTGGTCCCCAACCTCCCTAATTTGTTATATTTTTATGGGATTTATTGCTTCACAGACCGCATTTACATCTGTTGTCGGGGCATGCCAGATATTCCAGCTAATGGGGAGATTATCGTATGTTAAATTATGCACCTTCTACAGTAAGTCCTCAATTAATGTTGTTTCGTTATAACGTCGCTATTCTTTAGATACCCATGATTCAGATAACGTCCCGCCGATTCAGTATAACGTCGTCACGGACTTTGTACGGCGCATCTCATCATGACGTGCTACGCTCTCACCCGCGGAGCGTCACGGAGTCCCAGTCTTTGTTAGGCCACTACAGCATTAGTGCATGTTTAAGTGTTTTTGCTCTTAAAAATGTACTCTAACCATTCAAAATGGCTTCCAAGCACCCATCAAGTGCCAGTGTTGTGAAGACCATTAGCCTTGCTACAAAAATGGAGGTTTTAAACCGTTTTGAGAAAGGTGAGGAGCCACCCGCTGGGTCTCGGTGACTCGCCTCCCTCCTCTTCCTTTGCTCCACTACCCACCAAACACCTCCGTCCATCAGTGTGTACAATACAAAATGATTTAGTTTATTTGTATATATACTGTATACTATTTTCTAAAAAATTCCATTGAATTTCTGTATATGTAATGTATTTTATGGGGCAAAGGGAGGCTGGGAACGTAACTCCCGTATTTGATCTATTTCAGGAATGGAACCACTTTAAGCGAATACTTACTGAACTGCATAGCCAATTTGTAAAATTCAAATGCGTGAAAAAATACCCAAATACAGTTATCCTTTTTTTTTTTGGGTGGTTGTATGTAATGTTAGGCTAACATGAATGATGCTGTGGAGTAAGTCTTACCTGTTCACTGTAAAGGTTGCAAATTATTGTTTCAAAATACCTTGTGCTTTTCACTCCCTTCATGATCATTGGCTCAGTGAATTCTCCACAAGTATCAAAACAAATCTAAATTCCCTCGTCTATATACATCTACCGATATCATTTAATTGGTTGCTTTCACATTATTTTAGGTCTTGTACAGTTGTGGGTCTTTAGCTTTACACATGGTTATATGAAATTTTTTTAATACTAGTACTGTATTTTTTTTAGGGGAGCTGAGATCTTCCTTCCTATAATATTTATTGTTACAGGACCAATCCCCAGAGCACTTTGTTAAAAAATATAAAAATATTTCCCCTCTACATGACCAGTTTATGCTGGGATAAATCTAAAGAATTTTTTTCATAGTGTTTACTTCATAAATATTTTACTGTTTATTGCATTTGTACAATAATTCACATCCAAGGTGAAGCTTACTGGTTGTTCAGTAATGGCTGCTGCATTATGATATTCTGGTGTTTGTTGTATCTGTGTGGTTCACATCCAAGTTGACACCTCTGGGTTGGGCACATTTATGAGCTCTTTCATAATGTCAAATTTGATCTGTGCCTCTGATATCAACTGTGGGAGAGAAAGAGACATTTAAATTGAAATTTCTTTTTACAGCATGACTGTATTTTCCTAGCTGACCAATAAATAATCACATGATTCTTAATTAAAGAATATTAATAATTAAGTTCTTTTAAAGCTAAAAATAACTTAAAAACTTTCTTTATCAACCAGTATGGTATTTCATTCATATCTAAAAGTGGAAGAATAGTGCAAAATCACGAGAAAAAAAGTTATATGGCGTACTGTACAAGAAGAAACTGTTAATGATCTGTCATACAACTATCTTATATTGTATATAGAATGGTTACAAAACCATTGCTAGTAGTGTGAATTACTGTGTTCTCAACCACTCAATTGATGGATGGAGTCATGTGATGGACCAAATATATATCAAATACCTCTCCCAGTGTCTTTGATAACTAATATGGAACAAAAACTTACCATAACAATTCTTCTCTACATGTTCAAAAGACAATGAAAACCAAGACTTGTACATGACCACTGTTTCACACCGATTCATTGTCTACATGACCACTGCTTTACAGTGATTCATTCTTTGCTGATTAATCAGGGAACTTTCATCTCATCACTTTTCCACTTTCACACAGCAGTCAACTGTCATTCTTCTTAACAGATACCAATGACTCCTAAATTGTAAATTTCCTTTACGCTACAATGTGATAGCATAGTATGGTTTAATTTATAAACTAGATATTTTCAATTACTGTACTTACATGAACAGAACTGGAAGAACCTTGTTTCCTGTGGAAATCCGAGAGACCCTTTAAAAGCATGGTGATAACATCGGAGGCAAGGTCCACATCCTTTTCATCCCTCACCTCACAGTCAGACTAAAAGAATACTGCTTTTTAGTATGTTAGCAACAAACGACAACTGTTTTACATTAGATCAGTATTTTTGGTTATTCTTGTATCCAATAATTTGTCTGCTATCAACCCTATTCAATACACTCTTGTTAAAAAACTACACTTTCTCCATTCTCAAAATAATTCACAATATAATTTCAACATGTATTTCATTGGCATTAACACCAACCTTCTCACTTAATTAATCTACATTTCCACCAACTTTCTACTTATAACTGCTAACATACCAGTTGTTTGAGAAGTGTTCCAGTTGGCCCACGAACAGGAGCATCTAGGGGTGGTAGTGGAACAGCTGGTAAGGTTTTCTGGGTTGAGGATATCCTTGGAGGAGGTGGAGTGCGGCGTTTGTTACGTTCATAAGGGTATGGGTCAGAATCAGCCCTATGAGAAGATGTGATGGATGAGTACAGTATGACCCAAAAAAAGCAAATATTAAAGGCAAATTTATTTTTTCTTAATCCTTTCACTATGACGTCAGTAATTAATCAGGATATCCTGTGTATGGACATTAAAAAAAAATAAAAAAAAATAAAAATCTGTTATACAAGTAATGTATAATAAAAAAAAGTTTTTTTTTTGCCGAGTTCAAATACAGTACCGTATATACATTTCAACTTGGTAGAAAAATACTTAATTATAATACAGCTGCATTTTTGCTCTTCAGGTGCATGTACCAATTTAAAACCACATGATTGTATACGATACAGATGCAACAAAAGGATTAACAACGTTTCTAATGTTCTGGAAAATTTTACAAAGATCACAAAATGTCAGACTAATCAAGTGAAATCCCATTCAAGATCTTATCCACAGTATCCTCACTAAGGTTTGTGAAATTAGATTTAATCGCAAATTTATTTATAATTACAAGATATTCAGACAATGCTGGAAGCACTCTCACTAGTCTGTCTCGTTGCCTTACTGGACTGATAATATATTAGTTAAAAGGTAACAAAAGTGACTATTATATAAAGATTATCTAGTATCATCAGATGTGCAAAGGAAGTGTTATGTTGAAGTACAAGTAAGATAATATAATGTTGACGCCTTCAAATTTCCTGTTCAACCCTTGGTCCTTTTTCAGTATTACTAAATTCGGAAACAGTATTCTTCACTTTTTTTCATATACTGTCAGTGAATAACATTGGTGAGATCTGGTTCAAATGTTGATACTTATAGTAATTATACTATTCCTCATGACATCTTACAATATTTATTAACTCTTAAATGGTGGCTAAGAATTCTCCTATTCCACCTCATTATGTTAAAAAGTAAATGCAAGCAACTAGAAACTGCCACTGATAATGGCCACTGTCCCTACAGCTAACTTCCACTGATAATGGCCACTGTCCCTACAGCTAACTTCCACTGATAATGGCCACTGTCCCTACAGCTAACTTCCACTGATAATGGCCACTGTCCCTACAGCTAACTTCCACTGATAATGGCCACTGTCCCTACAGCTAACTGCCACTGTCCATACAGCTAACTTCTACTGATAATGGCCACTGTCCCTACAGCTAACTTCCACTGATAATGGTCACTGTCCCTACAGCTAACTGCTACTGATAATGGCCACTGTCCCTACAGCTAACTGCCACTGATAATGGCCACTGTCCCTACAGCTAACTTCCACTGATAATGGCCACTGTCCCTACAGCTAACTTCCACTGATAATGGTCACCGTCCCTACAGCTAACTTCCACTGCTAATGGCTGCCATCCATACAGCTAACTTCCACTGATAATGGTCACTGTCCCTACAGCTAACTTCCACTGATAATGGCCACTGTCCCTACAGCTAACTTCCACTGATAATGGCCACTGTCCCTACAGCTAACTGCCACTGTCCATACAGCTAACTTCTACTGATAATGGCCACTGTCCCTACAGCTAACTTCCACTGATAGTGGTCACTGTCCCTACAGCTAACTTCCACTGATAATGGTCACTGTGTCTACAGCTAACTTCCACTGATAATGGTCACTGTGTCTACAGCTAACTTCCACTAATAATGGCTGTTGTGTAGGGGCTAACAGAGAGGTCATGGAAATATCCTTACAGGGAGTTGCCGACAAAATGAAGCATCCGATATATTGAAAAGTATGAAGAAGGACGGGTAAATACACTAAAAACTCCATTAAGTTTTAACAGTAAGTGATTCTACAAACCTGCTTCTGTAATGTAAATCATCATATGTCTGCCTGTCACTGTATGGAACGTTGCTTCTGTCATATCTTCCTGAAATAATAATAATATAGTGACAATAACAACACACAGGACCTTTTGATACTGCATAACAATTCTTGGTGTCACTCTAGTGTTAAATTGAGGGTCTACTGTATCTCTATTGCTTATGTACAGTCCCCCCAAGTTGGTATGCCTGCTCCCCATATCAGCAACAGCTAGAGATGGGAGGAGGGAGTCGTCCATGTATGGCATACTGGATACTTTAATAGAACAAGAAATCCGTTAAGCTGTCCTTATGTATGTATCATGCTGGGTAGAAGCAAGGTATATGTAAACAAGCCACTGACTAATGTTTACAATGACATTGAAATATATATTAATTGGAAATGTTTTGGAACATCATAACCGAGACTGAGACAGACCTCAAAATGGACATTTCACCATTACATCGTTGTACTCAAGGAGTTTCATTCATACTGATTTATGAAGTGACTAAGCCAATAGTACTTAATATTAGAGTGAACAGCTACAGCAATAAACAAAATATCATTCGAATGGGATCTGTCATGTTACTGATATGTAAATTCATTGACTTAACACTGAAATAATGTTTCAGGGTGGGACCAGTTGCTTTATGGTACCTAACCCATTGTGCTTCTGCGGGTTTGTCCACCCCAGTTCTGCGTACTATCTCAGCATTATACCATTGTTTTGAAGGGCAATAATAGCACCTCTCACATCTTGTGATGTCTCTCCAATAATTCCTCGCTCCATTCGAAGTAAGATCCCATTGTTGACTGGCATGGCATTGGTATCCATTTACGACATCCACTCAATCCTGTAATGTATGATCTGAAGCCTCGGGGGAGTCACATCGTTTAATAATGTATATACTCATTCATGCTCAATGGTCATGGATGTAGAACTACCAATAGTTAAAAAACAGGTCGAGCAACATTGCTTGGAACGCCACAAATCACATTGACCCCACGGCTAACGATACTTTTTTTGGGGACTGTAAATCCATTTACTTATGAAGGTAAGTACAGTAATATAGAAACAAATTACACGAACAATTAAAAATACCAAATAACAAAACCATGATACAAACTACAGTACTATAGACGTACAATAAAGAAACTTTTGGGGATACCATATGTGGGCCATTTCTCATCATGATCTCTTTCTCAGATGTTGATGGAGGGACTACCACTGGGAGTGGATACAAATGCTCATCTGTTTAAGATAAATAAACCAAATAGAAAATCTAACTGGACAACCATTCTGTTGATGATGGCTCTTTCTTTTCTATAAAAAAAGAGAAAAAATTAAATCCGTCATGTAGAGCATTGTTTAAACTACAGTAATTTGTTTCCCAACCCACCTTACTTTTGTAGTGTAAATTATCTCCACGCCTCTTCTAACTCCCAGGCATTTAACTTCATGTTGTTTCTGCATTAAGCCTTTCCCCACTTAATGCAAGGTAATTGGATATAAGGGCAAATCATATTTACTCTTCATTCATTATTCCATCATTCTTAATGTTGTAAAAGTTCTGATGTGATGCTTCTCTTACACAACATCCCAGGTCTAGGTTACCCAGGGCAGTACTACATCCTTTCACAAAAATCAGTCTATGCCATGTTCTCTTGTTTGTCCACACACTGTTGCTTCTTGGTGCATCTTTCACCTCCCTTTTCCATCTCTGTTCTGCTGTTCCCTCCTCACCTCTCATTATCTTAGAATCCCCCCCCCACCCCTCCCACCATCTCCATTTGTGCCCCCTCCTATGATTCAAACAGAAGAATGCAGAGGTTTTGAGGAGATATCATCATAAAACTGTAAGACAACTTACCCCTGTCATAACGACCCCCACCATATGGAGACCTTCGATCATAATCATCATAATTATCATAATAGCGATTGTAGTCCCTGCCAGCTGAACCCATTCTCCCACCATATCCAGAACGATCACGACTTTCATAGTGACCTCTGAAAGAAAAATTGTATAAGCCATAAAAACAATGAGGTATAATACTGTCTGGAATGAGAACAGACAATGTCAAGAACCTGCAAGCTATGTAATGGTACAACCATTCAGAAACACTGCTGTTTCCTGGATGTTCATCTATTATCCATCCATCCATTGCCATCTAGGTCTTCCCCTTACCCTCCTACCATCCAAATCTGAATTACCGGTACTAATCTTTCCATTCTCTCAAAATGTTCTTACCACCTTACTATACTATAACCTAATCCACTTTCTGTTCACACTTCCATTTCGCCTCCTAATTTCTGCATATTTTCATGTATCGTCCCAAGAAAAACTTTATTTCCCTTCCATTACTCTTTCTACAATTTCATTATTTTTCCTTTCTCGGAACACATACAATTCAAATTTTCTTACCAAGACACAAATATTGAGTTCCTCACTTACTTGCAGGTGACCAATACGTGAAATGTTTCCAGCTTTTAAGCTCTGAACTCTCAATAGATGAGGGGTGAGCTCTTTAACCCTGATCCAATATAATCATCATATGTGTAAACCAACTTAAAGTGTAGCATACACAGTATTGTGGAATCATTTGCACAGCAGTGTTGGTGTAAGAAAACTAGAATTTTTTTGTTCATAAAAGTCTATAAAAGTGCTTGACTACATGTTATTCTATCACCATCCATCTTTATATATAGTCCCCCTTTTCACCCACAATATTATGCACAAAAACTGTGACATCATTATGGAAGTGGACTAGTCTGTGGCAGGGTAAGGTAAGAGAGGCTATGGTGTGGACCAAGCTGATCAACCTTGTAAGTTAACACCCAAGGGACACATTATAAAACACTGCCTCTAGTTTTTTAATCCTGTACTCTTAAATTTTCAACAGTGATGACATGGAGTGGATAATTAAGTAAAGTATATGGGTAAGATTCTACAAGTTTATCCTATTTTGACTGTGGTAAGTGAACACTATACTGCAAATACCTCGGATGTGGTGGGGAACGCCCCTGAGAAGGTCGCGGCCTATCAGATCGACCTCGTCTAGGTGGTGGGTCTTGTCTCCTTCCTGCTTGGCCTTCATTTTTATTATTAGGTTCTTCAGGAGGAGCTTCAATTTTTTCTTCAACAGATTTTCCTGTAAAACCATAAAATCACATTTTGATGTTCAAAGAATTGATCCCCCACTCCCATTACTACTACAGCAACAACACCTACTTAAAAGTACATGAAATTGCCCACTCTGCATAAGAAAATAAGAAACTTCTTACTTGGAAAAAGCCAACATATATAAGCACAATAAAGGAGTGTAACTTAATGATATACAGTAGTTGTGCAGGAAATGAACACAGCATTCTAACCTGACAAACCACACAAAACTAAACCAATCCTACATAACCTAACCAAGCCACACTTAGGGAACATTACGAGCTTCACCCAACCTAATAAACTACACATTGGTAATGTAAACTAACCTAACATAACCTGAAATAGATAAGTGACACTAGCATTTATATATGGCATCATAAACTACAAATTCGATTACTGTACAATTGCATGAATATCGTGCATAATGGTGACCTTCAAGTGAAAATTCCCTTGAAACGGTTATAACCTAATAAAACCCAAGACATTTTCAGATGATTCTGGGGTCATACTTATAAAACACAGTGTGGAGGAGACATGTGCATCTCACTTTGATTTTAACCTTAAATGGTAGCTAAGGATGCTGTACTCCATCCCCGTATGCACAAAAATGGAATGCAAGGAACAAAAAACATCCACTGATGATGGGTGCCACCCCTACAGCTAACTTCCACTGATGATGGCTGTCAATCTTACAGTTACTGGTAACTTCCAACACCCTCACAAGACAATTACAATACTAGGCAAAACACTCAACAAGTACAAGACCAAAATACAGTAATACCATAAGCAGGTACTGTGCTGTAATAAAACTTGAAAAAGGCTCTTAATTCTTCATGAGTATGAGCATGTCCACATTCATTTTGCAGTCAATTATTTACTGTATGTGTGTGCGTCTAACTCTTTGATGTCTGTGTTTTGACTGTACACAACAATTATCGCAGGATCTGCATTTTTTGTGTGCACCACATATTTAAACTTCCTACTTTCTATGTTATTCCCCCTGAGGCTCTGAGGGTTTCAGTGCCTCCACAGTGTGTGTTTCTTTTGAATACTCCAAGGTAGTAGGTAGTAGGCAGCTATCAAACAGGGAGGTACTACCACCTGGGAAGATATTGGAAGCATAATGTGTTGTCATTTACATACAATATATACTGTACACAATATATTATTTCTTACTCTTCATCTGTTTTATTTTTTCCATTTGTTTTTTTGTATACAATTTGTTTCTTGTTCCCCAGATATGGGTCAGTGACCTGTTCCCGGGAGGGCTATACCTTTATATTTTTTCATGTTTTATTGTTCTTCAAATGGTATATGACTTACTTTATTTATTATGCTCAAGATTCTGTGCCAACAACATCAATCTATACCATTATGCATCATGAAACACACACACACACACACACACAAAGGTAATAAATACTGTATTATAAAAGCTCACCTGCTCTTGAGTCACAATCGTCCTTTGTGTATTCCCCCTGAAAACCAATGTTTTGATGTGAACTGATGTCTTCCCATCCTGAAAATTCTACTGTGGTGTCCAGGTCAAATCCTTGTTGCTGTTCCTGTTTCTGTGGTTGTTTCTGTGGCTGCGGTATTTTTCTGGGCACCTTTGCTGTAAATATTGAAGGAAGACGTGTAAATATTCTGACAAGCACACCAACACACATCTCATGAGAAACTGCAATAAATCAATTCATTATCTATTACTGTAACTCCCACTGTTATCTCTATCTTAGTATTTTTCACATTTCTTTCTCTTACTTGGGTCATATTTCTTAAGACTATGGATGAAGAAAAGCCAGCAATTATTCCTACTGACATTCCGGGTATGATCGACCCTGCCTGCTGCCTAAAGGGTGAATTATTATCACGGGTAATGTATGAGAACACTGCTACCACCAGAAGGAGTTGTTTGATTTTGTTCAATGTTCCACAGATGTTCTTATCATTATAGTAAGTATTTTAAAAGAGAAAACATAAACTAGAACTTAACCAACCAAAGAACCTACCTAACCTTACCCACAGTAACTTCAATTCTAACAATATGATGATCATCATTTATAAATTGAATAAGGTTAAGAACCTACTGAGCAGAGAAAATTATATGGGATTTGTGCATGTTATGGACACAACTCGTTTGTTAACAATTTAAGTAAGACTGGAATCTGAATTTATTTGTTTACAATCGGACGAGAATACGCGCTAACAGGACAGAATTTTCGGCCGAATATTTAATATAAAAATTTAATTTCTTCCTGTGCAAAGCATGTAGAGACTTCATTTTAGTGTCACATGATCAGTTATTAACCATGTTTTTATCCTGCAATTTCCCTCATCCTTCATGCCCTGTCCACTACAGGTGATTTATAATTGTAGATAGAGAGAAAACTTATAATTAAAATACAAAGTTATCGCCTCTTTCAAAATAGTTACTATAATGATAAGAACATTTGTGGAAAAAATGAACGAAATTAAACAAATCCTGGTGCTGGTGGTGCTGTAATGTGGAATATTCTAAAATACAGTACAGTATATGGTAGTTCTTTACCACAAGTACAGTCCTGTACTCCCATACACACATATTTTTACATAAAGATATACACATTAATGCACAAACAGATATTACCCTACACAATTGTAGGTCTGGCATAAATATGAAATGGTTAAAATGTGGGAAGTATCATCGTTTCGGTCATCTAGCGAATTTTAGGGTTACAGTCCAACTCGGCCCAAATCCAACTCAGACCATCAAATACCAACTCGGACCATCTCGGATAACCAACTCGGGCCACTTAGGTTAACAAACTCGGACTAAAAAGTAAAAGTTTACAAATTTTTGCATGAATGATAAAAAGCAGCATAGATTTTAAGGGGGGGGGAATTGATTTGTTATTAATTGTCTTTTCATTCTATATTATAAATATATTAATGTACATATATGGAGGTGATCTTTTTCCTTTTACATATATAATTTTATATTTTACATTTAGTTCACAATTAAGACCACTCTACCTGGAGACCTGACAACGACACCCTCACAAAATATGACGGTTAAGGATAACCTGATCACGAGATCTGAGGTTGATGAGTTTCATAACAATTTAAATAATGAGTTACTTAATGCACAAATAACAATGACCTCAAATGGATACATAATTATTTAAAGAATATTATTGGCCAAAGGAAGTCTATAGGTTGGTGACTAAATCGAGAAGTTTACTTCCGAGATTATTATAAAGTATTGGCCGGTAGGGTTAAGACTGAGATAAGAAAAGCAAAGAGGAATAATGAACTGAAGGTAGCAAGGGAGGCGAAGTCAAACCCCAAGGAATTCTTTCAAATGTATCAAACTAAAACACGAGACAAAATTGGACCAATACAGGTGAGCTAACTGATAACGACAGAGAAATGAGCAATAATCTGAACAGGTATTTTTCAACAGTTTTCACCACCGAAAATTTAAATATGATATAGCCGGTGCGACTATATACAGAGACAGTGAAGAAAATAGATTAAGTGAGACAGTAGTGACTAGTAACGATGTTGGTAAGCAAAGAGACAAGCTAAAGCCTAATAAGTCACCAGGTCCCGATGAGGGTTAATATATACGACTAACCTGCGGACGAGTTATTTTTATTAGTTTATTTTCTTTCATTATTTTCATCAGGAGTTGTGATATGATAATCATTTCTTGTGCAAATTCTTTGTTTCATAAATAATTAGGCGCCTATGAGCCCACTAATTTGTCTTCCTCTTGGTAATGAGGCCGCGCTATGGTTCTGTGCTTTTCCCCGGGCCCACAGCAGTTTCATTTTCAGCATGACATGTGAAGGTTGTCGCCGGTCTTATATGGACGTAATTTGCGAATTAAGGGATAAAGACGAGACTCTTCAATTATTCAAAGACCACAACATTGTTCCGTTAAATAGAGACTGAGGGAATTCCTGTGCTTTCAGACTGGAAAGAAATTTGTTCATCACTTCCACAACGCCGTGGCTCAACGTTACCCGCCATGACAGTAAATGCCTCAAATTTCACCATAATCATAGTAAGTTCTTTCTGTTTAATATACCGGGGGGTACAGGGGGGGGGAGCCCACCGGTAAGGAAGTCAGGTAAGGTTAGGTAGGTTTGTTTGGTTAGGTTGGTTTGGTCTGTTTTTCATACTCACAAATGTTAAGTTACGTTTATTTTAAAAATATCCATTTTTTAAACACATTTGCACAAACTTCAACAGTGTTCACTCTAAAGAAAACCTCCAGAAAATCCGGAGTTTTTATAATTGTTTTCGATCAATTTCAGCTGCGGGTTAGTCCTGAATAATTACTCCGATGATATAGTTGCCAGAGCATTAAAGGAATGTAAGGAAGAGCTCAGTATGCCCTAAGTAAATTTGTTAAACATGTCATTAAAATCGGGTGTAGTACCAGAATCCTGGAGGATAGCGAATGTGATACCAATTTTCAAGAAGGGAGATAGTTCACTATCCTCTGACTACCGTCCAATCAGTTCAACATCAATTGTAAGCAAATTGCTGGAAGCAATGATTTCAAACCCTATTAGAAATCACCTGGAGAAGCACAAGTTTCGAATGTGAATCACGGTTCATTGATCATGTTCTACAAACATAAACTCAAAAAATTCCTCCTTCATACCGAGTGAACCCTCAGTGTTCATTCATTCACACTTTTCGTGTTTCAGTGAACCAAAAGAGACATAAAACATATCTCAAACTCATTCCTGAACCTCTAGTTAGCCGGTCCGACTAATTACCCAAATGTACCCAAATGTAGCCAAATATAGCCGGAATGAAGTCAAATAATGGTCCTAGATGAATAAATCGGACTGCTAATCACTTCTCGACTAGTATTTGGTGTCAGAAAGTCACAAAAAATTAGAAAACTTACTTTAATCTGAGTTAATAGATCGCGTGCATGTACCGACGGAGCGAGGAATTACCCAAATGTAGCCGCAATGAAGTCAAATGATGGTCGTACAAGCGTAATTCGGGTTGTGAATCACTTCTCGATTATTATTTGGTGTCATAAAGTAAAAAAAAATTGGTAAACTTAATTTAATCTGAGTTATGTTGTGTTAGGTTAGGTTAGGTTAGGTTAGGTTAGGTTAGGTTAGGTTAGGTTAGATTAGATTAGGTTAGGTACATGCACTTGATCTATTAACTCAGATTAAATTAAGTTTACCAATTTTTTGTGACTTCGTGACACCAAATACTAGTCGAGGTTAGGTTAGGTTAGGTCAGGTACATGCACTCGATACAGTACTGCATTCCCTCATCTGCCACACTCCATACATAATTATTCCTGTACTAAACTACAGGTATTAAGTTCTTTATATAATGTACAGTAGAATTTGTTAAATAAAACTATGAAATTAAGTAATTTTTACACCAAGGTTAGTTTATTATACAGTATATCTAAACATTATTATCACCAACACAAACATGAGTCTCACCCTTAGGAGGCGTCTTCTTCAGCTCAGCAGCTTGGCCGCCCTTCAGTTTACCGCCCCCCAAGCTGGACAGAATGGCCCCAATGCCACGCTGGAGGAGCAGCTGTGTTGCTACAATGAGAGGAACTGCTTTAGCTACTGTACAACTACATCTTCTCCATCCACACAAAACACACGGTAATCATCAGGGACTAGACACTTACTACACCATTGAAATTAACAGTACAAAAATAACAGCTTCAATTTGATATAGTTCTATAAACTGTACAAACATTACAGACACACTCATCACAGAATCCAGAAAATCCCTGAACTATAAATATAAAGGTACAGGTATACTGTAAATGTCCTTAAACTCTTTGCTGTAACTATTATCCTAAGGTGATAAGAACATGTCTTCAGTACAGTACCAAGTCTCATTCTGAATGAATACACAGTACTGTACAGCACAATACTGTATGTTATGTAAAGGTGTATCTTGATGTAAAACCACATTGGAGCACTGAACTTTATTATTGTAATGACAATTCTTTTCAATTCATGGCTGGGTCTTGATGTTGCTACATACAGCCTGAGGATTCTACTCCATAAGGTGTTCCACCTTGACACACAGGGAGGACCTGGCTCAATAGCAGCCAAGTCATCTTGAACAACACCTGTGATAACTCCTTTACAAATCCTATACAGGTATTTCTGATCCCAGGACAGATCTTGCTCCACTTCATCATTAAACACAGGGAAATCAGGGAAACTGACTGGCTGGAAGGCGACAACTGGAAGCTCAGACAAAGACTCCTTGATCTGCTTTCCAATGGGACCACGCCAATGCTCAGGACCACTTGGTTTACCATCATAGTGATAAAAAACTGCGCGGAAAGGCAGCTTATTTCCGTGAAGCTGACATATGAAATAATGGAGCGGGTGACCAAGTAACATTTCAAGATGATGAATGACTCCATTTTCTGATCCTACATTTACATAGCACCATACTCATCTGCAACAAGACAACTTAAATGAAATAAGAGATATGAAAAAAAAGTTGATAAACACTGAACAGAACATTGCACCGCCACAACGGCTGTTTGACTAGTACTGTAGGTAAATTAAAAAATTTCAGTAGAAAATGCGGCAGACTAAACCTTGACATATCAGCTTCAAATTTGGCATGGAGTCTTAGATATGTATAAGGAACAATGCCTGAAGAGTGCAGCTTTGAGCAAAATTTCACTGCCCCCTACTGTACAGTCACTCTGGTGTCTTCGGTGAGTGGATATTTAATAAGACATTTATGGTTCAAAGACTTCACACACACTATAATATTTCCCCTCGTTGGTGATGCCCAGTGAGTGGAGTACATATTATAGTTCCGTGGGATATGACCAGTGAGTGTAGTTACCCAGGAAGATAAAGTACAGGACATAATATTTTGTTTTGTGATGATGCAAACCAACCCTACATATAACAATTATCTCGTATATACTTCATCACACCGTTATTTCTTCGCTTCTATTAATGACAATTGATTCATGATCCTCTTAAAAGGTAAATAAATGCATTAAAATACTCACGATCCGACATTATCACAATCTAAAGTAATTGTTACAAATACTACTACTTGTGTAGTGGTAAAAGCTATTAATGTTAGTTCCTATACCACGAACACCACTCAGTAAATTTCATCTTATTCTATATTTGCAAGGCATATGATCCAGACTTAATATAGTTTAATTTAAAAAATATATTTATTTACATTTATTCATTAAGTATTGATATTTATTTATGAGTTAAGTAAAAATATATGTAATTTTGTAGTTGTTTGTGGTAGGTTTAAAACATTAGCCACCTCTACTATAAACAAACTCTCGGGTATAAAACAATTGTCAAATTTTAATGTTATTTATCAATGAATATCATAAAGTAACTATTAGTCTTATGGGAATAATTAAATCCTTATTAGTTGGATGCTTGTCCTGGTAATGGTGTGTATGCTGCTTGTTTATATATTTTGTTTGTTTACATTATTCTGCAGGTGGCGGGAGATATAAACACGGCTCCAAACACCTGTAGTGGACGTCTCCCCTACAACTGCGTAGCCACAGCCACCACACGGCACCTCCACGCATTCCGACGTGCCGTCGCCTAGCAACCAAGCGAGAGCTGTCCCCAGATGGTACGGTTGTTTAGCAACGAAACTATTCACCGGCAACTTTCTGGGTTTTCCCAACATGATTCATAGAGGACTGGCGGCTGCTGCTGGGTACATAAGCTCTGTCTCTCCATTGAGAATTCATTCTGCCCATCTTCCTGAACAAGCAACACCTCCTCCAGCAAGCTCCACGCTGGCCCCTCACCACACGGCACCTCCAGCACCAGACTGTCTATCATATAACTTATATTATACAAGAAAACCACATTAGAGTTTCCTTCCATCCTGAGTGCTAGACAACATTAATATTTCGATACCCCTACACACCTGTCACCGTTGTGTTGTTTGTGGGAAAAACAAAGGAAATAATAGACAGCGTAGGTTTCATTTCTTCCCCAAAAACAGCGCATAGTTGTCATTGATTAATATTTTACCTTTAATTTTATCCTCTTCACCATTGGTCGGCTCGTTAGCCGCTTGGGCGATCAGTCACGTCTCTGTCAGGCACTGTTGACAGGTACTGGGCATGAACCTGCTCCAGTGTTGGTCAAGCCTGGTGGAGGAAGACCAGAGCTGTGACCTATCGCCCAAGCGGCTAACGAGCCGATCAATGGTGAAGAGGATAAAAGTAAGAAAAAGTACAACACTTCCTGGCAGATTGTTCCAAGAGTTCACAACTCTCACTCCGGAAAAGTTACCCCTCACAGTTTTTTGGGCTTGCGGCTTCTTCAGCCTTGAGCTGTGACCCCTTGTGGGGCAAGCGTCCACCACCTCCAGGTAAGGGCACTCGACTGAGTGCAAGTCTGTAGTATAAGCTAGGCAAGTTCAGGCGCTCCAATCTCTCAAGGTAGTTGAGGTGCCGAAGTGCAGGCACCAGTCTGGTGGCTCTCCTATGAACATTTTCAACCAACTGACAGTCCCTAGCATATCTCGGGGACCAGATGGGGTGACAGTACTCCAGATGGGGAAGCACTTCACTCTTGAAGATCATTATGAGGGGCGGACCGTCTAAATATCTGAACGACCTTCTTGTAAGACATAATAATTTAGTTGCCTGATTTACCTTCTCGCAATGGCCCGAGAACTTCAGCTCATTGTCAACATACACACCTACAGTAGGTCCTTCTCACATTCAGTCTCAATGCAGTTTCTTCGTTCCGTTGGGACATATGATATGCCTCCTTACCGTTGGTACACCCAAGGTGCATCCTCTTACACTTCGTGACATTGAATCTCAGCAGCCATTTCTTTGACCATTCTTGGACCTCACAGAGATCCTTCTGCAGCTCTTCACAGTCTGTTTGCTTCTTTATTTCCCGAAATACAGTAATTTGGAGTCATCCGCAAACAGTGGTATGGAGGAATGTACAGTGTCAGGCATGGCATTTATGAAGCAGACAAACAACAGTGGGCCCAATACACTGCCCTGCAGTACCCCACTTGTGATGGGTACACTTGATAATTTTGTGCCATTAATCACCACACACTGCTTGCGGTCATGGAGAAAATCTCCAATCCACTCTAGAACATTTCCCCGAATCTCGTACCTTTCCAGTTTAATTTTCATCCTTCCATGGGGTACTGTCGAAAGCCTTGGCAAAATCTAGGTAAATACTGTCGATATTACCACCCTGTTCCAGAATTTTGGTCCAAATATCCATAAGCAGTGAAAGTTAAATTACAGTTAAGTATTAGTGTTAGTATTAGTATGAGGGCTTGAACTCCCACCATTTATGAGGGCCTGTGTGTGCCAGTAACAATTCCTTTTACTCTTATATTTATCACCATTGGTAGCGTGACGATAGGAGGCTCGTGGGTAGGTGTAATGATAGTATCAAGCAATAGGGAAGAAATAACGGTAAATACTGGAGGTAAATAATAGACACAATTATACAAATACAAAGTTTATTTAAACATGAATATGAAATTAGAAGAAAGAATTTATTTGTACTAACAGACGAAATCTAGTACTAGGCCCTCAGGCTCAACATACTCACACCACTACTGGGTGGACATACTCAATAACACAACTATTATAGTCACTTAGCACCATAAAGACCAGGGCAACTGCCACTACAACACTCAGTCGTCAGGTGTGTTACTCAAGCAACAGCCATGGGGTCCAGCCACCATGGAGTACTATCGGACGAACTCTGGAGATCCCAGTGGATTAATTCCACCACACAAATAGCCCTATTGAGTTAGACACTCATCCACCAATGATGGGGGATGGTAGTGGTGTGTGGCTTGGTGATCCGGCGTCACCTCGTGGACCGAGCGTTAGGGCCAGACGAGCCAGCTATGGGGGCTATAGGTAGTCTGAAGTGTCTGACGGCCGGGTCTCACGAAGGTAACTGATCCTACTGGACCTCGGACATCTCCCCAGACATAGTGGATACAACATCCACGCTACAGACACGGCCTAGGCTGCGTTAGGGACCTGTATGGATGAAGGGACGGGCACTTACTAACGGTTGAAATGCCCGCGGCACCCTCACTCAAACTAGGCCAGGGAGTCCACCTACTCCTATTCCGATGAATTAATTTTACTTTTTTACTTTTATTGAAATTGAGACTATCGGCTCATTTTCATTCTGGGCGATCGGTCACGACTCTTTTCCTTTATATTCTTCACCAAAAGGTCGGCTCGCTGCCGCCCGGGCGATGGATCACGTCTCTCCCAGCACTGTTGGCAAATACTGGGCGGGCTCCTGAAACCCAAGTCTTCTCTTGAAAGAGCTCACACTCGGTGCCGTCACAACACTCTCTGGTAGATTGTTCCAAGAGTTTACAACCCTCACTCCGAAAAAGTTTGCCCCCACGGTTTTCCGGACTTGCGGCTTCTTCAATCTATGAACTCATTTTCATTCTCTACTATTATCTCAACTAACAATGCTCTGACTCGGCTATCGAAAGCAAAATTAAATTGATTACAAAGGGTTGGATGGCAACAGATCCCAACATACAGCGTCTAAACAAAGACGGCTTATCGATGACGTCATCAAGGAACAGAGAAAACGGGGGACGTTTCCACTGGGAGACTCAGAAGGTTTTGTGGACGTTTGAGCGTAATATGAATCCTTAAGGTTTTCAGGTTAGCTCTTATCATGACCATTACATTAGAAGTAGTCGTAGTAACATCAATAATAATAATAACAACACATTACAAATTATTCCTTATGTCCACTAAAATTAAATATTATTACAAATCTTAATAAGAATTGAAACATTGAGATAAAACTTACATCTTAACGTATAGAAAAAATATGCAAGGTGCTAGATAGACATATTAATAGATAGATAGATATAGACATAGATGGATAGATAGATAGATATAGATTGATAGATAGATAGATATAGACATAGACTGATAGATGGATAGATAGATAGGTATAGATTGACAGATAGACTGTATACTGGTAAATGAGAGAGAGAGAGAGAGAGATTAATTGGCAGATTAAAGTAACTGTCCAGTTCACTTGTTCACTGTTCTGTTTGGTGAAGTGAGTCACTGTTCACTTGTTCACTGTTCTGTTTGGTGAAGTGAGTCACTGTGTTCACTTGTTCACTTTGTAATTGTTTCATTTCCTCTTGGATGAGTTCAGCTAAGTTCTGCATCACCTGAAATAAGACATACCGTAAGTTAGGTTAGGTTAGAACGTATTAGGTCGTGTTAGAACGTGTTAGTTTCCGTTAGAACGTGTAAGCTTGTGTTAGAACGTGTTAGCTTGTATTAATTCCTGTCGGGTTATATTTGAATCTTTATTCTATTTAAGCTCTAAAAAAGAATCCTTACCTTATCCATCAACTCTGGGCTGACAGTAGAGAATGATGCCCTGAGGTACTGAGAGGGCTTACAGGAATCCACCATGAATCCTTGTCCAGGTATTAACATGACCTTCTTCTCTAGTCCCCGTTGGAGTATCATCTTCCTGGTATCCGACACACCTGGTACCTGTGTTGTGTTATATGGGTCAGGTAATAACTCACTCACACACACATACCTGGTACATGTATTAACAAAGTCACTTATTTTAACCTAACCTAAACCTAACATAACTTAAACCTAACCAAACCTAACCTAACCTAACTTAACTTAACCTAACCTAACCAAACCTAACCTAACCTAACCTAACTTAACCTAATACTAGCGATTGTATTGTTCAGTTTTTTTATGATGATTTTGTTAATGAGTTGTTCTTACCTTGAGCCACAGAAACATACCGGCCAAGGGTACAGACCACTCACACACACCTGGTGGAACAGAGGGATACAGAATGGTACAGAAATTGTTATAGAAATACAGTGTGGGATTACAGTTTTGTTGTTCAATACATGGGGCATTATAGTTGACACGTCATGACTACGGAAAGATTCAGAACGCAGAGAAAGTTGATTAGTTTCAACAGTATGAGAGAGAGAGAGAGAGAGAGAGAGAGAGAGAGAGAGAGAGAGAGAGAGAGAGAGAGAGAGAGAGAGAGAGAGAGAGAGAGAGAGAGACTCACCAGATAAATAAATGGAGGCAGAGGTAATAAAGGCGTCTCGTTGGGCCTTGTAGTAAGACCTGAGCTGTTGTATGTGGCTTCGCAGACCATCTTCTCCCCACATTGTCAACAGCTCATTCAGCACCACCTGGAGGTCAACAGAGGTCAAGGATCATCACAGAGGTTAAAGGATGAAACCCCCACCAACCCCTCCCCATCACCGCACACCAGGACACAGCTGGTCTGACCTTAATAACCTCCCCTCCCCCCACCCCCTCCCACTCTCCCCAGGGCCATGTCAGCCACCCACCCACTACTCCCCGACAGCCTGGCCATTGACACCCTTTGGCCAAGCTATACCCTCTCGTGGCTCATCCCGAAGTAGTCCTTGAGTAGTCCCTCTTAGTAGACCCGGGGACGACATGTGAACCTTCAACACCCCCTCTGACCCCTGGAACCCCCTGACGCTTCCTCACCACTCAATTTATTTTTTCGTAGAGAAAGGAGGGGTGAAAGGAGATTAGAGGTGGGGGAAGGAAGTTATAGTTCGGAAATTGAAGAAATTTAGGAGGAGGTAAGAGAGGGCGGGCTGACCGCCTAAGCTAATCTGATGGTGTGTCATGGGTTAGTTACTGTCTGTCGGTACAGCACTAGACATCCTATCCTATCCCATATATGGGTGTTTTGAGGGTCTTATTTCATATTCCGCCGACCCTACTGGCGGATGCTGGTCTAGGGAGGTTGTCTATTGCCTGGCCGTATAGATCAGGGGTGGTAATGGACCTTTTGAGATTTGGTAACTTTTTGGGAACCATGTATGGTTGTTGTCGTTATCTGGTGAGAGTTTTTGAAGGAGTTCTTGCTCTGATCGTTTTGTGTCTCCCTCCACCCCCACCGTGGCCACCCTCCCTCCACCCCACAGTGGCCACCCTCCCTCCACCCCACAGTGGCCACCCCCCACGTGGCCACCCTCCCTCCACCCCACCGTGGCCACCCTCCCTCCACCCCACAGTGGCCACCCTCCCTCCACCCCCACCGTGGCCACCTCCACCCCACAGTGGCCACCCTCCCTCCACCCCACAGTGGCCACCCTCCTCCACCCCACAGTGGCCACCCTCCCTCCACCCCCACCGTGGCCACCCTCCCTCCACCCCCACCGTGGCCACCCTCCCTCCACCCCACAGTGGCCACCCTCCTCCACCCCACCGTGGCCACCTCCCTCCATCCTCCCTCCACCCCACAGTGGCCACCCTCCCTCCCCTCCACCCCCACCGTGGCCACCCTCCCTCCACCCCCACCGTGGCCACATCCCTTCCTCTCCAAATATCCCTCCTCCTAGGGACAGTCCTGCCCCTTGTTGTCATAAACAGATGAACTATACAGGTAATTCTCCCTATATACAGGTAACCTAACCTAACCTACCTGTAACCTAACCTAACTAAACTGGCCCTTCGGGGTACTCTTGTCGCCCGTCATCTAAATATAACAAGACAAACAGCATGAACTCCGGTGCTTCCCTGTTGGACGCTGTGTTTCACCTCACACAGGATGTAAAGGGGATGCCCAGTTAACTAGCTTCCGTGCTCCCTAGGGCGAAGCTGAATCTACAGACAGTTAGTTCAAAGGTCAGGTCACTATTGATGACCTTTTTTCAGTATTTACACCATAACCTTTCCTAAGGGGCGCCGGTGGTAGAGCGGTACCACTCTTGCCTCGCAAGCGAGATGTCACGGGTTCGATTTCCCGGCCGGTGGAAAGTTGTTTGGACATACTTCCTAGCCCTTGGTCCCTGTTCACCTAGCAGTAAAGTAGGTACCTGCTGTAAATCGAAAAGTTGCGAATTCGTATTCAGGGAGTTGTTGGAGCTGACAATAACATGATGACATAAACCTATGACTTAGCATGCTTCCCTGTTGGGTGCTGTAGGCGCTTCACCTTACACAGGATGTAGGGGGTGCCCAATAAAAAAAAAGCTTTCCTTAAACGCATTGAACTTGAGAGAGAGAGAGAGAGGCTGACCTGGGAGAGGGAGGAGCTGCTGATCATGGTGGCTCCCTTGTGTAAGTTAATCTTGGCCAGGAGAGGTCGAGGGCCCGTGATAAAGCCCACCCTTAGCCCGGCTGACACCACCTTCGAGAAGGAGTCGAACCGGAGTACTCGACCATCCACGTCGAGAGACAGATAACTGGGGAGCTGTGTGTATGGAGACTGTTAGACATACATACATACATACATGTACCCCGGTACCTAGACGGCATAGGTATACAAACAACGTACACAGACAGTATGAATACGAACAAGGTAAAATACAGTATATTACAAGTATAATATAGAGACTATTACTACGACTATTACTACTACTACAAATAATAATAATATCCAGGAAAATCATCATACAAGTTGACAATCGGTTTAACATGTATATAAACTATGCACTTCCAAACATACACCTCAGCATGTGTGTGTTTGTGTGTAGACATAGACCGTGGCGTTATAGTTTCTAATGTATACGTACACTTCCTGGACAGTACAGGTATAAAACAAGAGTAAACAGGCATTTGACCAGGGATAGACGGCAGTGTCCTCAGATGTTTGGTGCAAGAGCTTGATGGCCACACAAACACACACACACATAATACACTTCCTCACCAACCTGTGTATGTGTGTTATTGTGTAAGTTTGTATTATAGTGTATGTTTGTGCGTATGTATGTGTGTTATAGTGTATGTATGTGCGTTATAATGTATGTGTGTTATAGTGTACATATGGGCAAGTTTCTTTACGCCATTTGCCTCTGTCTACCCAGCAGTAATTGGGTACCTGGATGTTAATAGACTTGGGGATTGTGTTCCGGTGTAATGGTTAGCCAATGCAGTTGGCGAGTTGTCCGGTCTTCTCGGACTATTCCTTGATACTGGGTCATGCAGCTCATTAACTTAAGGTGTGGTTGTTGTGTTGGCGACAGCTTTTACACCTTAAACAAATTCTAGGTGGCCCTTGGGTCGGCCATCCTTGTTACACGAGGGGTAACCATTATTATTTATATTATATATTGGCATACGATAAGACATAAGTGAACAAATCCTAGCCTAACATACATACCTCTTGGTGGTCGTACTGAAGGAAGTAGTAAGGGTCGTCCTCGAGGATAAGAATGTCGTACTCTCGGGCAATGTTGTAGATCTCCCGACGTCTCTTAGCCGTAGTCACTGTCCCTGTCGGGTTAGATCCTGTCGGGACTGTGTAGAGGAACTGTGGATCAACGGAGTAAAAATATTTCGTTATCAATAAGGTCTGGGTAGGGTAGGGTAGGGTAGGGTAATGTAGGTTGGGTTAGGTTAGTTTATTTCTTGGTCAAGTTAGGTTAGCTTATATTTAGGGTTAGGTTAAATTATGTTAGGGTCGTCACCTCACCTTCGGGGGCGGATCAGGGCAGCGGTTGTGTTGGTTATCAGGTGCCCAGGGTTTCAGGGCTGCCCTCAGGGACTCCGGCAGTGGCCCAGCCTGGTCACACTGCACCGCCAGGTACCGCGGACAGAAAGGGTTTAACTGCCAGGGTATATAAGTAAAAATAAGTGATACATTACGTTATGACACGGAAATAATTCCATTATATGAATAAAAATCTCGATATCATAAAGTTATTCACTTCGTATTAATTTGTTTTATAGTCCAAGGTGATGAAAAACACAAAATGGAGGTGCTCACAATAGAGAGAGCGCCGGTATAACAAGGTTCTTCCACAAGCACGTAGTCTCCTGCGGTAATCATCATCTCCATGGTCATCAGTAATCCACTCTGGCTGCCGCTCGTCACTAACAGGTCGGTGTCATGCCATCGAGGGGGTGAGTGGTGTCTCTGTGTGAGGTCTGCCAGTTGTTGCAACAGAGGAGGGTACCTGTAGGACGAGATATACCTATGTTATTAAAATACCACGAAGAAGACATCAACTCCCTGACATTTCACAACTCCGGCACTGTCCCACGCCCATGACCCCGCCGACGTCTTGTGCCTTCCTCGTCCTCCTCTCAAGTCTCAGGACACCAAGAATGTCAACATTGCCTCGCCGAATATCCTGTGACTCCAACCTTACCTAACCTAATCTAAATATATACATAATCTTGACTTTGCATAATAAATAAGTGGAACATGTGGATCTCTATATCATAATTATACAAAGCTGGATAAGGCTAAATATTTTTAACTGGGTCATATACAAAGCTAGTTCTGTCGCCCCGTATGACTGGGGGAGTGCAAATTGCACGTATGACCATGACTGGAGAGTGGAAATTATATCTGACACCGACACTAGCCACGGCTCCTCGGAGTCTTCCCCGTCTGGAGTACTGTCAACTCGTCTGGTCCCTGAGATATGCGAGAGACTTTCAGTTGATTCAAAACGTTCAAAGGGGGGCCACCAGACTGGTGCCTACGTTACGGCACTTCGGTTACCCTGAGAGATCAAAGTACCTGCAACTGCCTGGCTTATGCCTCAGACGACATTACTCAGTCGAGTGTCCATATCTGGAGCTGGCGGATGCCCGCCCCATTGGAGGTCACAACATAAGGTTGAAGAAGCCACCGAGTGTAAGCTCATTCAATGCCAGACTTGACCAACACTGGAGCAGGTACAGATACATCCTGGAGTCGAGTTCATGCCCAGTCCGTGCCAACAGTGCGTAACAGAGACGTGACTGATCGCCCTGCCTGCTAACGAACCATCAGTGGCAAACAGGATAAAGTAATGTGTTTGGACGTACCCTGGTGTAGGGCCGTACTGGAGACAGCAGGCCATCTTCTCAGGGGTGAGGGCAATGGAGCGTCCGTCCTTCATCTGTAGTGAACCGCTCAGGATAGGAAAGGTGTCAGGGCTGGGCGACCCCGTTGCCAGGAACACCACGTCCTCCTCTGCCTTCTGCTGTAGCTTAACTGTTACAAATATACCTTCATTAGTAACACACACACACACACATCCTCATTAATTTTTTCATGTTTCTCTTAATTAATAAAGAATAATGATTCCGTTTGTTGAATATATTTTATTATTATTATTGTTGTCATTATTATTATATACTCATTATCATAATAGTTTGTTAAAGACTTGCAGAATTCAGCGATGAGCATTGGTTGACGGTTCTTGGCCACGGCGTTCATGTACTTGGTGTAGTCCATCATAATTTCGCAGCGTCAGGCAGCCACCGTTTTATTTTACTGCTGGAGAATGTGAATACTGGCTCTAAGATGTTTACTTAAGGTCCTAATTATTATAGGTCTGTATATCAAATGTTCCCGCTATGTTATGTGTAAATTGGGCCCATGGGTACAGTATGGATACGGCACACTGTAATTCTAGGCCTTCTGTACACAAGGAGGCAGCATGGCCGGTACTTCACTCGACCGCATTCACTTCCCGAATTTGTAAACTTAAGTACCCATTTACTGCTTGGCGAACTAGAAATGCTTGGGTATCGAACCACTAACCCCTGAAACAGGACGCGAGTAGTATATCCACTCAACCTCCGCACTCCTTATGAACCAAAGCTTAGATTAGAGTAATAAATTAACTACATACTGTACATAGGTTTATCCCCAGACATTATGGAGATTGAAAATACCCAATGTGAAACTTTACTTTACCGCTCGTGTGACAGAGAAGCACTTTCAACAGACTAACCTGAGCCACAGCAATAAATTACTCCCCCCCCCCCACCCCTCCCCCAAATACGGCTTCACTACCTCCATTCCACATCAGGAAGGAAAAAGCAAAAAGAGAGCTGAAAAAACTATACCACTTTAAAGCGCTTCCTAAGAAAATAAAACTCCGCCTAGTGACATCATTTATCACACCGATATTAACTAACCCAGCAATACCTCTTCATACTATGAGCACCACTCAAATATTAAAATCGTCACAGGTGAAAGATACCTCTTCACCAGAACCACAGCCGATATACATAGAGACCTGAGAATGAAACCCATCAACCAGCAGCTGCACACCCTGGCCAGCAGAATCTGGCAAAAGATAGAACGATCAGAGCAAGAACTCCTTCAAAGACTCCCACCAGATAACGACAACAACCATACATGGTTCCCAAAAAGTTACCAAATCTCAAAAGGTCCATTACCACCCCCGATCAACACTGCCAGGCAATAGACAACCTCCCTAGACCAACATCCGCCAGTAGGGTCGGCGGAATATGAAATAAGGCCCTTAAAACACCCATGACTAACCCATGACACAACCCTAACACACTATTAGCTTAGCTAGGCTGTCAGCCCGCCCTCTCTTACCTCCCCATAAACTTTTTCAATTTCCGGACTATAACTTCCTTCCTCCCCCCTCTAATCTTCTTTCACCCCTCCTTTCTCTATGAAAAAAAAAGTCCATTAACAGTCTCTGCTGCTGCCTCAACACACACCAGTTACAACACAACGTCACAGTCTTAACACTACAGCTTGTCGTTTATGTTGTCTCAGGTGAATGTACAATGACTATCAACGTAAAATGACTATTAACATACAATGACTATCAACATACAATGACTATGAATGTACAATGACTGAACGTACAATGACTATCGACGTACATTTACTATCAACGTACAATGACTATGAACGTACAATGGCTATGAATGCACAATGACTGAGCGTACAATGACTATCAACGTACAATGACTGAACGTACAATGACTATCAACGTACAATGACTATAAATGCACAATGACTGAACGTACAATGACTATCAATGTACAATGACTGAACGTACAATGACTATCAACGTACAATGACTATGCACGTACAATGACTATCAACGTACAATGACTATGCACGTACAATGACTGAACGTGCAATGACTATGAACGTACAATGACTATGAACGTACAATGACTATCAACGTACAATGACTATGAATGTACAATGATTGAACGTACAATGACTATCAGCGTACACTGACTGAATGTACATTGGTTGAATGAACAATGACTGAACGTACAATGGCTATCAACGTACAATGACTGCACGTACAATGGTTGAATGTACAATGGAACATACAATGATTATCAACGTATAATGACTATGACTGTACAATAGCTGAACGTACAATGAAAAACAACGTACAATGACTAGACGTACAATGACTGACTGTACAATGACTATCAACATACAATGACTAAACGTACAATGGCTGAACGTACAATGAATATGCACGTACAATGACTGAACGCATAATGACTGAATGTACAATGACTGAACGTACAATGAATGAGCGTACAATGACTGAACGTACAATGTCTATAAACGTATTGTGACCTTAAACATACAATGACTATAAACGTACAATGACTGAACGTACAATGACTATCAACATACAATGACTATCAACGTACAATGAATATGGATGTACAATGACTGAACGTACAATGACTGAACGTACAATGCCTATCAACGTACAATGAACGAACGTACAATGACTATCAACGTACAATGAACGAACGTACAATGACTATGAACGTACAATGACTATAAACATACAAATACTATGAATGTACGATGACTATGAACGTACAATGGCAATAACGTATAATGACTATGAACGTACGATAATCTCAAATTTATCCTAAGTCAAACAGTTAGGTCAATTATCTACGACTTTATTTATAAAAAAAATTATGATCGTCGCTCGAGCCTTTGTGAGTCTGGTTCATAGTGTGTGTCCTGCCTGATACTCTACCAGACACCTGTGTCCTGCCTGATACTCTACCAGACACCTGTGTCCTGCCTGATACTCTACCAGACACCTGTGTCCTGCCTGATACTCTACCAGACACCTGTGTCCTGCCTGATACTCTACCAGACACATGTGTCCTCCCTGATACTCTACCAGACGCCTGTGTCCTGCCTGATACTCTACCAGACACCTGTGTCCTGCCTGATACTCTACCAGACGCCTGTGTCCTGCCTGATACTCTACCAGACGCCTGTGTCCTGCCTGATACTCTACCAGGCACCTGTGTCCTGCCTGATACTCTACCAGACGCCTGTGTCCTGCCTGATACTCTACCAGACACCTGTGTCCTGCCTGATACTCTACCAGGCACCTGTGTCCTGCCTGATACTCTACCAGACACCTGTGTCCTGCCTGATACTCTACCAGACACCTGTGTCCTGCCTGATACTCTACCAGACACCTGTGTCCTGCCTGATACTCTACCAGACACCTGTGTCCTGCCTGATACTCTCTGTGTCTGCCTGATACTCTACCAGGCACCTGTGTCCTGCCTGATACTCTACCAGGCACCTGTGTCCTGCCTGATACTCTACCAGACACCTGTGTCCTGCCTGATACTCTACCAGACACCTGTGTCCTGCCTGATACTCTACCAGACACCTGTGTCCTGCCTGATACTCTACCAGGCACCTGTGTCCTGCCTGATACTCTACCAGACACCTGTGTCCTGCCTGATACTCTACCAGACACCTGTGTCCTGCCTGATACTCTACCAGACGCCTGTGTCCTGCCTGATACTCTACCAGACGCCTGTGTCCTGCCTGATACTCTACCAGGCACCTGTGTCCTGCCTGATACTCTACCAGATGCCTGTGTCCTGCCTGATACTCTACCAGACACCTGTGTCCTGCCTGATACTCTACCCACCCTGATACTCTACCAGACACCTGTGTCCTGCCTGATACTCTACCAGACACCTGTGTCCTGCCTGATACTCTACCAGACACCTGTGTCCTGCCTGATACTCTACCAGACATGTGTCCTGTGATACTCTACCAGACGCCCTGCCTGATACTCTATCAGACACCTGTGTCCTGCCTGATACTCTATCAGACACCTGTGTCCTGCCTGATACTCTACCAGACACCTGTGTCCTGCCTGATACTCTACCAGACACCTGTGTCCTGCCTGATACTCTACCAGACGCCTGTGTCCTGCTTGATACTCTACCAGACGCCTGTGTCCTCCCTGATCCTCTACCAGACGCCTGTGTCCTCCCTGATCCTCTACCAGACACATGTGTCCTCCCTGATCCTCTACCAGACACATGTGTCCTCCCTGATCCTCTACCAGACACATGTGTCCTCCCTGATCCTCTACCAGACACATGTGTCCTCCCTGATCCTCTACCAGACACATGTGTCCTCCCTGATCCTCTACCAGACACATGTGTCCTCCCTGATCCTCTACCAGACACATGTGTCCTCCCTGATCCTCTACCAGACACATGTGTCCTGCCTGATCCTCTACCAGACACATGTGTCCTCCCTGATCCTCTACCAGACACATGTGTCCTCCCTGATCCTCTACCAGACACATGTGTCCTTCCTGATCCTCTACCAGACACATGTGTCCTCCCTGAACCTCTACCAGACACATGTGTCCTGCCTGATCCTCTAACAGACACATGTGTCCTCCCTGATCCTCTACCAGACACCTGTGTCCTCCCTGATCCTCTACCAGACACATGTGTCCTCCCTGATCCTCTACCAGACACCTGTGTCCTCCCTGATCCTCTATCAGGCACATGTGACCTCCCTGATGCTCTGCCAGGCACATGTGTCCTGCCTGATGCTCTGCCAGGCATGTATCGGCTCTGTTACATGACAAGAACTCGACACACATAATGGATATAGTAACACCTTTCAACCTTTTTTTCCACCAATTAATCAAAAGCAACTTTGAAATGTTGACTTTGTGGATGCTCGAGGCACCACGGCAGGATACAGTACATGAAGACCGACGGTAACAGGATATAGTACGTCTTCAACAAGATGTACCATGTATAAAAAGTGTGGCCCTAAGGTCATCGCAGTCAATATGGAGAGAGAGAGAGAGAGAAACAAAATACTAAATACCTCTGATATGAAGCTTGAGGTGGGCAACAGAGGCAGATACTGAACGGTGGGCGATGCTCAGAAGGTCAGGTGTGAATGTATATTATATACACTGTATATACAGTGGAATATATATATATCTATATATACGTACACAGCTGTGTATCACACTTCCTCCTGTGTGTTGCCTGTACAGGTGTCTGTGTGGTACTAGCCATCACACCGGCCCTCCCCGCCCAAGAAACTTACGCTTCATAAAAGTTTCCGTGTAACATGAGCATTGCAACATTTAAAATATAATTCTTTCTCTCCTCCCACTTCCCGACATTTCCTACTGACGTGGGCGTTGTATCATTGAAGCGTGGGGCTTAGAGAACCTTGGGGAAATGGTTTGAGAAATAAGGACGAGAAACAAAAAGAAATTGTGTCACAATACTGTGGAGTTTTTCTTGAGAAGGTAAATAGGAGGTACAGCCAGTAAAAGATCCAGCGACCCAACCTGGGTCTCGTACTGGCAATTTTTCGTGGCAATGCTTGGTGAAGGAAGGCTGTATGTAAAAGTGATTGTGCTTGGTGATTTATTTTCGGCTGTATCACTGTCAGGATAAATATTAAACACACTGTAGTGGAATTCTCCCCTACAAACGCTGTTTGTCGCTAAGTAGCCGACCCCACCAATTCCCCAGTGTGTGCCTCGTAGTCGAGGTCAACCAGCACCGCCATACACCACGGAGCGGGGGTCAACTACTAAGCCACGCCTACCCCCGCTATTTAAGACCTGACCTCGTGGTGATCACTCTCTTTCTACCTCCACCAACCAGCCAGCAACACCTCCTCCTCCGCCGCTGCCTGGCGGCCCTCGCTCCTCCTCCGCTGCCTGGCGGTCCTCTCTCCCGCCGGCGAGCATGGCGACCCACAAGCTGTCCTTCTCTGAGCGTCCTCACCAACCAGCTCTCTCTACATCACGCTTGTAACCATGCTGCCTTCCCAGCACCAAGCTGCATTGTACATCCAATACAACATGTATACAGAGAGCACATTGTGAGTTTCCTTTCTCCACCCCATCCTGAGTGTGAACCCAAACATCCTGAACCCCACAACACCAAAGATAGTATTTTAATAATAATAAATTATTCATCATTATTTTAGATTAAGAAAAGTTTCCAAATATTCGCACATTTGCTTAAATAATGAAGAAAAATTGATGTGAGAATCTTGTGGTAGCTGTGGTTGTAGTTGAGTTGCCAATTCATTATTATAATTTTCTTCATTATTTAAGCAAATATGATTGGTGGAAGATCTTCTATTTTTGAAAGTGTAATTGGTAAATACTGTGTTTTATTACTATTGAATTTAACCAAGTTTCTACCTCCCCAGTCGGAGATGCTGCACAGATCCGCATTGATAGATATAATGATATCAGCTCTAGAAACAGATCTAGTTTGAGAATTAGGGGGAAGGGGAATGTGAAGAAGAGTAGAATTATCAGCGTAAGAATGGATATAATTAGTCGAAGTGTGAAGTAAATTATTGATAAAATGAAGGAAGAGAGTAGGTGAAAGAACAGAACCCTGTGGGACACCACTATTGGTAGAGAAAGAGCGAGAGATCGATCCCTCGACAACAACTGCTATGGATCGGTGCTCAAGGAAGCTAGAAATAAGATAATAAAGTGAGGGAAAGGAACCATAAGAGGGAAGTTTAGAAAGCAAAGATTTGTGCCATACCCTGTCAAATGCTTTGGAGATGTCAAGGGTCACGACGAAAGTTTCCCCATTATCCCTAAGAGAGGATGACAAGGATGGGTGCAGTAGGAGAGCAGATCACCAGTAGATCTTGTATGCTGTATGTATATTATGTATGTGCTCCATTTATATACACTATTTATTCAGCCTAGCTAGTAGAGTGTGGCAATGTATATACCATGTCCCACATGCTTAATTAATGTGCCTGGCGACATATGGAAGCTGCTAATGTATCACTTACCACATGTCGCCCGAAAGGCTAGTTGACCCCCCAGACAGAGTAAGGAGCGCCACCTTCCTTGTGTACCTTTGTTTATCCAGGAAATAGAACCTACGAAAACTCTACAGGTGTTTGTGTTCGCTCCTGTAGATAGAACTTGATACCCAGAACACATACAGTTCTCGACTAGCGAAAGCCATACTGGTGATCCGACAAAAGAGAATGGCGTTCAAGGTGACGGAGAAAATGAGAGTTTAAGATAGTTTAAAAAATCTTAGAGAGGGATGAAGTTAGGGCAATGGGGCGATAGTTAGAGGGATTACCCCAGTAGAATGGTCACCCTTCTTCGGGATGGGCTGCACCGAGGCATGCTTCCAAGAAGAAGGAAAAGTTTGGGTTTTGAGGCAAAGGCGAAAGAGGCGAGCAATCACAGGGGTCAAAACTTCAGCACAGTCCCTCAGAACATGAGGGGGTATTCCGTCCGGTCCATGCACCTTACTCACATCCAACCTGGATAACACACCAGCGACCCTACGAGTGGAGATTATAGGAAAGTGCATATGTTCAATAGGAGCAGGAGTAGGAGGGATAGAGTTGGAATCGTCTAAGGTGGAGTTAGAGGAGATTGAGGTGCCAAAGAGATTGGCTTCATCAGGGGGAGAGTTGGCTATAGAGTTATCAGGTAGGAAGAGAGGAGGAAAAGAGGGAGTGCAGAAGTTATTACAGATGTTTTTGGTTAAGGACCAGAAGGATTTACTGTACTAGAAGAAGAATTAGTCAGGACAGCGGTCTTTCTTTCTTATAAAATTTCGCTTGGCCCAACGAAGAATAGCTTTACAACGATTCCTAGAAGTAACGAAAGAGGAGTGGGAAATAGGAGGAGATAGCTTCATAACCTGATACGCCCTATCTCTCTCCCTACATGCAAGAGAGCAGGAGCGATCAAACCATGATTGTAAAGTGAAAGTTTTGGTAGAAGATGGGATAAACCCACTCATACCACCCTGTATAACCCCAGCAATGCTGTCAGCACATACCGAGGCATCCCGAGGGGAAAAGCAACATTCATCCCAGGGAAAGTCGGAGAAGAATTCTCACAAGGATTGCCAGTTTGCCCTCCAATAGTGCCATAGTTGACGTGTAGAGGGGGTAGGGGAGGTGGTCGTACCCAGTTTGATTTAATAGAGATAAGACTGTGACCAGAAGACCCTAAGGGGGCAGAAATTGAGTATGAATAGTATGAGGGGTTAGAGGTAAAACAAAGATCAAGAATGTTAGTAAGTTGATCGTGTCGATCTGGACCACGTGCATGTAGGGTGTTTAATTATTTGTTCCAGATCATTAAGTCAGGAAAAAGAGAGTGCCTCAGATCCACCTGTAGGTAGGAATATAGCCGAGTCGTGGGGTTTACAGGTCCTTGACACTAAGTACTGTCACCAAGACAACAACAACAACAATAATAATAAAACTTGAGTAAAATAATACAGTACATTACATCGTGAAATGTGCTTAAGGTTAAGAAAATTACTATAGAGGGTAAAGTCTTGTCATTAACGTTGACCAACATTCACCGCACATATCACCAGGGGGTATGTTGACATGCACTCACTGTGAGGAGGCGTCTTGCACGGATTGTGTGTATATCGGGAACTTTAGGACGCTGCAGTGTTAAAGTATAAAGTCTGTTGCTGGTATTGCCGCGACTGTATAACCAAAGTAAGCGAGATTATTGCATTGCTGATAAGGAGGGAAAGAGATACTGAGAGACGAAACTAGATGAAGCTGGATCCTTATAGGTTACCTGACTACAGTGAAGAGCAAGTTGAAGAGATGGATCGAGACAAATGATGAGCAGAACAGGAAGATGCATGCCAGGTCCAGGAACCAAGCATAGTCAGAGTTTATAAAGGCTGAAAAGGAATTCCAGAGGCTGGTTGCAAGCGAGGCCAAGTCAAACCCAAAGACTATCTACCGTTACGCAAAGTCTATATTAAAGACTCGTGTAGGTGTATCAGATCTGAAATTTTAAGATGGTAGTTACACAGATTCTGACCAGGATAAGGCAGAGGCGTTGAACAAATTCTTTTCCCAAGTGTTCACGAGAGGATGCGAACAATCGTCCTGCGTTTTAGAAAAGACGGTTTGACGCAGTACCGATGCACATTATGTTCTCAGAAGAGTATATTAGGGACAAATTGTCAAAGCTAAAGGTTGATAACAGCCCTGGCCCTGACAGCGTTGTGCAACGAGTTTGCCGAGCCCCTTAAAATCCTATTCTTAGTAGATGCATGGACGGGGAAAAGATCCCCAACGACTGGAAATGGCATATGTGAGTTTTACATTGAAACAGTGAGCTTGGCCAGCATAGTGTGTAAAGTACTTGAGAGTATTATAATAAGATGTCTTGATAGAACATTTACTACGAAACAGCCTTGTAAGGGAATGTCAACATGGCTTTATGCCTGGACGCTCCTGAGTCCTGTTTGACGCAACTGCTTTAGGTGCTGGATGTTTGGACCCAGCTCCTGGAGCATGGTGGCAATATCGACAATATACATGTATATCTGGACTTTGCCGAGGCTTTCGACAGCGTATCGGACCCCATGAATGGCTGAACATTAAATTGGAAGGTTACGGGATTTGGGGGAGTGTTCAAACGTGGATCGGAGGTTTTCTTCATGTGTGGTGATTAATGACACAAAATCTTCATGCGTACCTGTGACAAGCGGGGTACCACAGGGCAGTGTACTGGGCCCGTTGTTGTTTACTTATTTGTTTATTTCATAAATTATATGCCGGAAGCTATACACGCTTACATACTAATGTTTGCGGATAACGCCAAGCTACTCGTGGAAATTAAAAACCAAACGCACTATGAACATCTCCAGGAATGTCTCTGTATATTTCAGGTGCCAATAAGTGAGCTCAGGCTCTCATTTGGCTCAGCCATGTCAATGTTGTTATTATTGTCCACTCTGTATCTGTATTTTCTGGTCAAATAAACTGTTTTAATATCAATATCAAAGAGTGGTCAAGGGAATTGCTGTTGAAATATAAGAACGCGAGTAAATCACGTGTCTCAATGAGACGAGGAAGCAGCATTAACGGAGACCAAAATGAAAAGGACCTGGATGTGTGTGTGTTGACGATGAACTGAAGTTCTCGGGCCATTGCGAGAAGAAGGTGAACCAAATAACTAAGATAGTGGGTCTTATAAGAAGATCGTTCAAAGGCGAGGTACTCCCCCAAGTACTGTCACCCCGTTTAGTTCCCGAGATATGCTAGAGACTCTCAATTGATTGAAAACGTCCAAAGGAGAGTCACCAGACATGGTACCTTCACTACGGCACCTCAGTTACCCTGAGATATTGGAACACCTGCAACTGCTTAGTTTATACTACAGACAGGCAAGGAGTGACTTAATAGAGGTGTATAAACACCTCAGAGGGCATTACTCAGTCGAGTGTCCATATCTGGAGCTGACAGATGCCCACCTTACTTGAGGTCACAGCAATTAAAAAAATACTATATACAGTATTACAAAAGATGAGAATGACCTGCCAGCTCCACAAGAACCTAGCAGGATTCTCCACCCTTTCTGTATATAAGAATTTCACTCTCCGCTCACACCTTCTAACAAGCATTTTTCCTGAACTACTAAAGTTTCATGCAAATTACAGTGCTTCATATATACGCAATTGAGGTAAATATGCAAAAGAAAAACCCATTATATTCAAAGGTTAATGCGCAAATAAGTTGAACAAAAATGCCCCGATACTTTTAAACTCTACACTTTATATTTTCATCTCTAAATGTTCACCACTACTGTACTCTTCTTTTCTACCTTAACTAAAGACATCAAAGTCAAAAGGGTGAGGTTGAAGAAGTCACAAGTTCCAAAGTTTGTAAGGGCAAACTTTTTCTCAGTGAGGATTGTGAACTCTTGGAAACATTCGTCAGTGTTGTGACGGCACCGAATGTGAGCAGGTAGCAGGTAACGATACATCCAGGAGCAGGTAACGATACATCCAGGAGCAGTTGAGATACATCCAGGAGCAGTTGAGATACATCCAGGAGCAGTTGAGATACATCCTGGAGCAGGTTGTGATACATCCAGGAGCAGGTTGTGATACATCCAGGAGCAGTTGAGATACATCCTGGAGCAGTTGAGATACATCCTGGAGCAGGTTGTGATACATCCAGGAGCAGGATGTGATACATCCAGGAGCAGGTTGTGATACATCCAGGAGCAGGTTGTGATACATCCAGGAGCAGTTGAGATACATCCTGGAGCCAGCAAATGCCCAGTACTTACCAACAGTGCGTAACAGACACGTTACCAATCGCCCAGGCGGTTAACGAGTCGATAAAAGTAAAATATCATGGCGCTCCTCTGGTTTAAGATTAAGGAAGGAGCTACTGACTGCTGCCTACACGACCAACATTCATAGGCCTGCAGGAAATAGGCTGATGGAAGGATATAGGAAAGAATGAAGGTCCACAGTTGAGATGTGTAACGAATGAAGGAGTAAATGATGACAAGTATCGACTTCAGGCAACTCTCACATATTTTTTTTTTTTTTTACGGGAATTAGCCAACCCGGTCACAGGTCAAACTACCCACAACGGAGCCTGGGGGGCGAAAAAAAAAAGAACGGAGTAGGTGTGTCTGTCTGATTAATCTAGTGTGTTGCATTGAGAGTAGAGAGGATGGAGAACAAGGAAATGGATTTATTTCACTGGGACAACGACCATAGGAATACTGGAAAAAGAAAAAAGAAAAAGAAATAGATCGTCTGACAAGGAGAGGCGTTGCTGCGTGTGTGTGCGTGTGTGTGTGTGTGTGTACGTATGTGTGTGTGTGTGTGTGTGTGTCATGAGAACTTTCCTACATTTTCCGGGATCTTCCGGTTATGGAGCCTCACCTTAACCCAGTCATGGCCACTTATTGGGGAAATCCAAAACACCTTCACGAATTCCTGTTAGGTTAGGTTTTCCCAGTAATAAGCGAGAATATGTCAGCTACACAGATATTTCATCCCAGCCGAAAAGTGATACTGTAGTGGATGTGCAGTATAGTGTAGGTGATAGTGTAGTGGATGTATAGTGTAGTGGATGTATAGTGTAGGTGATAGTGTAGTGGATGTATAGTGTAGTGAATGTACAGTATAGTGTAGGTGATAGTGTAGTGGATGTATAGTGTAGTGGATGTATAGTGTAGGTGATAGTGTAGTGGATGTATAGTGTAGGTGATAGTGTAGTGGATGTATAGTGTAGTGGATGTATAGTGTAGGTGATAGTGTAGTGGATGTATAGTGTAGTGGATGTATAGTGTAGGTGATAGTGTAGTGGATGTACAGTATAGTGTAGGTGATAGTGTAGTGGATGTATAGTGTAGTGGATGTATAGTGTAGTGGATAGTGTAGTGGATGTACAGTATAGTGTAGGTGATGGTGTAGTGGATGTATAGTGTAGTGGATGTATAGTGTAGGTGATAGTGTAGTGGATGTATAGTGTAGTGGATGTACAGTATAGTGTAGGTGATAGTGTAGTGGATGTATAGTGTAGTGGATGTATAGTGTAGGTGATAGTGTAGTGGATGTATAGTGTAGTGGATGTATAGTGTAGTGGATGTACAGTATAGTGTAGGTGATGGTGTAGTGGATGTATAGTGTAGTGGATGTATAGTGTAGGAGATAGTGTAGTGGATGTATAGTGTAGTGGATGTACAGTATAGTGTAGGTGATAGTGTAGTGGATGTATAGTGTAGTGGATGTATAGTGTAGGTGATAGTGTAGTGGATGTATAGTGTAATGGATGTATAGTGTAGGTGATAGTGTAGTGGATGTATAGTGTAGTGGATGTATAGTGTAGGTGATAGTGTAGTGGATGTATAGTGTAGGTGATGTGTAGTGGATGTATAGTGTAGGTGATAGTGTAGTGGATGTATAGTGTAGGTGATAGTGTAGTGGATGTATAGTGTAGTGGATGTATAGTGTAGGTGATAGTGTAGTGGATGTATAGTGTAATGGATGTATAGTGTAGGTGATAGTGTAGTGGATGTATAGTGTAGTGGATGTATAGTGTAGGTGATAGTGTAGTGGATGTATAGTGTAGTGGATGTATAGTGTAGAGCAGTGGTTCTCAACCTTGTTTGCCCCATGCACCCCTTTCACCATATGTCAGAATGTCATTCCTCCCTCCTTTCCAAGATTGTCTGCCTCAAAAAGTGCATTCCAAATAATATGCATATAATACTGAAAATCCTTTATTTTTTCCATATTAGTATCAGTTCCCTGAAAACCTGAGGGGGGAAATTCCCGGTTGAGAACCCCTGGTGTAGAGAATGTATAGTGTAGTGGATGTACAGTGTAGTGGATATATAGTGTAGGTGATAGTGTAGTGGATATATAGTGTAGTGGATGTATAGTGTAGAGGATGTATAGTAGTGGATGTATAGTGTAGGTGATAGTGTAGTGGATATATAGTGTAGTGTAGGTGATAGTGTAGTCGATGTATAGTGTAGTGGATGTACAGTGTAGGTGATAGTGTAGTGGATGTATAGTGTAGGTGATAGTGTAGTGGATATATAGTGTAGTGGATGTATAGTGTAGAGGATGTATAGTGTAGGTGATAGTGTAGTGGATATATAGTGTAGTGGATGTATAGTGTAGAGGATGTATAGTGTAGTGGATGTACAGTGTAGGTGATAGTGTAGTGGATGTATAGTGTAGTGGATGTATAGTGTAGGTGATAGTGTAGTGGATGTACAGTATAGTGTAGGTGATAGTGTAGTGGACGTATAGTGTAGTGGATGTACAGTGTAGGTGATAGTGTAGTGGATGTATAGTGTAGGTGATAGTGTAGTGGATATATAGTGTAGTGGATGTATAGTGTAGTGGATGTACAGTGTAGGTGATAGTGTAGTGGATGTATAGTGTAGGTGATAGTGTAGTGGATATATAGTGTAGTGGATGTATAGTAGTGCAAATATCCAAGACTATGGTGCAAATATATCCAAGACTATGGTGCAAATATCCAAGACTATGGTGCAAATATCCAAGACTATGGTGCAAATATATCCAAGACTATGGTGCAAATATCCAAGACCATGATGTAAATATCCAAGACTGGTGCAAATATCCAAGTCTATGGTGCAAACATCCAAGACTACGGTGCAAATATCCAAGACTATGGTACTGTACTATAAGCTTTTAAGCTACCAACTTTCCATAAACTGAACAAACCCACTTTGCTTTCCATACATAATTCACCAATCAGTTTTTATTTTAAGAAGATTTTTATTACTGTACATGAAGCAATGTACTGTGCAGATATAAACTTTTTACTTTTATTATACAGTGGTACCCCGCTTAACGCGCTTTCACTTAACGCGTTTTCGCATATACGCCGTGCCTTGCCAAAGCTGAACTTTCACTTAGCGCGGATTTTTTCCACATATACGCGGTGAGTGTCCGGCTCGGATGCTATTTTTAGATTTTGACCACGCGCCACCCGCCCGCCCGCCCTCCTGCCTGCCTGCCTGCCTCTCCCTCCTCCTCCCTCCGCTTGGGCAAGCGGCGCGGTAAGGTTGCGCAGTGTGTGTCTTTGTTGCGTTATCACTGACGTCATATGACGTCTCGGACTGTGATTGGCCATGCAGCCCTACCCCCCTCTGCTGCTAGCTGTAATTGGCTTAAAGTATTATGACGTGACTACCCCGGGGAGGGAGGGAGGGAGGAGAGACGACGCTTGACCTAGCCGCGGCAGTTTCATCCCTCAAGGCCACGCCGGGTTAACGCGCATCCATTGTTCCGTAAAATGGCTTCCGCCGGACCACCACCCCCAGAGAGAAACCTTTCCACCCAGCACAGCCAGTGATAGTGATAGTGAAGTTGATTTTGAGGGATTTGTCAGGGAAGCCATGACAACTGTAAGTGACAGTGATATTGATTCACCTAGTAATGGTGATTCACCTGAGGGGCAGTAATCTGCCCTCTGCCTCGGAACCAGCCTCCATCCCCGTATGCCGACCCATCTCTTCTACTACCGTGAGTGTTCCTCAAAAATTTTCGTTTTTTAACCTATTCTTTATTTTTCCTATGTTAACCTTTATCTTTCCTAACCTAACCTCTTCTATATTACTTGTTTTTCATGCCACCATAAAGTTAAGATAGAATTTTTACTACAACATAGTTATTTGTCGTCAAAAAGTGGAGTTTGGGGGTCGGGCTGGGTTCTATTGGAATTAATCCCATATGTTCTGTTATTCACTTAACGCGGTTTTCACTTAACGCGGGACCCTCTGGGTTCAATTGACCGCGTTAAGTGGGGTACCACTGTACTGTACAGTACTTTTATTCTCTTTACCACAAAAACTGCCTCCTGAAAGCTGGGAATACTGTACAGTTGCTTCAAGTTTATAAGGGATTCAGTTCTCCAAACTTGGAGTATTGCTCTCATATCTGGGGTGGCTCTTCTTCTGTCCAACTGTTAGATAGAATGGAATCAAGACATTTCGTCTTATCAACTCTCTTCCTTTAGTTGATAATCTTTGACATCTTTGTGGTGTAGATCAATATATTCTTTTTCTTTTTACTCTTAGTTTTTGCCCCCCCGGCCTTGTTGTGGGTCGATGACTTGTGCCCGGGTGGGCTATTCCCCGAAAAAAAAAAAAAATTAAATAAAACAATAATAATAATAATAATATGACAGTGGAGGGACAATCATCTTTCTCTTCTCCTCATGTCTCTTTAAGAGTAAGGTCATGTCGCACATGCCACAATCCTCCTCCAACTAAGGTACTCCTCTGCAACCATAAGCCATTCTCCTCCACTCTGAAAGTCTCTTTTCACTGTATCGTGTTCTTGGTCTATCTTTCCTCCTCCTGCATTTCATCTCCATCTTCCATATTCTTGTGCCAACCCTTCCTTCATTCACTGTACAAGTTTTGCCTGCCTAAACTTCCTACCAACTTGTTTTTTCTAACATGTTTCTTTATCCCTATTTCTTATCTTCAACATCCTCCTTATATGTTGAGTATAGTAACAAAATACTCAGGATAATACTCTCCTGTATCATACTTAACAAAGATGGTTGGGGCGCTTGCATTATCCACAGTTGTGTCGTACAGCATACCAGTGGACACATTCATGGGTGGACGGGTGAGAGTTGGCGATCCCTTTGTTACTGTCCCGACTATGACTTCTGCCAGTATTAGGTATCGCAGGCCACATACATCTGGAGTACAGTTCTTAAGTGCAACTGCAGCACTGAAAAAAAATATACTGTATATACTATATGTATAAATAAATTATATAGATATACAGTACTGTATACTACTGTATGTACAGTAAAAAGTCCAAAAATCCGGATGCCAGAAATCCGGACCACCCGAGAATCCAGACTTTTTAAAAACCTTTTTTTTTAGCGGGCTTTTGTGTGTATGTGCGCATGCGTGAGCGCCACAGCTGCACAGCGGCGACAACAAGCGAAAAGTTTTAAGGAACACTCACGGTAGTAGAAGAGATGGGTCGGCATACGGGGATGGAGGCTGGTTCCGAGGCAGAGGGCAGATTACTGCCCCTCAGGTGAATCACCATTACTAGGTGAATCAATATCACTGTCACTTACAGTTGTCATGGCTTCCCTGACAAATCCCTCAAAATCAACTTCACTATCACTATCACTGGCTTGGGCTGGCTGTGGTGGGTTGCGGTAAGGAAAGGTTTCTCTCTGGGGGTGGTGGTCCGGCGGAAGCCATTTTACGGAACAATGGATGCGCGTTAACCCGGCGTGGCCTTGAGGGATGAAACTGCCGCGGCTAGGTCAAGCGTCGTCTCTCCTCCCTCCCTCCCTCCCCGGGGTAGTCACATCATAATACTTTAAGCCAATTACAGCTAGCAGCAGAGGGGGGTAGGGCTGCATGGCCAATCACAGTCCGAGACGTCATATGACGTCAGTGATAACGCAACAAAGGCACACACTGCGCAACCTTACCGCGCCGCTTGCCCAAGCGGAGGGAGGAGGAGGGAGAGGCAGGCAGGCAGGCAGGAGGGCGGGTGGGCGGGTGGCGCGTGGTCAAAATCTAAAAATAGCATCCGAGCCGGACACTCACCGCGTATATGTGGAAAAAATCCGCGCTAAGTGAAAGTTCAGCTTTGGCAAGGCACCGCGTATATGCGAAAACGCGTTAAGTGAAAGCGCGTTAAGCGGGGTACCACTGTATAATAAAAGTAAAAAGTTTATATCTGCACAGTACATTGCTTCATGTACAGTAATAAAAATCTTCTTAAAATAAAAACTGATTGGTGAATTATGTATGGAAAGCAAAGTGGGTTTGTTCAGTTTATGGAAAGTTGGTAGCTTAAAAGCTTATAGTACAGTACCATAGTCTTGGATATTTGCACCGTAGTCTTGGATGTTTGCACCATAGACTTGGATATTTGCACCAGTCTTGGATATTTACATCATGGTCTTGGATATTTGCACCATAGTCTTGGATATATTTGCACCATAGTCTTGGATATTTGCACCATAGTCTTGGATATTTGCACCATAGTCTTGGATATATTTGCACCATAGTCTTGGATATTTGCACCATAGTCTTGGATATATTTGCACCATAGTCTTGGATATTTGCACCATAGTCTTGGATATTTGCACCATAGTCTTGTATATTTGCACCCATGAACATGGATATGTGTACTGTGAAAAACAAATAGAAATGTAAACAGTGAATGTGCATCTTCCATGATGACAAATAGGCCAATAGAGAGAGGTGTTATGGGTAGGGTGAGGAGATGAACTGGGACTTGTGGTGCACTTTACGAATAATGAGGTTGACACAGTTTTAAAATATGGTTATTCTCATATCAGGGCCTTTCCAGCTTAAAGGTTTATAAACTATTGTGTTAGTCAGGAGACACAGTTAGATGTGTGTCTCTTTGTTTTTCTAACTGAGAAAGTAGGAGAGAGAAATGTAATATGTAAACATGCATTTCATTTATTTATTTTTAAAGAATACAAAGGTACAGGGAGAGATAGGCAAGTATCCCTTTCACACAATTCACTGAGTTATCCCTTTGCCAAGGACTAAAGATATCTGAAATGAGACGATTGAACTGATAGAGGTTTTATGACAGGAAAAAGACTCTTAGGCTGTTATTTCCTGTTAAGAAATATGTTATATCCCTGATGTCATTAAGATTGAAGCACAGTAGGAGATTACACGTATACTTGAAGGAGTGGTAAGGTGCTCTACCATATTTCACCATTGAGAGATGTTGGTGCAGATCAGGATTTCATGTTTTCCCATAGAGCCCTTAAAATACTGGTACGTATACTACATGACAGTTGCACCACGAGCCTGTCCAGTTTAGCTTTGATTATTACCCACATGACTAGTAAGCTGACAAGTGATGAAAAAAGAAAGAGAAAGTGGCCTTACAATCAATTAAAATTGTTTGTATGTTTTGTTTAGTGTATTCAGAGTAGTTATTGCATTGTTATAGTATCACTGTATTATTTGTGTAATAGTCATAATGGTATCACTGGATTATTATTGTAAGTCATAAGTAAACTGTAGAGTATTTACTTAGTTATACTGTATATTCCATTTTTTATAGAGTACAGTACAGGTATTTGCTAACTTAGTTATATTCATAATAGTAAAGTTTTATTGATGTGTGTATGGGAGACATCAATACTGTAGTGTGTGATGTGTGTACAGAAAACATCTTTGAAGATAGGTGACTAAAACTCTGTACACTTGGGTTGGAGAGATGTCATACAGGTTGTACCTCTCTAGTCCGGCAACCTCGGGACCTGACCGGTGCCGGACCATGGAAATTTCTGGAACATGGAAATTTAACTTTTTCCTGGATAGATAGTGACTTGTGCTTACGCTTGGAAGCACTAGCACCACTTATTCTGCTTTATGGTCTCTTTGAAGACATATTGAAGGGTTAAATGTCGTACAGTAGCTTCTCAAATTTCGCGAGTTTTTAATTCAACGTGTTTTATTGGAACACAAAAATAAAAAATAAAAAATTTTGACAACGGAAACTCGAATTTCGATGGGTTTGAACGGCTCACCAACTTTCAGACGTGCACAATCGTGTAAATAGCGTCATTTCTCTTATGTACAAAGGATTTGTTATTGTTTATTACTTAATGTCTTTTTGATTGAATTAATGTTTATGTGTGCAAAATGAGCAATACAATTCATTAATAATACGTAGAATATTAAAACACACGAGAAGACGAGACGGCTTTGTTTTCATTGTTTACAAAACCAGTGACTGACTGGTTTTACACATGAAACTGAAGAAAATAAGACCCTGGTTGTAGCTGTAGTAAAATTAATATGGTTGTTTTAAGTAATGTTATTTAATGTTAATAAATGGAACAATAGAAGTAGCTAACGATAATGGTAAAGAAAAAAAGAGAGATCGCGTATGTAAGTGCGCACATGTGAAAACATATCGTCATTACTCTACATAAGAATATGAAAGCAACACATTTACGTTTCATATATATTTTAATTAATGTTTCTGAAATTTTTTTTTATTTAATTAATGTTTGTGTGTGCAAAATGAACAATACAATTCATTAATAATACGTGGAATATTAAAACACACGAGGAGACGAGACGGCTGCCAGCATTGTTTTTGCTAATGCTTACAAAACCAGTGACTGATTGGTTCTAAATATAAAACTGAAGAAAATAAGACCCTGATTGTGGCTGAAGTAAAATTAATGTAAAAAAATTAATATGGTTGTTTGAAGTAATGTTATTTAATGTTAGTAAATGGAACAATATAAGTAGCTACGGTAACCATTAATGGTAAAGAAAAAAGTGAGACTGCGCATATGTAAGTGTGCACATGTGAAAACATATCGTCATTACTCTACATAAGAAAATGAAAGCAACACTTATTTACTGCTCATATATATTGAAGGGTTAAATGTTGTACTCTGTATAGACAAGCAAAGAGAGAGAGAGAGCAGCCAAACTGCCGGATGTAAACACACCTTAATTTCCCGCGGCTTTGTTGTTGTTGTTTTTTTACGGGGATTAGCCCACCCGGGCATAGGTCACTGACCCACATTGGGGCCTGAGGGGCGAAAATTTAATACTCCTGTAATAATAATAATAATTCAGATGTTATAAAAAAAAAAAAAAAAGCTGCCTATCTACCTATTGGAAAAACTAAAATCGTTCTGGACCACGGGAGTTTCCGGACCACAGAATGCTGGACTAGAGAGGTACAACCTGTACCATGAAACTCTAAATAGTTATTGTTTATGTAATCCCATTTGAATCTTTATTTCCTTTGTGATAATTTTAATGCACTCATTCTGAAAAGTTATTCTTCAATACAGTAATATAGGAGGTATGAGCATTTGAGACACTGTATAATTATATGTCTGACTCCAAGGTTATTTTTTTTTCTGTCCATTCAAAAGTTACTGTAATGGTTCACATTTAACTGAACATTAGTAACTTTTGGTCTCAAAGATACTCTGTTAACTGGACACAGTCTCTTAACACAGTATCAGCCACCTTGGAATCCATGGCATAACCTCTTTAAGTACAGTACCTCTTGTTATCTGCAGTACCGTAGGTATTATAAATGAAGTTTATTTTTTAATGTTTTATGCATTCATTGTTTCCTGAATATACAGTTGTACATTATTATGGTATTGGGCTTTTTAATAAAGTATACGTATACAATACTCGTTTTTTTTTACTTTTTTATCACTATTTGTGCAAGAGTTAAAATTAAATTCGTTAAAAAAATGAATGAAATTAAGGTTGAATAATTACTGTACTTGGTAAATTATTTTAAAGTGAGAAAGTTGAGGAGTGAAAGAAAGCCTCTTTGACACATATGACCTATTATGGACAGTGTTGGTACCGTATACTAAGCCTTCGGTATGCAAGTGAACAGAGTCGCTAGCATTGTGCTTGATCGCCTTTAAAGCAAGTCCACCCCAGAAATATCCTTAGTTATATGCATGTAACTTATTGTTTTAAGAATTTACTCAACCTTTACAACAGAAGCTTCTGTCGCTAATTTAACCGATGTCAACCTAACCCAAGCTATTCTAACTCTGCCCAACTAAACCAACCTAACTTAATTTAATCAAGCCTTACCTTATTTAACCTATCCTAACAATTTACTTTAACCTAACCACTTAATAACTTGTCAATCCAAGTGACGTTTACCTGTGGTAGGTGTCACTGGTTCAGAGTTATGATAAAGATTAGATAGATTTTTACTTAGTAAAAGTTGTCATACAAGTTTACACTGGCTCATTAGTGATGATAAACTTGAAGGACAACTTATATAAAATACTAGTTTGAAAACGACGGTAAACATTAAGTTGATATAATTAGTGATAGCCCAAGAGCCCGACTCTAGTGGGTGGCCTCTTGGCAAATAAGGTTAGTAAATGCTAATTTCCATGCAAACCTTCCTTATGCTGTACTTCTCTGAGAGAACACAATCACTGCATCACTCAAGAGAGCTGTATAGACTCCTCTACTTCCAACACATACTGTATATTATTGCCATGTCATTCAGCACCATCTATCCTCATATTTTAAGTCAGCGGATGGCTGTCCCACTAAAAGTCACAGCCTCAAGTTAATTTAATTTATCCTTTTTGCCACTAATCGGCTCGTTAGCCGCTTGAGCAGTCAGTCACATCTGTTACGCACTGTTGGCAAGTACTGGCTCCAGAATGTATCTGTATCTGTGTCAGTGTTGGTCAAGTCTGGTCTTGAATGAGCTCACACTTGGTGCTGTCAAAACACTCTCTGGCAGATTGGTCCAAGAGTTCTCAATTCTCATTTCAAAATAGTTTGCCCCGACAGTTTTCTGAATTTGTGGTTTCTTTAACCTTAGGTGTTTATAAGCTTTAATTCACTCCTTGCCTGTCTATAGTATAAGCTAGGTAATTGTAGGCATTCTAATCTCTCTGGATGCCTGAGGTGCCATAGTGCAGGCACCAACCTGACTACTTTGGATATTTTCAATCAACTGACAGTCTAGCATATCCCGTGGATCAGATGGGGTGAAAGTACTCCAAACATGGAAGCACTTCGACTTTGAAAAGCTTTACAAGGGACTGACTATCTAGGCATCTGAACCCCTTGTAAAATCTACTATCTTAGTTGCTTGATTCACTTTATTTTCACAATGGTCCAAGAACTTCAGTTTGTTGTCAACACACACACACCCAGGTCCTTTTCACATTGGTCTCCTTTAATACTGTTTCTTTGTCCCATTAGGACATGTTATGTGCCTCTTTACTGTTAATATGACCTTGGTGCAACTTGCATTTTGTGACATTGAGTCTTAACAGCTATTCTTATGAGCACTCCTGAAGCTGTCTAGAGACCTTTCTGTAGCAGTTCACAGTCCATTTGGTTCTTAATTTCCATGAATAACTTGGTATCGTCCACAAACATTTATACAGTATGGAGGAGTATATTGCTTCTGGCATGTCTTTTATGAAACAAACAAACAACAATGGGCCCAGTGCAATGCCCTGTGGTACCTTGCTTGTCTTGGGTACACATGATGATTTCATGCCATTAATCATCAAACACTGCTTACTGTCACGAAGAAAGTCTCCAATCCAAGCCAATACTGCCAACAGTGTGCAACAAAGATGTCAATGACCACCCAAGCAGCCAATGAGCCAATCAGTGGCGAAGAGGATAAAAGTAAAAGAAGCTGGGACCAACAGGGACTAGGTGTAGGATACCATATCCTCCATGTTATTTGTGATGACTCTGATGAGGTTCAGCAGTTTGGGTATTTATTCCCATCTATAGTGAGTCGCATCATCAACATGTTGTCGAGTCCCCCAGTTGAAGGGTTCGTTCTCCTACCGTTTCAGGACGTCTAGTTCTACCATTTTCTGTATGTGACTCTATCAGGGACTTGGGTACTTCTAAATACCTCAGTGGGTGAAATACACGAAAGCGCTTGGGAACTTCGTGTTTTCTTCTTTCCTTGTGGTTCTCAGCATATATATATATATATATATATATATATATATATATATATATATATATATATATATATATATATATATATATATATATATATATATATATATATATATAAATGAATGTTTTGCTGTCAAAGTGAGAGAAACAATTGAGACCCCGCAATTGTGTGTAAATGAGGCAGAAAGTCAGATCAGCAACCTGGGACTTGGTCAAAATTTTTGTGATGTCATATGGCAGCGGGATCTGCCAATAGACAATACATTATGCTTCCAATATCTTCCCAGTACCTCCCTGTTTGATAGCTGCCTACTACCCATGAATTATTAAGTATTAACAGACTAGCTATGCTATTGTGATTAAGACACCATTACTAGTTAGCAGTGTAACAGATTACTGATCGACCGTTCAACCTGCTAGTATGCTGACGAGTAGTGAAAGAGAAGAGAGTGGAATATTAACATAGTCCACCATGAAAAGTCCTTCATAAAAACTTTATTTATGTGTAACTATAAATTCAAACCCTGACCACAAAACAAGTCTAGTGGTATATTTATTAACAAACATACGAAATCATCATCCATACCTGTCACAAGTGGGGTACCACAGGGCAGTGCATTGGGCCCGCTGTTGTTTGTTTGTTTCATAAATGACATGCCTGACGTTGTACAATCCTCCATACAAATGTTTGCCGATGACTCCAAGTTATTTCAGGAAATTAAGAACCAAGCGGACTGTGAAGAACTGCAGAAGGACCTCTGTGGGCGTCAGGAATGGTCGAAGAAATGGCTGCTGAGATTCAATGCCACGAAGTGTAAGAGGATGCACCTGGGGCGTACCAACGGTAAGGAGGCGTATCATATGTCCCAATGGGATGAAGAAACTGCACTAGTTGAGACTGTGTGTGAGAAGGACCTAGGTGTGTATGTTGACAATGAGCTGAAGTTCTCGGGCCATTGCGAGATGAAGGTAAATCAGGCAAATAAATTATTGGGTCTTATAAGAAGGTCGTTCAGATATCTAGACGGTCCGTCCCTCGTAACGATCTTCAGGAGTGAAGTGCTTCCCCATCTGGAGTACTGTCACCCCATCTGGTCCCCGAGATATGCTAGGGACTGTCAATTGGTAGCAAATGTTCAAAGGAGGGCCACCAGACTGGTGCCTGCACTTCGGCACCTCAGCTACCCTGAGAGATTGGAGCGCCTGAACTTGCCTAGCTTATACTACAGACGGGCAAGGGGGGACCTAATTGAGGTGTATAAGCATCTCAGGGGTCACTACTCAGTTGAGTGTCCTTACTTGGAGCTGGTGGACGCTCGCCCCACAAGGGGTCACAGCTCAAGATTGAAGAAGCCGCAAGTCCAGAAAACTGTGAGGGCAAACTTTTTCGGAGTGAAGGTTGTAAACTCTTGTTACAATCTACCAGAGTGTGTTGTGACGGCACCGAGTGTGAGCTCTTTCAAGACAAGACTTGACCAACACTGCAGCGGGTTCAGGTACATTCAGGAGCTGGTGCATGCCCAGTATTTGCCAACAGTGCGTGACAGAGACGTGACAGATCGCCCAAGCGGCTAACAAGCTGATGAGTGGCGAAGAGGATAACAGTAAGTAAAAGTATCTGGTGATTTTTTTTTACTTAAGTACTTTTCAGTAGGCCTACACAATAATGGGTCAGACATCACATGGGATGTACTGTACAGTACAAAAATACTTAGGACGGAGATCCAGGATACTGGTACATTATGAGTAGAACTGTCGTCTCTTATGAGAGATAAGGTATTCATGTAAGGACCCAAATAGAAATAAGGTATTGGTAGCTTTGGTTACTCTTGGCTACAACAACTTTTTGGTTATCATTGTTTGTATCCTGCACACTATGTACAGTTGCCAGCAAAAGTCCTCCCACAACTTGCTACACAGGAGTGTGGGAGAACTTTTGATGGCAACTGTACATTACAGTACATGAGAACCAATGTGTACTAACACTGGATAGACTAACTGCCCAAATGGCTAGTATGTAGTTGATAAATGGCGGGAAAATTTGGTTTTGACGTGATCTGGTACCATAACATTATATGCCTACTCTCTACAGTGCCCTGCCGGTTCATTCCCCTAATCCTTGCAAAGTTTGTTGTTAGATACTTTGGACACAGTGCAGTGAGAATTCTATAAGTATGGTTCAGCATCAGTTGCTTTACTCTATACGCCACCCTTAACATGTTCAAGGAGTGAAGAACTTAGTGGCCAACATAATCTCTCGCGTTCATATCACGAATGAACCTCACCACCTTGTTTTGAACAATTTGTAGCTTGGATTTTAGTTTCTGTGTTTAGGCAGAGTACCATAACGAGCAGGAATAGTCCAACATTATATGAGTGCCAAGCAGAGGGCCCTATGGCCTACGGACATCAGCAGAGAAGCACTTAGCATTTCTTAAGATAAATTTTATTTTAACGTTACCGTTTTAATATATTATTTACGATTAATACACTTGACAAATTATGTTGCTTCAGTCTTTCCAAGGTGTAGGTATAATTTGTTGTCTATGAGCTATAGTTTGCATGGCTCCAGCTCAGATAACTTGTCAGTTATATCATTTGGATCTTTACCTGACACTAAAAGAGCACTGTCATCGGCTCACAGCAAAAGTTTACAATTAACACTAATGGATATGACGTTTACATAACACGGGAAGAGCAAAAGTCGTAGAATAATCACTTGTGGGACTCGATAGGCTATTGGCATGGAGTTCACTCGGTGTTATTTGACCCCCCCTCCCCCCCCCCCAAAAAAAAATAATAATAATAAACAATAAACAAACAAATAAATAATAATAATAATAAAATAAAATAAAAAATAAAATAAAAATGTTAATAAATACATGGCCCAATCAACTTATCCTAACACTTAATATTTTTTTAATTAAATGACTTAATTAGAACAGATTAGATTAGTGTCCTTAATTGCAGTAGTTAGCTCAAATAATCCGGTTAGTTTAGATTAATTGGTTATACAATATATACTGTAGTTGCAACAACGTTATTGGCTTGTCATTGGTTGAATCGACTTATCATTGTCTTTATACTTGCACTGTCAATGCACATGCACTAATGTGAACTTGTGTGATGGTTTTACTGAATATCTATCACTTTATCCATCGATCTATCTATTAAAACTGATATACGACGTTTACTGTGGTACAAACATGCAGGTCCGGTATGTGGTGGCGGACGTACGATAACAGACATTCCCAACATACACAGTAAAGTCTTAAGTGAAAATTATTGATTGTATAGTAAAATGAAACGCGATTATACTTTACTTTATACTTTATCCTCCTCACCACTGATTGGCTCGTTAGCCGCTTAGGCGATCGGTCACCTTTTTATCCTCTTCACCGCCGATCGGCTCGTTAGCTGCTTGGGCGATCGGTCACGTCTCTGATTACTTTTCCTTTTCTGTTATCCTCTTCACCAAAAGATCGGCTCGTTCGCCGCTTGGGGGGGAGGGGTGGTATAAAATGCTTGGTGAGACGAGAAACAAACTTGAGGTTCCCTACTGCCCCACCCTCACTTCCTCAGACACTCGGAGTGAGTCAGTGGCAGTGCCGGGAGTCAGTGGTCACTTGGTGCTCGGTTAGGAAGGGTTGTGCACGCGTACCCTCTCCCGCTGTTAAGATAGTTGGATAAATAGATACATAGATATCCCAGTTTCGTTCTTAAATTCTTACTACTATTACTCTTGTAGGAAATTGACCCATTGCAGGTCACGGTTCTTTTAACTTCCATATAACAACGCTAAGCAGAGCGCGAAAAAGAATAAGAATTAAGATACTAATAATATCAACGGGAAGATTATTTACAAACTCTTGGACAAAATAAGGTAAGGTTTTAGAAAGGTCTATTTTGTAGAGATAAACTTTTATCGGATTTATTGGGCGATCGGTCACGTCTCTGTTACACTCTGTTGGCAACTACTGGGCATATACTGCCTGTTTACAGTGTATGAAGAATCAATGTGAAATTATGACAGTTGTTCTGAATAAAGCTCTTTCCATTAGTCAATCAACCAATCTATCTATCTATCAGTCTATCCATATTTCTTTTGTAAAATCGTCATGCAAGTACACTTTACATTCAACATGTACTGTACATTTATAATACTGTATACCTGTATTGTTTATGTACATTATTTTTATATCAGCTCTACGTACATTGTATATCTACAGTATGTACATTGTATACCTACACTATGTACATTGTTTATATACCTACACTGTATGTTCATTATTTGTATACTTACACTGTATGTACAGTATCTGGCCGTGTAAGTACAGTACTAGAGGACCATTAGGTGATGGGACTGGAATTTTAACGCATTTTCTCAGATTTTTTTTTTATATATTATTTTTTTTGCATTTTGTAGTTCCAACATAATATATTATAAAAAGTTGCTTTATTAATATAAACAATCATATAAAAAGACTCAGAAGTATATGTGAAGGCAAACTTTTTCGGAGTGAGAATTGTAAAGTCTTGGAACAATCACCCAGTGTTCAGACGTTACCGAGTGTTAGCTCTTTCAAGACCAGACTTGACCAACACTGGAGCAGGTACAAAATACATCCAGGAGCCAGTACATGGCCAGTACTTGCCAACAGTGCGAAACTAGAGACGTGACCGACCGCCCAAGCAGCTAACAAGCTGATCAGTGGTGAAGAGGATAAAAGTTAAAAGTTGCTAATTGTTCAGGTAATTTTGTCCACAACTGTACATTGTATACCTGTGCTATCTTTGTACTATACAGTTTATACCTGCACATACTGTATATTGTTTGTATACCTGCACGCTATGTACGTACATTATATACCTGTATGTACAGTGGAAAAAAAATTGCACCGTTGCAGGTCTGACGACCTTCGTAACGATCATTGAAAGGCCTCAGCCCTGTTAATTTGGTAAGGTTGGTACTTCTGATTGTGCGATGCATTGTGTAACCAATATGATGTATTCTGTACAGTATATCACGTATAGATACTGCATAGAAATTAGCAGGGATCACCCTTGTAAATGAGTGTTATTCTGAATTCTTGGTCCGGTGTGTCATATTATATAATACCGTAAAGGAGCGGAATCTAGTTTTGACTGCATTGTCTGCCCGCACTGTCTATAAACACTTGCACTTTGTACACCTGCACCTTCATTGTAGCTACATTGTCTATATACTTGGTCTTTATATACATTGTTTTATACTATCACTAAGTACACGTAGTAGGCAGTTATCAAACAGGGAGGTACTACCGCCTGGGAAGATATTGGAAGCATAATGTGTCGTCTAATGGTAGACCCTGCTGCCATATGGCATCACGAAAAATTGTGACCAAGTCCCAGGTTGCTGATTAAACTGACTTTCTGCCTCATTTACACAATTACAGGGTCTCAATTATTTCTCACACTTTGACAACGCAACATATAATATTATAGCGTTTCTCACTCTTGATTATTTGACGTTTTTCATTTCTGAATTTATGGTTCAATTCTCAATATTGCCCCCACCCCCCCCCCTCCAGGCCCCGATGTGGGTCGGTGTCCTCTGCCCGGGTTGGCTAATTCCCGGAAAAGTCAATTAAAATTTGTATAACGATTTCCGTGAATTAAATTTTATATATCCATCTACCTATCAAACTCTAAATGCCTACTCCAACACACAGTATATTTCATTTGAAAAGTTTTATGGCTTGTTTCATATGAATGTTTGCTTCACGTAGCTATGACAAGGAAATATCACCCTATATTAATTTCTTCGCCTGAAAATGGAAAAAGTCGATGACAATTTTATAACTTACAATGATATGAAGAAATAACTGTCTTCCAAATTTTACGTTTCCTCCCATTGCTTTTCCCTTTATTTTCAACATACTATAGACGTTAACTAGAGCTCTAAAGTGAGTGACAGGCAACGTTGCTAGGTTACTGTAGGCTGACTAGGCCTATACAATGACTACACTCTACTGTATACTGTAATTGCACCATGTTCGTTATTGTTATGATTAATAATAATAATAAAAATAATAATAATAATAATAATATTATTATTATTATTATTATTATTATTATTTTATTATATATACACACACACAGAGGTGAAAAGTTAGGTGAACTTTTCGTCCAGGAGAAAGTAAGAGAAAAGAGAAAGTGAACGGAAGAAGAAGACTCGGCAGTGACCGTGATAATCTTTGACACGAAGAAGCAGAAATATTTGTGAACTAACTCTCTTACTACACGGATATATATATATATATATATATATATATATATATATATATATATATATATATATATATATATATATATCCGTGTAGTAAGAGAGTTAGTTCACAAATCTAAATGAAAATATAAGATGGAATAAGTAAATAAGGTAATAATAATAGAAGATTTTGAATTAAGAGAATGGATATGAGTAGGGAGAGAATAATAATAATAGAGAAGAGAAAATAAGCTATATAACCAGGGGCAAGAGAGAGTGAAGATGTTACTGACAAGATCTGGAAAGCAATGGTTATAAGAGGAAGAAAGAAAAAAGAGAGAAGAAAAAAGAATGGTTGAGAAGAAAAGAAATGAGATAAATATAAAGAGAGGAAGCAGTGAGCTAATAAAAATTTCTCTTGTTTTGTAGTTGACGCGCGGTATTATGGTGACGTGCGATAACGCCAGCTGACTATGACTTCTCATTTATTGACGCAAACCTTCTAATTTTCGTACGGTATTTGAGATAAGGCAATCTCTTTAAACGATAAAGGGATAACTTATAATACTTGTGAGTATTAATAACACGTGTTTCAGTGTCCGATTTACATTTTTTCTTTTAGGTTATTCAAAGTACAAAACTTCCTCAATGTTGAGAAAATACAACGAACACGAGCATAAAATTTTAGTCGTTATTTTTTAAGATAATCAATTGGAACGATCCTAACTTAATTGAAATAAACCTTGCGCCACTGAAAATTATTTTAAATAGGTTAGGTTAGTTTTCGTTGATTTTGTTGACCTTAAAAAATTTTACCCATCCCAGTTCAGTTAATATAATTTCGTTAAACTTGTGATATCATACTTTTACATTATTTTATCCTCTTCGCCACTAATCGGTTCTATAGCCGCTTGGGCGGTCGGTCAGGTCTCTGTTACGCACTGTTGGCTAGTACTGGGCATGTAATGGCTCCTGAATGTGCCTGAACCTGTTCCAGTGTTGGTCAAGTCTGGTCTTGAAAGAGCTCACACTCGGTGCCGTCACAACACTCTCTGGTAGATTGTTCCAAGAGTTTTCAGTTCTATATCACCAGTGATAGATAATGCAATCGTCACAATAGTTCACATAGGTTCATCATGTATTGGATATAGATATATGAACAATGGTAATACGTAGTAAGTCTGATTATTGAAAGACCAGGAACACTAGTAAAAGCTGTTTCACTGAGATTAATAAATTTTTCAAATACCTTTTACTGTTATCCTCTTCGCCACTGATCAGCTCGTTAGCAGCTTGGGCGATCGGTCACGTCTCTGATTACTTTCCTTTTCATTTATCTTCTTCACCAAAAGATCGGCTCGCTAGCCGCCCGGGCGATCGGTCACGTCTCTGTCACGCACTGTTGGCAAGTACTGGGCATGCACCGGCTCCTGAATGTACCTGAACCCGCTCCAGTGTTGTTCAAGTCTTGTCTTGAAAGAGCTCACACTCGGTGCCGTCACAACACTCTCTGGTAGATTGCAACAAGAGTTTACAACAACACTCACTCCGAAAAAGCTTGCCCTCACAGTTTTCTGGACTTGCTGCTTCTTCAATCTTGAGCTGTGACCCCTTGTGGGGCGAGAGTCCGTCAGCTCCAAGTAAGGACACTCAACTGAGTAGTGCCCCCTCAGATGCCTATATACCTCAATTAGGTCCCCCCCTTGCCCGTCTGTAGTATAAGCTCGGCAAGTTCAGGCGCTCCAATCTCTTAGGGTAGCTGAGGTGCCGAAGTGCAGGCACCAGTCTGGTGGCCCTCCTTTGAACATTTTCAACCAACTGACAGTCCCTAGCATATCTCGGGGACCAGACGGGGTGACAGTACTCCAGTCTCAACTAGTGCAGTTTCTTCATCCCATTGGGACATATGATACGCCTCCTTACAATTGGTACGCCCCAGGTGCATCCTCTTACACTTGAATCTCAGCAGCCATTTCTTCGACCATTCCTGTAGCCCACAGAGGTCCTTCTGCAGCTCTTCACAGTCTGCTTGGTTCTTAATTTCCAGAAATAACTTGGCATCATTGGCAAACATTTGTATGGAGGAGTGTACAACGTCAGGCATGTCATTTATGAAACAAACAAACAACAGCTGGCCCAATACACTGCCCTGTGGTACCCCACTTGTGACAGGTACGGATGACGATTTCGTGCCATTAATCACCACACACTGTTTGCGGTCATGTAGAAAGTCTTCTATCCACGCTTGGACATTTCCCCGAATTCCGTAACCTTCCAGTTTGATTTTCAGCCTTTCATGGGGTACAGTGTCGAAAGCCTTGGCAAAATCTAGGTAAATATTGTCGATATTACCACCCAGTTGCAGAATATGGGTCCAAATATCCAATACCTTGAGCAATTGTGTTAAGCAGGAGCGCCCCGGCATAAAACCGTGTTGGCAATTCTTTACAAGGTTGTTTCGTATTAGATGTTCCATTGCAGCATCTCTGATAATACTCTCAAGTACTTTACATATTATGCTGGTCAGGCTCACCGGTCTATAGTTGTTCGTGGAGTGACGATCGCCCTTCTTGAAGATAGGACTCACATAAGCCACTTTCCATTCACCGGGGACCATTTGTTCATCCAGGCATTTACAAAACAGGATCTTCAGGGGCTCTGCAAGCTCGTTGCACAACTCTCTTAGTACTCTAGGATGCACCATGTCAGGGCCGGGACTCTTATGGACCTTTAGCCTGGACAGTTTATTTCTAATACCCTCTTCTGCGAACACAATGTGGGTCAGTGCTGTGTCGAACTGTCTGTCCTCAAACGCAGGAAGGTTAGTTGCATCCTCTCTTGTGAACACCGAGGAAAAGAAGTTGTTCAATGCCTCAGCTGTATCCTGGTTGTAGAAAATCTTAATGTTGTTTATTTCTGAAAGGTTAACACAGTGAAGTGGAATGAGTCTAAAGGAATCTAAAATAGAGTAAAGGACGAGGCAAGAAAGATAAAATTCTCGTAGACGCCGAGGACAACATGCCTGATGTCACAGCATGAGCAGGGAAACTGACCAATGTTACACAGTACCACGAGCATCACCATAAAGAAAAATACAATATGTATTATTATTATTATTATTATTATTATTATTATTATTATCATTATTATTATTAGTTATTGTACGTTATCTGAACTTCACCTAGCCTATCCTAAAGTTTTTATCACATTTCTTGATCCGTTCTTTTTGCACTGTACAGTACATGCTGAACTAATAATGTAATTTAATAGAACAGTTTAACTGAATATTTATATAAATATTTATCTCCATATCTAAAGTTCCTGGGTGTAGAGTTATTAATTTAAGGTGGGTTTGGTTGTTGTGATTCTTGTCTCAAAATAAATTGATTACCACTGTCGAGGTCTGCTCGTGGTGCATTATTAACATGGCCAATTTGTGTGGGTGCCAGATGTCGTCATAGCAATCTCAGATTTTCTTTTGCATGTCTTAGTCTTTAAACAGATTTCCGAGTTAATTTAACAACTTGATTTGGGTTTGAAAGCAATTGTCTAATTACGATAATGTCACAGTGCCTTCTTTGGTGACATTTTGGCCTGACAGACGCCGCCAAATTCTCTTAAGGGTGAAAAAATCGAACGTAGTGTGCGAGCCTCTGAGGATATTGGGCAGTGTGATGCGCAAGTCTTAATGCAGCAGAGTGAGGCAGCTCGCTCGCTCCTGGCTGAGTCCTGGCCTGGGACAGTGTCGGTGCTACTGGTGGAGGAGAAGGAGGTGGAGAAATAGATTAAAGGATAATCATCGGAAAAAGTGAACAATCCCCAACCGATTATACTGTAATATAACAAAGGTCATTGGAGCCTAGAGATATGATGGTGATCTTTATTGGCACAAGAAGAACACTGACATTGATAGAGATCTAACAAGAACGTTTCTAAATGTTCTTTATAACGTTATTTTTATACAAGTTATATAATCAATACTCGTGGTGCTAAACTGGCGGGAAGGTACAAAAATAACAGAAAAATAATATAACCAATAGTCACAAAACCAACTTGCGTGGACTGTACATTCTAACGTCAGTGGACAATAACCAGAGTATGGCCCTCAACCTAACCAAGTACCTGCCTGGATGGAAAGCTCTGGGATAATTAGTCTTTTTTTTTTACAGTCTTGTTCTAAGCAATGATGGGTGTTGGTGGGGGCAGGAGTGGAGTGTGGAGGAGTGGAGCCAAATGGATCTTCCAGCAAGGCGACCCACACCCTTTTAAAGGTGATGACTGTGGTGGCTGGGGGTGAGGTTAGGCTACGCTTGCTGTAGGCTGTGATAGTTCTTTGGTAGTCCTGTAGTAGTCTTGTAGTTTATAGTAGTCTATAGTAGTCCTATAGTCTACAATAGTCCTGTGGTTGTCCTATAGTCTACAATAATTCTAGTCTACAGCAGTTCTGTAGTCTACAGTAGTCCTGTAATCTACAATAGCCCTATAGTCTACAATAGACCTATCGCAAGGTTGGTCACATATAATACATTAAGTGAAAACGATCTATAGGATTTATAGTTAAATTTTATGTTTATCCAATGTTTCCTCTTTACACACACACACACACACACACACACACACACACACACACACACACACACACACTCAGGGTGTTGGCCGCGGTTGTGACTGCTATAGTATAGTGTACCGCTCTAACTTACAGGTTATAACGTTAATATTTGATTATATAGATAAAAAGAGAGAGAATGACACAGGCAGACAGACAAAATGAGAGAGAAAGAAATTTACGAGTGCCAGATTTAATTTCTCAATGTCTGATCTGATGTCCGTGTGAGTGTTTTTGGTCCCATGTTCGTGTAAGCTTAAACCGTTGTCCGTGAACGTGTAAATAAGCTGACAATAATCTTTCCAGGTCAGTTATGAGACAGCTGTACATCTCTCTAATATATCCGTGTATGTTATCCTTCTCTGAATTTGTTATTTTTGTTATCCTTCTCTGTATATGTTATCTTCGTCATAGGAACATAAGACTGGAGGAAACTGCAACGGGCCATACTGGGCAGTCCCGTTTACACCCAACTTCTATCACTCCTATATCCACCCAACCTATGTTTGAAGCTATCCAGCGAATTCGAGTTAATGATAATGTTTGGTAACTTGTTCCACTCATCCACTACTCTTATTTCCAAACCAATGTTTACCTATCTCGCGCCTAAATTTAAAATTGTCTAATTATCCTTCTCTGTGAGGTGAGGTGAGGCTCAGACACTATTTCGTCGTCTGCAATTCTCAGGCAACGTGAAAACATCCTTGATATTTCCGTTTCCGCGCGCACAAGTCCTGCCGGGAGGGAAATTCCAATAAATTAATTGTCAGAACAGACATAGTAGCTGGGGCAGTGTAGTGTTGTCGATGCGTTCGTAATGGAAGGAAAGATTTTAAGTACAATATTTATCTTTTTGTTGTAATATTAACTCCCATGTTCCTTCCTCTTCATGCTACAATCTCGGCGGGTTTTCGGTGTATTTTGACGGGAAGAATCTCAATAGGTCTGGCAGTGGGAAGAGTTCATATAGATGGTTTTTTGTACAGACGACCCAACGTTGGACGCAGAGGAAAACATCAAGGAGACACTTTATTGTGAACTTGATAGAATGATAACTTGTGTCTCCAAAGAAGATAAGGTGTTACTCATTAGTAACCTCAACAACGCCAGGGGTGGGAAGGATATCGGCCTGTGACAGGGAACCATTGGCATACACTGAGTGTTCAAGTTTAATAACTGCCGACCTGTTCCCCCTCGGTAAATATGCCGAACACAACCACTCCTTCAACAATATTTTGTTCAGGCAGCGTCGCAAGTTCAAGAGCTCTTGGCAACACCTACGATTCAAACATTAGTGCATTATTGAGAACATCGTTATCCGAGAAAAAATTGCCGAGATGAGCTCATCACTAGAGCCAAGCGGACCTTATACCATTGTGAGACAGATCATCGTCCCATCAGAGCCAAAGTCTTCCTTCACGTTGTTGTAAAACGGCGAAAGCAACAAGCTGCTGGAAGGAGATTCAGTGTTATGCAACTTGAAGGTCAGGAGGCGGAACCTATTATTAAGGAACATCTCCACGAGAGGCTGTTGAACGCCCCGATAACTGATGACTTGGAGTAAATACCAAAGATGTGCAGTGAGGCCCTCGGCCAGTCCAGAAGAAAACATCAGGATTTGTTTGATGACAATGACCGAGAAATCCAGTTACTCATCTCCGGTAAACGTCTTGCCTTCATGACTGGAACAACAAACCTAAGTCGCAGATCAAAGCTGCTACGGACGCTCCGTCAGCGGAAGGCGATGGTCCAGCATAAACTTGAGGAGATGAAGAACACATTCTGGATTATAAAAACACATGAAATGCTGAAGTTTGAAAATTGACACCAGATATAAGAGTTCTTCATTTCCACCAACACTGTCTATGGTCCAACAACCAACGGTGTGGGTCCACTTCACTCATCTGATTAAAGACCAATGTACTGAACTAGCTGTGGTGAGATGTCAAAGCTGGCACTTGTTTGAACTGTTGTTCCATCGCTGACACCTTTGATGCAGCTGAGTGAGATGTTAGATATTCCCACGGCTTGTCACCTTTGATACAGTTGTAGATTAGTTGATAGTTGGAATCGTCACAGCTGTTCAGTGTTGTACTTTTAGTTATCTTAGCTTGTAAGTTAAACAAGACCCATTTGTAGTTTTCGGTTCACTTGTTGTTCCTTGGTTTAATATAAACATACGTGGTGATTTTCTAGTTATATTGGGGTAGTAATGTCTGCACAATTATTTGGTATTGTCAGACTAATGAGCACCGGCTGTTAGCTTGTAATTAGCTGAGAGAGACAGAGCTACAGGTATACGAGTATATAGCCCAGAGAGCTTGTCTCGGGACAGATCTTTAGGGTATGGTGTCGGGCTATGAACTGGTGGCTGGAGAGTAACCTTACTTTAAAAGGCCATTAACGAAAACTATGACAAAAACAGAGGGCGGGGTGTAGAGGTTAATGGGCTGTCAAGATGGTGTTATCTACGCCAAGAAGGACGTCCCCTACCAACCTCTCGACGTCCCCCTTGAAGCCGACACTGCCGACATCCACGCCATCACAATCACACTAAAAGGTATGTCCCTCAATATTGTCACTGTCTATGTGCCTCCCTCCACCTCTACTGTACCTGTCCTACCACACCTCCACCCTCCTTGTGGGGGGCCTCAATGCCCGACACCCCAGTCTCTACTCCCAGGGGCCCTACCTAAACTCCCAGAGTAACTCCTGACTTTCTGACCTACAAACCACTGATGACCCTGTTACCAACACCTCTTCCCTCCCTGACCAGATATCCCTCCTCCTAGTGACAGGCCTGGCACTTGACATTATTAGGGACCTGCCACGCTTTGCCTTAAACTGATAAATTGTACCGGGAATTTCCCCCCCACACACTCATCATTCTGTCACTTTATGTAACTTGCTGACAAAACCCATGACCCTTCAGTCTTTTACGCCCTTAATGCACGAGTCATAAAGGCAAGCATGAACTACGCATGCTTCCCAGATGGGCGCTGTAAACGTTTTTGCGCTTCACCTTGTACAAGATGTAAGGGAGTGCCCAATAAACTAGCCCCCTCCGGGGCAAATAAAAATTAAACAAATACTTATTCTAGCTTAGATGCTCATTACTCTGGGTGATAGAATGTATAATGAATATATGTTATAAGCCCATATTTATATAATACTACCATCTCTATGTGTGACAGAAGCTAACACAATGCCATCCTTCAGTGCTGGAAAGAATACTATGCCATTCCCTGTTCAACTAAAACAGCAACGTATATATTCAGATTACTCAGCACCTGGAGCTGGACCACCTCAACAACCCTCCATCTTGTGACCAGGTAGCCACTGTCATGGAACTGTTGACAAATAACTAAGCCACCAGAGATGATAAGCACGATGACCCGCTTCCACTCTGTCCTGTGTTTCCACCAACTTAGTCTTCAAGCCTTCTTCCGTGTGTGTGTACGAGCGAACAATGATCAAGCGACGTTTACTTAACCCTTCCTCGAGTGCTAACTGTTTGTATGAACCTTGAACTATCACGTTTATTATTTTTATTGATTTGTTTTTAATGACATGCTACCAACTGTGTGTGTGTGTGTGTGTGTGTGTGTGTGTGTGTGTGTGTGTGTGTGTGTGTTTGTTTCATCTACCACCGGCGGTCGAACGGAAACAGTAGAGAATTAAGCCTCAATGAAACTTGCATACTGTCCGTCCGTCCGTCTATCTCCCGTCCGTCCGTCCGACCGCCCATCTCCCGTCCGTCCGTCCTTTATACCTTGCGTCCATCCATCCCTCCTTTTCCCGCCTATCCGCTCGTGTGTCTTGAGAACAAGTTGAGCTCGAGTTAAGAGTTTTGCCTCACTGATGCCTCCTGGAAACTATTTGGTGAGCTGTGGCAATCAATATTCTCCCTTTTCCCTGTGTCTGAGAGTTGTTCGCCAGTGTGAGAGAACGTCCGTCTGGCGGTAACTCATAAAAATTGCGACAAATTTTAAAAGGGTCATATCAAAGGGGTCATAAAACACACACACACACGTCCGGGCCATCAACTGTAAACTATAATAATTTGTATGTTCAATTCATGTTCCTTCTCCTTTCAGTAATGAAAGCTTTTGTAAAACGACTTTGTATGTAACAAGTAATTTTTGTCCATTATATATTTTCAGCCTTCGGGCCGCAGAACTCTTTCAATAAACTGTTAATTATTATATAATGATGATTACACACACACCCGCACGTACGCACATCTAAGCATTAATATTATTTAATTACTTCCTCTTTATCTTTGGCGGAACGGGTGTTATGACAATCAGTTTGATGAAGCAGTCAGTTAAGGTTTACATCCGTGTGGGAGTGGATGTTACGAGAAACCAGTTATTACGGACTGGGGTTAAGGGGGGGGGGTGACAGGAGTGGGTCACGATGTTGAATCACCACTAGTATTATCCTCAAAGCTGATTCTTGCCAAAGCCTGCATACCGGCCCTGCTGTCTACTATTCTATCCTATTCCACGTCATCTTATCCTATCTCATCCTATCTTATCTTATCTAATAAACTATAATAATAATAATAATAATAATAATAATAATAATAATAATAATAATTAGCGGTTTATTGAAAGAGCATGGCAGCAGGAAGGCTGAAAATATACAATTACAGAATTGGGGAATGGGTCTCTTGATTGACAAATAATATACAGGTAACATAAGTGATACAAATATGATATATAATAATTAGGTGTTGATAATTTTTACAATGGTTGGGACTGGGCTGTTCTTCTAGCAATCAGTTCGTGGACGTATGGGCTGGATGCGGTTGGGCAGGTGTGTGGCCACGTGGCCGGGACAGTAGCTTGGGGCAATGCAGGACCTGCATTGCAGGTGTGCTCCATCCTTCAGGTTAGGTCAGGTGAAGCCGTGAGGTCAGGTCAGGTTAGATCAGATCCAGCCACACTCAATATTGCTGTGTTTTTGTGTTTTTCCTTCGAGTTAAAATTGCCACTTTTGTATATCACTTGTGGGTTGATCGTCAATCTTTGCACTGTACTGTTGGTGTGAGGATGTTGATAAATCCAGATGGGAAGGAGGAGATTGGGCAGGGGAGGGCCCGACAGACCGGGCTGTCAAATGTCTCCATGGTCAAGAGACCACGGCCGCGTTAGCGGGCAGCGCCGACTACACACGTCCTTACCCTATGAAGGCTGAGGGCGTGTGTATGTGTATTATAATAATAATAATAAACGGTTTATTAATAGAGTTGCAGCCGGTGGCTGAAAATATACAGACTTACATTAAATTTAGACATAATGATATAATATGCATTGAATACATTTACAGGGCTGTGCAGTACATAAATCAGGAGTTGTTTATTATTTTAACAATAGATGGGATGGTGCTGTTCTTATATCTATCGGTGCCGGCTCTTATGGGCTGAATTTTGTTGTAGTGGCGGACTGCGCGAGTTGGGTGGGGGGCTGCAGGTGGCAGGAGGTGGCGATGGCGAGGGTGGTGCAGTAGTCCACGGCCAAACCTTTCCAGTGCTTGGTGGTGGAGGTCACTGAGGGATGGCATTTCCAGGGTGGAGAGAGCGTTGGTGTAGCCGGAGTATTCTGCGCCGAGCATGATTCTGCAGGCCCTTTTCTGTACCTTCTCTAGCTGACGTTGTTGGGTGGAGTTGAGAGAAGACGACCAGGCTGGTGACGCATACGTTAGTTTGGGGAGAATAAAGGCGTTGTAGATGGTCCTCAGCTCTGGCGTGGGTGTCAAGTGTAAGTCTTCGAGCTTACGAGGCTGCCTTGACTGTGTTATTTACATGGGCCTTCCAGTCAAGTTTGTTGTCTATAGTTACACCCAGGAGTTTGGCAGACTGCACCAGCTGGAGAGGATGGGCACCCACTGTGACTGCTGGGGCTTGCACTGGAGTGGTGGCGGTATTGATGTGCATGACTACGGTTTTGGTGTGGTTGATGGTGACCTTGTTCTCCATAGTCCATGCCTGTAGCCTGTCCAGGGTGCCTTGGAGCGATGAGTAGTCTGGTGCTGTGTTGTTCACTGAAACCCCCACAGTGCAGTCATCCACGTACTTCCACCTGTGAGGAGTGTGTGTGTGTGTGTGTGTGTGTGTGTCTGCTCTGGGCAGCCGAAACGGCACAATCGTTTTTCATCAAACTTGGTGGAAAAATCGCAAAAAAATCGTAGAGTGGAACAAACCTGGTCCCATATCGATGGTTTATTTAGGAAGCCATTACATAACCATTTTATTTACACTGGAAAACGATGCAAGTCTACGGACTTGGCGCACCCTCATTCGCTGGACGCTGTCAGCCCACGATTGCAGTTATCGTATAGCTCCTTCCTCCTCCCCCCACCTTTTTTTCTTAGCCTACTTTTTTTTTAATATTGTTTGGATTAGTAAAGGAAGGAAGATGGGTGAATAGAAGAATAAAGAAGGGGAAAACAGAAAATAGTTAGAGATAACAGGTGGGGGGAACTGAGTTTCATCATGCGTCTGGATGTGCAGTTTCAACGTTACCAGACGACCTTACAGCTACAGTGTATACTTATTCCTGTGGGTGGAAAAGGAGAAGAGATAAAAAGATAATAACAGGAATGCATGGAGAAGATGACTACAATAGACACAGGGTGAATATAGACAGTGAAACAGACAGGAGGTTGACAAAAATAGACAGATTCATACATGCACAAATAGACAATATGGCAACTAACAGGACAGACAGACAGCTGACTGACTGGTTCACATGATGACTATGATCACTTAACACAGGTGATGACTTAAGCAGATGGTGACTAATCTAACCAGAATCAAGGTCACTTCTCTTCATAATATAATTTAAAAGTAATGATCATCTGTGATTCAAAATAATTATTTTTTATGATTTTAACCTTTCATTATGGCGAATATTTCTTTAACTAAATATTCTAACCTATATTCTATTCCTTCTTATTGTATATTAGATACTGTAAGTATCACGACCACGACCATGATTATAACAACCAGGACCATGATTATAACAACCAGGACCATGATTATAGCAACCAGGACCATGATTATAACAACCATGACCATGATTATAACAACCATGACCATGATTATAACAACCACGACCATGATTATAACAACCACGACCATGATTATAACAACCATGACCATGATTATAACAACCATTGACCATGATTATAACAACCATGACCATGATTATAACAACCACGACCATCTGGAAAACGATGTTGCTGTACGCTGTCAGCCGGACGGCGGTTGCGCGCTAGCCATGCACGAGCGTTCGACCTTTCACGCCTCGGTACATAAGAACATAAGAACATAAGAAAATAAGGAGTCTGCAATAGGCCGGTTGGCCTGTGCATGGCAGCTCCTGTCGAGAGTTACTACCACTCTCTATCATCCATGAATCTATCTAGCCTCCTTTTGAAACTTTCCAGAGTTCCCGCACTTACTACAAAGTTGCTAAGCTTGTTCCACTCGTCCACCACCCTATTTGTGAACCAGTTTCTTCCTATCTCCCTCCTAAACCTAAACTTATCCAACTTGAATCCGTTGCTCCGAGTCCTATCCTGCTCGGATATTATAAGAACTTTATCTATATCCCTTTATTGATTCCTTTCACCCACTTAAATACTTCTATCATATCTCCCCGCACTCTTCGTCTTTCTAGGGAATGCAAGTTAAGTTTCTTTAACCTATCCTGATATGGAAGGTTTCTAAGTCCCGGAATCATTTTTGTCATTCTTCGCTGCACCGACTCTAGTGAATTTATATCCATTCTATAATAGGGGCACCAGAACTGAACCGCATAATCGAGGTGCGGCCTGACTAGCGCAAGATATAGTTGCAATAAGACCTCTGCAATCTTGTTACTAACACTTCTAGATATAAAACCCAATACTCTGTTTGCCTTATTTCGAACATTAACGCACTGTTTTCTAGGCCGTAGGTCCGGGCATACAAGTACCCCTAGGTCTCTTTCACAAGTCGACTTCTCTAGGTTGATGTTGTTAAGGCTGTATACATTATAAGTATTTGTTCTTCCAATATTAAGTGCGCTGCACTTGCTGGTGTTGAATTTCATTTGCCATTTTTCAGACCACCCCTGCAGTTTATTTAGATCCTCCTGTAATGCAATTGCATCCTGCCCTGAATTAATTTGCCGCCCTATTTTGGTGTCATCCGCAAACTTGCTTTTGTCACTGCTGATCCCAGTATCTAGATCGTTTATGTAGATTATGAACAAGAGTGGGCCTAGTACTGACCCCTGGGGAACCCCACTGGCTATACAGCCCCACTCAGATTTAACACCATCTACGCTGACCCTCTGCGTTCTATCGGTGAGCCATGATTTTATCCAATTTAAAACTTTCCCCTCGATACCATGAGCCTTAATTTTTCTCAGAAGCCTTTGATGTGGTACTCTGTCAAATGCTTTGCTAAAGTCTAAGTAAATAACATCGTAATTTTCGTCATTATCTACTACCTCGAAGACTTTCCTAAAAAACGTTAGCAGATTTGTTAGACAAGATTTTCCCTTTGTAAACCCATGTTGAGAGTCGTAGATTAATTTGCTTTTCTCTAGATGCGATCCGATGCTATCTGCTATAATTGATTCAAGAAATTTCCCCACTATTGACGTCAAACTGATCGGCCGGTAATTTGACGCTGCTGCTCTGTCTCCCTTTTTGAATATGGGTACTACATTTGCCTGTTTCCACAAGTCTGGCACAACTCCAGTGTCTAATGATTTTGTAAATAGTTTACGAGGGGTCCGCTAATCTGTTCCCTACACTCTTTCAAGACTCGAGGGAAAATTTCATCCTGCCCTGGAGATTTTGTTTTCTTTAGTTTATTTATCTTCTTAAGAACATCCTCTTTTCTGATAGTGATATTCTATAATTTCTCTTCTTCCTTTCCCTTAAATATCAGTTCCACCTCTGGAATTTCATCGCAAATTTCTACTGTGAAAACTGATAAGAAGTAGCTGCTCAATGCTTTGTTTATTTCTTCACTGCCATTTATCACTTCTCCCCTCCCTGACTTTAAAGGCCCAACTTTGTCCTTGACCTGTGTCCTATATACCTGGAAGAATCCCTTGGGATTCGCCTTGGATTCTCTTGCTATTTTGATTTCATAGTCTCTCTTTGCTTTCCTTACATTTTTCTTAGCATTCCTAGATAGTTCATTATACCTATTTCTGAGCTGCTCCTCCCCTCCCTTTAATTTCTTATATATTCCTTTCTTTATTCCTATGTCATGTTTAAGTTTTCTGGTCATCCACCATGGCTTATCTTATCTACAATTAATTAGTATTAGTTTTATTCAGTGGATAACCTCTCTCTTTCCTGAAGGTGACACTCGTTTTCTCTGTCTCCACATCAACAATCTTGGATAGATGGTGGGGCTGGACAGTGTGACAATGTAGACTTTTAACGTCTGACACACTGTATTACTGGGTTTCATATTTCATATTTGCCCCGCGAGGGCTAGTTTATTGGGCACCCCTTACATCCTGTGGAAGGCTAAGCACATAGGCTTTTACAGCACCCAACAGGGAAGCATGCGGAGTTCATGCTTGTCTTCTTGACTCATGCATTAAGGGCGTAAAAGCCTGAAGAATCATGGGTTTTGTCAACAAGTTACATAAAGTGACAGAAGGATGAATGTGTGGGTGGAAATTCCCAGTACAATTCATCTGTTTATGGCAGAGCGTGGCAGGTCCCTAATGATGTCAAGTGCCAGACATTGACAGTATTGAGGGACATACCTTTTAGTGTGATTGTGATGGCGTGTGTGTCCGCTGAGCGTATACCCCGAGAGAGAGAGAGAGAGAGAGAGAGACTCCCCAAACATACCCTGCCTGTGACATCATTATCACTGTGCATCAGGTTCTGCTGTGTCAAGTCTGTGTTATGTGGGGGGTTACATAGTGAGCCACAGGATATACTCCGTTTAAATGCGCCAAACGACCTTGTTGGCGGGTTAACAAGGACATCCTAACTAGAGGAACGCGCCTCGCTGGCTATAGATCACCACGCCACACACCCGCGCCTTCTTAGCTAAGAATAAGGGCGTCTGAAACTACCATTGTTACCCTGTGGAATAAACGTTCACTTACCACCTGTCAAAGTGTTTCGTATATTATTTTACTGGCTTTCATTTTCTTGGGCTCATTATATTATTATTATTTTTAGTAGTAGTAGTAGTAGTATTTAATATAAAGGTAATAAAATGGCGGCGAAGGTGTGGCTATTGGGGGAGGCTGGAGGCCACTTAAAAAAAAAAAGTAGTAGTAGTAGTAGTAGTAGTAGTAGTAGTAGTAGTAGTAGTAGTAGTAGTAGTAGTAGTAGTAGTAATAGTAGTAGTAGCTTCACTGTGCGTGTCTACCAACAGACAGATATTATTTTTATGATATATGTACTGTACCTGTATGTGTACCTCCGCCTGTACCTGTATTTGTACCTGTATCTGAACCTACACCTGTTTTGTACCTCTGCCTGTACCAGTATCTGAACCTGTATTTGTACCTGTATCTGAACCTGTACCTGTGTTTGTGCTTCTGCCTGAACCTGTATCTGTATCTTATCCTGCACCTGTACATTCATCTGTATACTTTTTTTTATTACGGTGATTAGCCCACAATGAAAACGTGGATAAGATAAATCTTGATAAAATCACACGGGGAAAGGGAAACAATATATATATATATATATATATATATATATATATATATATATATATATATATATATATATATATATATATATATATATATATATATATATTGTGTTGTCAATAGTAAGAGAAATAATTGAGACCCTGCAAGTGTGTGTAAATGAGGCAGAAAGTCAGATCAGCAACCTGGGACTTGGTCACAGTTTTTGTGATGCCATATGGCAGCAGGGTCTACCATGAGACAACACATTATGCTTCCAATATCTTCCCAGGCGGAAGTACCTTACACGGTATTGATATTTTGCCAGTGTGTGTGTGTGTGTGTGTGTGTGTGTGTGTGTGAACTTAAGTGGTCATTACAGAAAATTAAAGACTATAAGTTTGGTTTCCAAGATATGAAAAAAAAATAACCTTACCTAATCTAACTTAATCTAACTTGACCTAAACTAACTTAACCTAACCTAACTTGACCACATCTGTAACCTTAACTGACCTGACCTGACCTGAACTGACCTTATTTAGCTGAACCTTACCTGACCTGCACTAGCCAAACCAAACTTAAAGTTAACCTACCCTGACTATACCTAACCTAACCTCAATAAAGATGGCGTCGATCTTGCACTGAGACTACTGCGTTATCTCGTATCGTTTAATTAAGAGAAATTAGTCCATATCACTGACGAGTTATTGAGAATGTGTTAATGACAGCTGCTAAAGACACACACACACCATTAACCTACATTACCATCACACACACACACACACACACCCTGCATCAGACACTGGCTCCGTTACACCAATATTTAGTGATCGCTTCCAAGACGCTGTGATAGAGTCCGGACCAGCACTAATACTGCCCAGACCAATGCTAGAGTCCATACCAGCACTACAAATCTAGACCGACATAATATTGCTGTACTTAATTTCGGTCAACATCCAGTCTAATCAAGGCTAAACTTCAATCTAATTTAAACTAACTTTATCCTATCCTCAATTTGTCTGGTGGAAATGCTTTTAAAAAACCTGTGATCTTTTCAATAACACTGTTTGTTTACCTTCTTTTACCATTAACTAATGTTCATAAAAATCAACGAACAAGAACATTATTTTTGTTTATAAATATTTATTAAATCAGGAGAGAAGGAATTAACCTAACTTAACAATACGTAGCTTAATAATCTGAGGGTAAATTTTGGTTAAGTGAAAATAGTTTTTTTTTTTTTAATGGAGCAGCATCCTCTTTCCCAGGTTTTGTTCGTGTTTTTTTTTAACACGGACCATTTTGTCGACCTTCCTGACACAGTTACGTGACGGAACAATGGCGCCTGTATTTACTGTTCTCACTCCGGATCCTCACACATTCTTTGATAATTTATTTTATTTACCCTTAAGAGACAAATCACGGTAGAGATTCTGTTTAATATCAAGGCCATTTTAGTTTTCATTTGCCGTAGGTAAAAGGAACCCAAAACAACTGATAAGTATTAAAAAATTCTGAAACCACTTCCTCAACTATTCATAAGTCAGGTGATCTAGTCAGTTAAATACGTTAAGTGAGTCAGTTGGTTATTCGTTCTCACATCATCAGTAGAGAGTATAGACTTAGAAATCAATGAGAATGTATGTAACTCAGTGCATAATTAACTTTCACATCACGGCATGGCACGGAAGCGGGCGTCGTGTTTCTCGGGAAGCTTGCGGTGGTGGTGGTGGTAGTTAGTGGTTATAGTGCGGTGATGGTGGTAGTAGTCGTGGTTGTAGCGTGGTGATGGTATTTTGATATTGATATTGAAACAGTTTATTTAGCCAGAGGAATACAGATACAGAGTCGATAATAATAACAATATTAACATGGCTGAGCCAGTTGAGAGCCTGAGCTCTCTGGAATAGTACATGATGGTAATAAGAACATATCAGAATGTTACCACGGTTATCACTTCGATATTTATTTATTTTATTTATTTATATATTTTTACATTATATTACAAGTGTATACATACTTAACAGTGTAGATGGTATACATAAATATGATAAGAGAGGGAAGCAGTACAATATTGGTTGTAGTAAGGTGGAACAAGAGGACAGAGCTGTCAGTATCATGTCAAGTTGGCAAATATCTTTATTGCAATAGTAATTTATATCTATCTACATGATAATTTCTGATAAAACGATTTTGGTGGTACAATAAAAGCAGGTATATAAAGTAGGTATTACAAAGACTATTAATACTTGGACAATAGACTTTTTTAAGAGATGATTTAAAGGAAGGGAGCGTAGTCTTTGCTCGGATGGGTGGGGGTAAGTTGTTCCACACCTTCACACCGTGATATTTTATGGAGGTGTGGGACTAAGAGGAGCGCATGGGGGTGGTCTTAGTAGCTCTGGGTGCCTTAAGTTGTATCTCTGATTATTCCAGAACTGGAAATAATTGTTGTCAAGCAAGTAAGTGATAGATTTGTAAACAAATAGTCCATAGCAGTAGTTGTTAATATCCTCGAATTTTAACATTTTCAATTTAGCAAACTGTTCGTTTGTGTGATTTTTTTTCAGGTAGGTCATTGTCCACACAACTCTCTTAGTGGAAAGAAGGGTGAAACATCGGTCATCATTCTTAACTAATTTATTGATAAAAATGGTCTTATATTAGATATACTACAGTGAGGTCACTTTTTCACTATATAACCAAATGTCAGCCTGGGTGGTGGTAATCGTGGTTGTAGTGTGGTGATGGTGGTAGGTGGTAGTAGTCGTGGTTGTAGTGTGGTGGTGGTGGTAGTAGTCGTGGTTGTAGTGTGGTGATGGTGGAAGGTGGTAGTAGTCGTGGTTGTAGTGTGGTGATGGTGGTGGTGGTAGTAGTCGTGGTTGTAGTGTGGTGATGGTGGTAGGTGGTAGTCGTCGTGGCTGTAGTGTGGTGATGGTGGTAGGTGGTAGTGGTAGAGATAATTTTGCTTTCTGTGGGCAGCTACAAGATGACGTGACAGTGACGTACAGTAATCCAAAGAACACACACACACACACACGCGGGGGGGTGTGAAAGGCTGTCTATGGTACTGTCACTTTCCCTTTAACTAGAAAGCATATTGACCATCCCTCCCTCCATCCATTCCACTCTCCTTCCCCTACTCCTCCTCCCTCTCCCTTATCGTGCGGTTTTCTTCTCTGGTAAGATCTGTGGCCGGTCTTGGCAGAGAGAAACTACAGCAGTACAGGAGTGTGGTTACCTCACCGACCACCACCATCACTACTACTACTGCTGCCACTACTACTACTGTGCCACTACTACTACTACCGCTGCCTCTACTACTACTTTTTTTATAGTGGCCTCCATACTCCCCTTATAGCCATATATACCTTCGCCGCCATTTTATTACCTTAAAATTAAATATCCTAATACATAAGTAACTATCCTAGCTGTGTTGAGTTAGTTGAGCCGCAGATCTATGTGGCATTCAGTGACTGTTGCCTCATAGTCAATATCTGCAACTGTTGTCGGCTTTAGGGCCGATGCTCTCTTTCCCCTGAGGCAGAGCAAAGCCGAGAGGAGAGAGAAGGACAATCGATATCTCAACAAGAGGCTGTAACATAACTTCTGGGCTGCTGCTTCTGTTCGGATATCACCTCCGCGAGTCTGGCGTAGAAGCATCTTGCTCTTGGTCCCATCCCACCAGAGGTTGTGAACACTAGAGGAGTGAAGCTACCTTGATCAACGTTCTGAATTCTCTCCCCGTATGCCCTTATCTTGTCGTTCTCGTTCCTCCTGTGTGCAGCGTTGAGAGCTAAGTTACGGTGACATGCGGCCATGGGATAAAAAATCCTGATGTCGAAGAAGGCTCACTGTCCCTGCGTCCAGAATCCTCGAGCACTGACGTCAACACGGGCTTTGTTGGATGTGTTTGAAGTCCTATGTTGGAAATTCTCACCGTCCAATGGAGCGAGGGTCGGTTCTACCCTGACATCAGGACAGATTTCCTTCAACATATTTTCTGTGAGATCCCTTACTTCGTCATGCCTCATGCATATGAAGCCCCCTTTCTTGCACACCATGGCGTGATCGACGTCATTGGAAGAGCCACACACACATTGGGAGGGCAAACCTTCTACTGGCCTACTGTACCTTAGAGCATTGGCATCTGCAAATTCTTTTTTATTGAGACTGAAACCATTTGCCCTTATCCGTAATGTAGTTAACCAGTTTGAGGCGCCCACCTCCTGTGCTATAGCTACCTTTTTTTTTCAAATTCTCTGGTATTTGCAGCATCAGTTGCTGCAACTTATCACTTTGGCCATGCTGTCGTTTTGTCATAATGGACCGTCGAATCTTGTTTACGTCGCTGGTATCCACCTCATCTGTTGCGTTCTGAGCTATTGTGTGGTCAGTGAGGGCTGCCGTGAGCTTAACTGAGTTTTGATGTTCGGTGGCAACAATCTCCTCTGGATTAGTCAATCCCATTCCTCTCAGTCTCTGTGGTAGTGCAAGGAGTGATCTTTCTGTTGGGGTTAAGTGAAGATGTTTCACTAATTTGGGAATGAAATTGACGCTGATAGCTTCTTCCAGAGGGTGGAGGAGGGTCCGATATCATGGATAGTGCGCATCAGGTAGTTCCAGTGATGCTTGACTCCATGGGTAAATGCCGCAAGAGCTGCATGTGGCTCTGTGTTAGCAATATCAGACAGAGCTTTGGATTTCCCTAACGCACTCATTCACCTTTCCCGTTACGTACTCGGTCTTGAAGTCCGTCGTGCCGATTATTGCACCTAGGTGTCTTTGGCCATCCTTTGTTATTTTGACCTCACATCCACCGAACACCTCCATTGTCCGTTCATGTTCTGCTTCACAATGAGGAAGGACTTGCTGGCGTTTGGGTGGTACCCTATTTGTGGGCCTTGTGATGTTACCAGGTCCCACCACTCTTTTATGTCCTCCACTTTTCCTGCTCCTGTAAGGTCGTTAGCATACGCCACTTGCTTGAACTCGGTTGTTTAAAATTTTATTGTGTGTTGGAGCACGGATAGGCCTATCGCGTACATTGCCATTGCAACAGGGTCCCCCTGTGTTGTTCCCTCAGTTGACTGTATGATGGTATCACCTCTTGATGCTGAGTATATAGAGGTCTGATGGATTCCTATAGGTGTTTTCAACATACATTGCAAAGCTTGGACACTTGATCTTGATGTTGTGCAGTGCAGCCTTGCGGTTAAGTATGTTAAATGTGTTGGAAGCATCAACCAGAACTGCCTCACAATCACGCTGCTCAAATATCGTTTACTACTACTGCTACTACTACTACTACTACTACTACTACTACTACTACTACTATCACTCTGTCTTATGTTGCATAAAAAACAACCAATATATATATATATATATATATATATATATATATATATATATATATATATATATATATATATATATATATATATCTTGATAAAATCACACGGGAAAATGGAAACAACGGAGTACCTTAGCTTTCGCTTATTCAAGACATCTTCAGAGGCAACTGGATTACACGGACAGAGAGAGGCTTAAATATACAGGGTGACCTTTTAAAACTTTGTGGATTTACATGAAATATATATATATATATATATATATATATATATATATATATATATATATATATATATACAATCAACACCTCAACCCGCCAGGATTCGAACCCACGGCCCACTAGCCCATGACTGTGACCGGGGAACGCTACCTCTGGACCACCAGGATACTAAAAGCAGTCCTAGACTCTGCAGTCCTAGACAGTCATGGGCTCGTGGGCCATGGGTTCGAATCCTGGCGGGTTGAGGTGTTGATTGTATGTAGAAGTCCTCGTGCTTTATTGGGCCAATGAAATATATATGGATCCTCGTGTTTCGAAGCCGGATTTGGTAAAACGTTACTCTGACCACCTATGTGATACGGGTAGTCCCCATTAGAGGTTCACGGCGCCATAAGCTCGTTGAACAGGCTTTGTGTGAAACATAACAGAGTCTAGGACTGCTTTTAGTATCCTGGTGGTCCAGAGGTAGCGTTCCCCGGTCACAGTCATGGGCTCGTGGGCCGTGGGTTCGAATCCTGGCGGGTTGAGGTGTTGATTGTATGTAGAAATCCGCGTGCTTTATTGGGCTAATGAAATATATATATATATATATATATATATATATATATATATATATATATATATATATATATATATATATCCATGCGTTTAGCGTTCACACGCACACGAGAGAGAGAGAGAGGTGCAGCAGACAAGTTCTCAACCTGTTAGATTTGGTTTAGTTAAGTAGGTTAGGTTAGGTTATGTTAGGTTAGGCTAGGCTAGGTTAGGCTAGGCTAGTTAGGATAGGCTATGTTAGTTCAGATTAGGCCAGGTTAGGTTAAATCAGGTCAGATTAGGTTAAGTTAGGTCAGGTCAGGTGTTGGAGGCTTAATGCTAGGGTTAGGTTAGGTTAGGTTATCTTAAGTTAGGTTAGGTTAGGTCATTCTTAGTTAGATATGATTTTATGTTAACAGGTAAAGTGTGTGTTGGTGGCTCAACACTGGGGCTAGGCGCTGACTACACACCCTCAGGCCAGGTCAAACACAGCGCTCGCTTCACCAAACACACGCAAGGTCACACAGCCTCTCACCGCCGCCTTATTTAAATACATTTCGGAAATGAATATTGACTGTATCCGTGAGTGAGGAGGACACCATCAAGGCCTGGTGTACGGCGGGGTATACGGGGCCGGGCCTGGTGTACGGCGGGGTATACGGGGCCGGGCCTGGTGTACGGCGGGGTATACGAGGCCGGGCCTGGTGTACGGCGGGGTATACGGGGCCGGGCCTGGTGTACGGCGGGGTATACGGGGCCGGGCCTGGTGTACGGCGGGGTATACGAGGCCGGGCCTGGTGTACGGCGGGGTATACGGGGCCGGGTCTGGTGTACGGCGGGGTATACGGGGCCGGGCCTGGTGTATAGGGCCGGGCTTGGTGTTGGTACATTCTTGCAACACCTAAAGATTCGAACCTCCCCTCCCCCAGCTTATTTCATTTTAAGATTAACCTAACCTAACCTCCTAGATAACATGAAAGTGAGATATTGGTCTGTGTCTCCCAAGATAACATTGTAATAACTTTAACTGAATGACGTTGTGGGTGCTTCAGCTGATCGTTTTCTTTATTACATTGTTTATTATATTTTAGTGTTAATTAAATCAGTGAGTTGATATTTTCATTGTTCTGGCGGCTGTTTGTCTGTTTCCTTGTCTCTAACGAATGTACAACGCTTCCGATCATTTTAAACAGCAAGTGTGTGTGGGGAGAGGTACGTTAAGTGCTGAGTGTTGAGTGGAGGCGTCAGCTGGTGGTGAGGTGTAGTCTCGTCAGTGTCTGTGCTGTGTTAAACCTCCACCACACCCAGGTACAGTGTGTGGTGCAGGTCTGCTGGTAAAGTGTTCCCTCTAGAGCTCTAGACAGATTCACCAAAGTTGACTTTACCTTTTACTGACTACCACAACCCAGAGTGAGGCAACTGCTGATGTGAAAACTCCTGACGTATTATGTCTAGGCTTGAGATGTGTCATGTTGTTCGTTCCACAGTGTCTCTACAGGAAGTAGAGATACTATAAACAAGTGGTTGGTGTCAACTGGTGCCTGGGCAACCAGGCATCTTTTACAGACACAATATCTGTTAGAAGCAGTTGATATGACTCAAGGTAAGAGACCACATGTTTGCGTTGTCGTCCTGTTGACTGAAATGTTGTTGACAGTGGTCCGCTCTATAAGAGTCCCCCATTTAGTTGAACATCCCACCAGACAAATTATTGTCCTAGATAAGATCTTAGCTGACATGAACATCCAGGCGGTCTCCGGAAGTATCACCGCCCACTAGAATAATGGATCATGATGTCACCATCTGGCGATCGTGCTGCAGCCAACCTGCCATGAGGCGTGCGACCACTGCCAGACACTGACATTAACTCGGTGAGGCTTTCTAGATCCTGGCAGCATTACGACCTACAACAAGGAACTCATTTACAGTCAACTCGGTCACAGACAACATACGTGAGGTGAGACAATACAACAACAGGTTACAGGGGGTGAGAGAGATCCACTTTATAAACAACAGGTGACATCAGCGTGTCCATGACGACAGGACGGGTAGCTGATGCAGAGAAGTGCAGTATCTACCCTCACCATTCAAAGAAAACTTGAAGTTGACAATGTATCAAATGACGAAACTGACAGAACTGATTTTGCTGTCATATTGCACGTGTTGACACCCTGACATATCCATACTGCTCTTCACTCACCAGATAGTTCTTTGGCTTCCTTCACGGTCACCCCCAAAGAACAGGCATGTCGTCCAGGAACCTGAGTGACTGACAATCAACAACCTGTGGCATACCGCATGGCACTAATAGTGGGCCACTCACATTTTCGTCCACGATCAGTAATGTTGTGAGTGACATTCAGAAACATCTGAAATACATAGCTGACGTTATCACCCTGTGGAAGGTTTGTCTGAGAAGGGTATCTGCAGCACCACATACCTGACACACCTGGGCTGCAACCATCAGTCTGGTGGTGGACATCAGTAAGTTTCAGGTGATGAATGATAACATCTAAAGACTCCTAGATCCACCTGAGTCTGATGGTACCAGAGGTGAGTAACTGCACACTTCTGGGCTTCAGTGACCTGCCCTAGGAGGAATACACGTAGGTCATCTCGCCTTCTCTACATGCTCCTTGTACTCAAGAAGTTCACAACACCGTCTGAACAACTTTCCAAAACCTACGTCACTTACAATACAGTACATCCGACCAATAGTAGTGTGTGACAGTGCCCGCGGACTGAGAGGGTCCAGCGAAGAGCCATGAAGATGGAAGTAGTCAACAACAACACCTACGGGCCTTCATACACCTGCAAAAAGAAGAGAAGAGCTGTCCCGGAAACTCGCCAGAGGCCTCTTGGAACACAATAAACACAGGGACCCTCTGCCACAAGATGAGAGTTACACAAACAAGAGGATCTAATACTGGAGTCATTCTGGGGTCCGTCTCAGGATCTGAAGAGTTCAAGCTACCTGTAACTCTGTGGTCAGCCTAAGATTAGATCTTAAGGTGGCGGCACACTAGGCACTTTTCCTGCCAACATATTGGGCAAACACGGTCTGGCCAGCAAAACACAGAGAGACTTTTGCGTCACACTGGAATGTTTTGTTGGCGCGTCTGCCCAACTTGGCCCAACGCAACGAAAACAACAACAAAGCGGACAAATATATTAATATGTAATATATGTATACATTATATGTAAATTGTAAATAAAAAAAAGCGTCTAGATGAGGTTCGCCATGGATCCCGTTACTACAGTTGAGGCCCTGCAGGATTGTACTATACTGTAGTTCTTTAATTGCTGAAGCAAGTGGAGCGTTTGCAAAAGCTAACGAAAAAACAATGGGTGCGTCGTGACGTTTTTTTTTCTTTTCAAGTGACGGCGCCTGGCTGGTCAAAGAAAATCCTAAATCATGATTTAATAAAACCAAAGTTTTAAAGTGACGAATAAATAGAAACATATCACCGTTTTATGTGTTATATTTTAAATTATTATTGTATCGTGTTCAATTTTTACTTGAATATTCAACACCTAATGTGAAGCTCATTTGAACACTAACCCGACCAACAAAACTCACCGCCAAACTGTTGTCCATTTCTCGCAACAGCCGAAATCCTGCCGCTTGCTGGGCCATCAGGCCAACGGCCTGCAAATTTGCAAAACGGGCAACATGTTTGAAGGAAAGTGCCTAGTGTGCCGCTGCCTTAGACATTGTAAACCTATGTAGTATTCTTGTTAATTCTATTATGAATTGTGATCAATTTAATATTTCCTATGTGAAAAGATTATAAACCCACGCTTAATGCACCAAGATGGAGCCACACATATTACAGTATTGTCAAATAATTATCTTTGTTTGTTAGTGTGACTGGATGGAGACAGACCATCAAGAAGAGTGTTTTGCATTCAATATGTGAGGCAACTGTCTCATACACAGTTTGTCAACTTTTGCCAAGTGGTGTTGTGGGGTGCCTCACGTGCAACATTCTGCAGGTGGCTCGCCATTGTTGTGTCACATTAAGAACATCCGCTTCATTGTTGTTTACTTACTTATTACCACTCCGTTTCGCCATGCTGCCACCTGGCCATCAAATGAGTTAAGTTAGGTTAGAGTCACCTTTAAGGTGCGGCTACACTTGCGTACATTTTGATCGAAACAGGTAATCGACAAGAAGAAACGAAGCACAGGGTTCCGAATCTGTAGTGCGGTCGCACTAACATTGTGCTTCGTTTCTATTTCTAGTCGATCACATGTTGCGGTCATATGTACGCGAGGGTGGCCGCACCATTAGAGTGGTCTAAGACAAAGAATTAATTCAGTTTCTGCTTTAAATTAAGTTAAATTATCTTAAGTTAGGTTATTTTAATTTAGGGTAAGTTAGGGTAGTTTGATTAAGCTAATTTAGGTTCGATAAACTTAGGAGCCCTAGACTATGTTGGATTAACTTAGGTTAGGTTAGGTTAGGTGGAAAGATGGTTAGGCGGACAAGAGAGGTTAGGTTAGGTTACGTTAGGAAAGATGGTTAGGTTAGGTGGAAAGATGGTTAGGTTAGGTTAAGTTAGGAGGAAAGATGGTTAGGTTAGGTTAGGTGGAAAGATGGTTAGGTTAGGTGGAAAGATGGTTAGGTTAGGTTAGGTGGAAAGATGGTTAGGTTAGGTTAAGTTAGGTGGAAAGATGGTTAGGTTAGGTGGAAAGATGGTTAGGTTAAGTTAGGTGGAAAGATGGTTGGGTTAGGTGGAAAGATGGTTGGGTTAGGTGGAAAGATGGTTAGGCGGACAAGAGAGGATGGAAGACTGGTGAAAGTTGGTACTCAAGGTGAAGTCCGGTCAGTTCCTCTCCGCCTCCCAGCCTGGATGGTTACCCAATAAAGTTACCTGGAAATTCCTAACATAATCTCACATTACATACACTAACCTAACCTAACCCAACTTATATTAACTTAACCTAACCTGGGCTAACTTAACCTAACCTAACTTGGGCTAACTTAACCTAACCTAAACTAACTTGGGCTAACCTATCGTAGGCTAACTTAAATAAATTTAACCTAACCAAACTTAATCTAACCTAACTTAACCTATCCTAATTTAACCTTCTTGTTAAAACGTAAAATTCCCTCACATTACACGCACTCTAGCCTAACCAAGACTATTCTTTTGTAACCTAACCTAACTAAATCTATTGTAACTTAACCTAATGAAAACGAAAAGTTGTGTGTAGTTATTTACAATGTGTAGTATATTTCTATTTTCAATTATCTTTGTTATACTTGTCGCTTCCACTCACGGTGACTCGCGTTGCTCACTCGCTGCTATTTTATTCCCGTTATTTTGTGGTTTCTGTTCCCGCTTGATCCACACACCAGCAGCTAGTTTATTGTACACCCCCTAGACTTCAGATCCACGCCACCACAAGCAGAGAGAGAGAGAGAGAGATAGAGACATAATTTGTCATGTTTCTTATTTTTGAGACTGGAGTTTTCTCTCTCAGGAAATCGTAAGGTAGGATTTTATTTATTTATTTATTTATTCATTTACTTATTTACTTACCAGCTTACTGAATTTGAAAGCATGAGATCTTGGCCTCAGTTTAGGCTTTCTGTGTGTGTGTGTGTGAGTGGCGGCAAATGTCACACAGCATTGTCGAATGAATGATTCACTTTCCTTCATTGGTTCATCTTTACTGTATAAGAGAAAGTACATACTTTAACAAACATTCGTACAATACTTTAACAAACATTCATACAGTAAACAAACATTCGTACAATACTTTAACAAACATTCATACAGTAAACAAACATTCGTACAATACTTTAACAAACGTTCAAACAGGAAACAAACATTCGTACAATACTTTAACAAACGTTCATACAGTAAACAAACATTCCTACAATACTTTAACAAACGTTCATACAGTAAACAAACATTCGTACAATACTTTAACAAACATTCATACAGTAAACAAACATTCGTACAATACTTTAACAAACGTTCAAACAGGAAACAAACATTCGTACAATACTTTAACAAACTATCATACAGTAAACAAACATTCGTACAATACTTTAACAAACGTTCAAACAGTAAACAAACATTCGTACAATACTTTAACAAACGTTCATACAGTAAACAAACATTCATACAGTAAACAAACATTCATACAGTAAACAAACATTCATACAGTAAACAAACATTCTTAGAATACTTTAAAAACATTCATACAATAAAAAAACATTAATACAGTTCTTTACCATAAATTTATCCACTAGAGAAGAATAATTTGTTGTAAAATAATAACTCAGCGAGGATATTAATGGCGGCTGAAAGGTGATTGCTAAAGAACCGAGATTATGATCAAATATAATCCTTGTGTAAACATTACAAAGGTTCACAGGTGGTGACAATGGCGTACTTAATAGGGTGTATGGATACATTAGAACACTATGTACAAAACGAAATGAAATAAATGATATAACTGCACTGAGAAACTGTTGGAGTGAGCAGAGATGAATGAAGGAAGATAGATAAATGGGTGGATGGATGGATGGATAGATGGATGGATAGATAGATGGATGAATGGATAGATAGATAGTCAAATCGAGGTACAAGTTCACAGTGGTTCAGCTTCTTCATAGACAGTGCAGGTATACAAACAATGTACATAAACAATGCAGGTATACAAACAATGTATATAGACAGTCCAGGTAAACTAACCAACCTTGGCAAACAAACAATAAGTCAATTTAACCAAGGATAGCCCCAAGTAAGCTTTGTTTGTTTAACTTAAGCATGACAGACAGAGAGACAGACAGACATAGAGAGAGGTGGAAATGTAAGCACAAAGAGACCCAGTGAAAGTATAATTTACTCTGTTCACTCGGATGAATGCAACTCATACAAGAAAGATAAATAACTTGACATTACGTTGGGTCATGAGACACTGAGGCAATCAAGTGAACGAAACTGTCCATGTATCACTCCTGTTTATGATTATGAGGGAGATGGTGAGGGAGGGTACAGGGAGATGGTGAATATGAGGGAGGGTACAGGAAAATGGTGAACATGAGGGAGGGTACAGGGGGGATTAAACATGAGGGAGGCTCCAGGGAGATGGTGAACATGAGAGAGGCTACAGGGAGATGGTGAACATAGAGGGAGGCTACAGGGAGATGGTGAACATAGAGGGAGGCTACAGGGAGATGGTGAACATGAGGGAGGCTACAGGGAGATGAACAGGATAAATCTACCTGAAGTAGACAATATTAACATCAAGCCTTTGTGAATATAAGCCCGGGCACCTGGGTGTAAGGTAAGCCGCTTCAGACTAAGTGAAAGTCTTGGTGGGTGAGGGGGAACTGCTGACCCTCCCCCTCCCCCACCACCCGCCTCCCACTCCCCTACTTCCTGCCTTTGGACCCTACTCCAACCCCTCTCTCCTGCCTCCTAACACCCTACCTCTCCTACCTCCTCCTCCCCTGCCTCCTAACACCTCCTGCCTCCCTCCCTAACACCCTGCCTCCTCCCTCTACTTCCCTCCTAACACCCCTACCACCTGCTTCCCTCCTAACACCCTGCCTCCTCCCAACACCCCTACCTCCCTGCCTCCTCCTAACACCCCTACCCCTGCATCCTCCTCCTAACACCCTCCTCCATACCCTCCTGCTTCCCTCCTAACACCCTGCCTCCTCCTAACACCCTGCCTCCATCCTAACACTCTACCTCCCTGCCCTCCTAACACCCCTACCTCTTGCTTCCCTCCTAACACCCTGCCTCCCTCCTAACACCATACCTCCCTGCTTCCCTCCTAACACCCTGCCTCCCTCCTAACACCCCTACCTCTCCTCCCCTAACACCCCTACCTCCTGCCTCCCTAACACCCTGCCTCCCTAACATTCTACCTCTCCCTGCTTCCCTCCCTAACACCTCCTAACACCCTCCTCCCTCCCTAACACCCCCTCTCCTCCTCACCCTCTCCTGCTTCCCTCCTCCCTGCCTCCTCCTAACACCCCTACCTCTCCCTGCCTCCTCCTAACACCTACCTCCCTGCCTCCCTCCTAACACCCTACCCTCCCTGCTTCCCTCCTAACACCCCCTCCCTGCTTCCCTGCCTCCTAACACCCTACCTCCTGCTTCCCTCCCTAACACCCTACCTCCTGCCTCCTAACCCCTACCTTCCTCCTAACACCCTCCTGCCTCCTCCTCCCTAACACCCTACCTGCTTCCCAACACCCTACCTCCTGCCTCCCCCCTCCCTACCTCTCCCTGCTTCCTCCTAACACCCTACCTCCTGCCCCTCCTAACACCCTACCTCCTGCCTCCCTCCTAACACCCCTACCTCCCTGCTTCCCTCCTAACACCCTACCTCCTGCCTCCCACCCTACCTCTCCTGCCTCCCTGCCCCCTCCTAACACCCCTACCTCCTGCCTCCCTCCCAACTACCCTCCCTGCTTCCCTCCCAACACCCTACCTCCCTGCCTCCTTCCTAACACCCTACCTCTCCCTCCCTCCTACCCTCTCCTGCCTCCCTCCTAACACCCTACCTCCTCCTCCTCCTGCCCACCTCCTGCCTCCCTCCTACACCCTACCTCTGCCTCCTCCTAACACCCTACCTCTCCCTGCTTCCCTCCTAACACCCTACCTCTCCCTGCTTCCCTCCTAACACCCTACCTCCTGCCTCCCTCCTAACACCCTACCTCCTGCCTCCCTCCTAACACCCTACCTCTCCCTGCTTCCCTCCCTACTCCCCCTCCCACAGTCTCTCTCCCACAGATTCGACCTAAAGCTTGGTTTTGACGAATCATCTTCTAATTATCTCAAGTCAATATCGTTGGAAAGGACAATAATTGGGTGAGAAGCGAAGAGACTTTACTTGTGTTATTAGATTACTTAGATATCGCCATTGTCTCGCGGTTCTAGTTATACAAATGGAAGGAAGTGAGTTGAAGGGGAAACTATTATCATCATGAGCCACTGTTACGACACAAGGTGAACCAGTCCGTGTTGATGCACTTTCCTCTCACCTTTATTTCTTTCATACATTTTGGTTTTTTCTTTCTGGTTACTATTGCAGCATTGACAACAGCTTGGTCATCGGGTAATAAGATGAACTATACAGTTTCAGTGACACCAATATCTTTTACTTTTATCCTCTTCACCACTGATCGGCTCGTTAGCCGCTTGGGAGATCGGTCACGTCTCTGTTACACACTGATGGCATTGACCAGTACTGGGCATGAACCGGCTCCTGATTATATCGGATCCTGCTCCAGTGTTGGCCAAGTGTGGTCTTAAATGAACTCACACTAGGTACCGTCACAACACCCTCTGGCAGATTGTTCCAAAAGTTCACAACTCTCACACCGAAAACGTTTGCCCTCACAGTCTTCTGAATTTGTGATATTTTAATAATAATAATAATAATAATAATAATAATAATAATAATAATTAACGGTTTATTAAAAAAACATGGCAGCCCGAAGGCTGAAAATATACAACGAACAGAGATGACAAGTTACATATAATGAAATCGGGGAGTGAGTCACTTGATTGACAAAAGCTTTCAATACAGATACATAAGAAACATAGAGTCAACATATAGATTAACTTTAGATCTGGTACTGTGGGAGCTGGTCTGTAGACATTCTTGTGACCTGCTGTCGGCACCAAGAGTCCTTATGTTATGTTCTTATGTTCTTAAATAGCTGGAACACTGGCACACTCAAGGTTTAAAGGTGTAGACAGCCTCACGGAACCTACAATAATAACTTCTGGCATTGAGGAAAATAAGTTGGATAAGTTAAAAAAAAAGGCTACTTTACTGTAGAAATCACATCTGGTTAAGTTGTTGTTATAATGTTATTGCTGCGCTTGAAAAATCAAAGGTCTTTAAACGCGTAACGCGATAGTAAATACAGTACTGTACACTATTTTAACAACAGTTAAAAACAATATGAAAGATAGAACTCTCTGTGTAACGGTTAAGTACGGCTATTACAGTAAAAATTGTCTTTATTGCTAGAGGCCATAAGTGTAGGTTCCACTAGTACATAGACAGTGCAGATACGCAAACAATAATAAACAATAAGTTGATTCAATCTGTCCGATTTCGTCCTGAAATAATAATGTATTTCTAAATTAGTTTATTCATAATCGTTGAAATGACCGTTTCTGACGAGACAGATATTTAGCTAATTTATAATTATAAAGATACATACATTCATTATTTCGAACATCAGCACGGAAGAAGTTTATCAGAAATATTATACAGTACATGAATAAATTAACTGTTAAACTCTGTTAGCATATTCACTCTTTAGGAGGACGCATTTAATATATACTTATTTTTACGCACAATAAGGCATACTAAGACAAATTACGTATCAATAATTCTACATTATTCAAAACTAACGAAACCGGACAGATTTGCAACAACCAAACAGCTGTAACCATATAGTCTTTGCTGTAACTCTTAAGGAGGGGCGGGGCATCTCTTCTCAGCAACGAACAAGCACCACTTTACATGCAATTACTGACTTTAGGGCGCGTTTAATGTAAGGTGTTGGCTATTTTGTATGCGCAGATGCTGCTGCTGACTTCTGCGCATGACACTTTCAGAGGAGAAAGCTAACACCTCGATCAGGCATTAGCGTTTGCAGCGGGCAGAGGCGCCTGATTAGCTAACAAGCAATCAGAGAGTTTCTCCCACTGAAAATAAGCGGATCATGGCCGCTTATGGAGAATATTTTGATTAATATTGAAAAGTTAAGGGCATGTAAGGCAATAAAAAACTGTGATATAATAATAAAAGTAATTCTATATACGGTAGTATATTGGATAGGATCTAAAACAAAGCGTATGGCATGAAAAAATTGAAAAGGATTGCGCCTAGTTGAAACCTGTTTAGGCTCCGCCGTTGGTGACTTTGATGTAACAATATTGATAATTACTCAAATATGATTAAAACTTTAATGTAAAGGCCTTAGTTAAGGACGTTCAGGTGACGGGCAAGTCGAAGGGAATGATTGAAACCCGCCTTTTGACGCATTCAATATTTATTGATGTGGTCAAAACCTACAGAGGAGAAGACCTTCATAATATTATATGGTGATCCATCTGTTACATAATTAGTTAGTCTCACACAATTTTATCTTAATTACTATTTATTAAACATTGTCTTATTACTCTAGGTTAGGCAGAAACGAGTAGGTGTAATTAGTCAACAATATTTCAGTACTGAGGGGTATGTCATCACTTAGGCTGTACTTTCAACTGCAGGTCAATGCAGATCAGTATGGTGTTCCAAGAGACAACAGTACTGCGTAAATTGTCCCAGCACAAATTCTCGGACAGGATTGTGAGTCTGTGTTCACCAGTGCCAGCAGAGGGCTGGTCTTCACAGCATCACTAGAGAGGGCGATCCATCTCATGGCGGGGCGGGCAGCACCGCCACCCACCAAAGACAGTCCACTCAGCAGAACCAGGACTTGTCTGTAAACACGTCTACATCTGGCGAGGTCACAGGTCGAAAGATTTAATGGCAGCACACGCCAGCACTGTGTGCGCTTCACCTTGCACAGGATGTAAGGGGGTGCCCAATAAACTAGCCCCCTCGTGGACAATCTGTAAAAAATCACTGTAGCTGAAGCCAGTGGCGATAACATTTAATATCATTACTCATAAGATACTTTAAATAAGGGTGAACAAGTTGATTACAGTTCCGCGAGAGAAGAAGCGTACAGCTGCTCTTGTCTTTTCGTGTGGTTCGTGTCTGGGAGAAATTTCCTTTACAACGGGCCCGATTTTTTGTGTTAAGTCTTATTTATTGTTGACTGACTTTTTTTTTGTCTTTCTTTCCACAATTTTCTATATATTTGCTTCACTATTTCTTTCCGTATTGTGTCCAAAAAAAAGTTCTCCTAATTTTATTGTTTTCTGAAGACTATGTTGTGCAACAGTTATTCCAAGAATGCGGTACACTGCCGTATGTTTTTATTACTAACGCGTTAGCTATTCCGTGTATCTTAAAACGCCTTACAATAAACGCCTTTACTGTACAGCTGCTGCAAAGCCTAGTGGAGAGCCGCGCCAGGCGGTACTGCGCAAGTTAACATTCCTCACCAAACATGTAATTTCAAACCTTTTCCGTGATTTATGTTTTCTTGTTTTCTTAAATTAGAAACCCGTGTCTGTCTATTTATGTATCTGTTTGTCTTTTGGTTTATCTGTTTATTATACCTATGTATCCAACATTTTCTGTGTATCTATACATCTGTTTCCCGTTCTGTCTGTGTTTGTCGGTCAATGTTACAGATATGATAGAAACAAAAACAGCGATATGCAAATTAGGGTGAAAATGACTACCGGAGCTAATTGTTTGTTATGTAAACACGGCCTTCAATGGTGCTTGTATTGGTGTTTTGTTGTTTGAGTTGTTCACCATTGTTTGTCCCGTGTTAGTAGTGAAGTTAAATCCATTTGTTGTGGCTGCCGTGGTTATTAAGGGCGAGGTGTGTGTGTGGGGGTAGAGAGAAGGAAGGGAGGGGGAGTGTGTGGTTGAAAGGAAGGGATGGAGTGTGTGTGTGTGGGGGGGAGAAGGGAGGGGAGTGTGTGGTTGAAAGGAAGGGATGGAGTGTGTGTGTTGGGGGTAGAGAAGGAAGGAGAGTGTGGTTGAAGGGATGGAGTGTGTGTGTGGGGGGGTAGAGAAGGAAGGAGGGGGGTGTGTGGTTGAAAGGAAGGGATGGAGGTGTGTGTGGGGGGGTAGAGAGAAGAAAGGGATGGGGAGTGTGTGGTTGAAAGGAAGGGGATGGAGGTGTGTGGGGGGTAGAGAGAAGGAAGGGAGGGGGAGTGTGTGGTTGAAAGGAAGGGATGGAGTGTGTGTGTGGGGGGGTAGAGAGAAGGAAGGGAGGGGGAGTGTGTGGTTGAAAGGAAGGGATGGAGTGTGTGTGTGGGGGGGTAGAGAGAAGGAAGGGATGGAGTGTGTGTGTGTAATAATAATAATAATAATAATATAATTAACGGTTCATTGAAATAACATGGCAGCCAAAACACTGAAAATACAGTTACAAATAATATACAAGTAACTTAAGTGATACAAATATGATATAGAATAAAAAAAAGGGGGGAAAATTTCAACATAGTAGCAAAAGTAAGATTGGCTAGGAGTGAACACGCTGATTGATTACGAGAGAGAGAGAGAGAGAGAGAGAGAGAGAGAGATTAATCGAGGCAGTTTTGGGTGTCTGTGAAGCCCGCGTTATGAAATATTTGAATGTTAATTTTTTACTTTTAACTTATTTGCATTCCCATCCTGTCAATGGATATTTTTTGGGGGGCATATAGTCCGTCTGTCTGTCCATCTGTTTGTAGATAGATAGACAGATATTCATTAAAATCGTCACCCAAGTTCACATTTGTTTCAGCATGTATACAAACGGTGGTGAAGATTTATGAGGCAGTGTGACCAAGGATATCTCAATAGAGTCATCTGGTGTTTATCTGTCTCTCTCTCTCTGTCTCTCTCTCTCTGTCTCTCTCTGTCTCTCTCTCTCTGTCTCTCTCTGTCTCTCTCTCTCTCTCTCTCCTCTCTCTCTCTCTCTCTCTCTGACCTGTTTTAGGTCACCGTTTGTTGCCTGTTGTCGACTCTGTTTAAGCAACCTGTTAATAATCCCGGGTTCGTCACTGGTTGTTTTTGTTTTAATGACTCTTATAATTAGTATGTATCATTAAGGCTTATAATGATCCCAGATGTGGCACCGAGGAGCATCACAGGTGGTTTGTTAGTCGTTTTATTTTAATTATGCCACGTGTTTTGTATTATACTTCACGTGATAGTCATTTCCTCTTGATAATACCACGTGTTTTGTATTATACTTCACGTGATAGTCATTTCCTCTTAATAATACCACGTGTTTTGTATTATACTTCACGTGATAGTCATTTCCTCTTAATAATACCACGTGTTTTGTATTATACTTCACGTGATAGTCATTTCCTCTTGATAATACCACGTGTTTTGTATTATACTTCACGTGATAGTCATTTCCTCTTAATAATACCACGTGTTTTGTATTATACTTCACGTGATAGTCATTTCCTCTTAATAATACCACGTGTTTTGTATTATACTTCACGTGATAGTCATTTCCTCTTAATAATACCACGTGTTTTGTATTATACTTCACGTGATAGTCATTTCCTCTTGATAATACCACGTGTTTTGTATTATACTTCACGTGATAGTCATTTCCTCTTGATAATACCACATGTTTTGTATTATACTTCACGTGATAGTCATTTCCTCTTAATAATACCACGTGTTCCATAATTCAGGTGCCACCAAAGTATCTCACAGGTGCCTAATAGCTCATAACTGTGCTAAGTTGCTCACAGGTGCTCATAATGACTACCATGTGTGTTTTATGACCTCAGGTGGCTAATTAGTGCTTTTTATGGGTTCTGATGTCTAGTTGATGCACTCGTAATGATCCCAGGTGCTCAACGTCATTAACAGGTGCTCGTAGTGATGATAAACCCTGGTGTGTGTGTGTGTGTGTGTGTGTGTGTGTGTGTGTTTTAGGTCTTTATAATAAACCCGTGAGTTTTAGGTCTTCTTGGTAAATTTAGTGTTTTAAGTCGGATAAACCCATGAATTATATATGTTGGTGTAATGAGACAAAATCTCACATGAAGAGGTAAGTTAGGAGTTTATAGTAGTAGAGTATTATAGCGAGAGGAAATGGTAGCGTGTCTCGAGGGTATGATGTCAACACTGTATATTAACACAGGCACAGTACAAGTGTAGTATATAAAACACCAATGCGTGTTACAGCTTTATTTTACTAGTTCAATAGGGGGGATTAATAGGGGGGGTTCGTACACAATTTATGATAGACTATGGTATTCTCGTATAACCTAACCTCACAATTAGAATGGGCACTTCACTAAGTCGATCGTTGGGGAGGTTCGGGATCACTGCACTTCTACAGTCTACACAGCCAGCACTTACTGTTACACGTGGAGTTGACAGCACTTTGTCGATGGACCCAGCTGAGACTTCGTTACACTTAGTGGTGGGCTTCTCTGCCGAGCGGGACTGGGGACGTGGTAGCTGGCTCTCCCTGGTTACAAGACAACTCCCTCTCTGCGAATCCCCGAGGGAGGACCAGGACGTCCTATATATTGGGATGCGAGCCGTCAGGTTCAGCTGGCAGGGGGGGGGCGCGGCGAAGGGTCTCCTTACATTTGACCTCGCAAATGTGAGGTCAGGTCTGGACTTTTCAGAACTATCTGGGAAAGTCATCAGGTGGGGCCGTGTGTATATTGGGAGAGCAACCGTGAGAGTTCCCCTACACTTGACCTCCCAAACGTCGGGTCAGACTGGAGTTTCTGAGATGTAAGGAGAAGTCATCAGGTGGGGCCGTGTGACACGAGAGGCCCTGGTTGATTTGTGGCCCCTTGAGTTGGGCTCCAAGGGTTACATTTGACCTGGCTAATTGTGAGGTCAGGTCCGGCCTTTGTTCAGAGAGTAGGTTATTGTATATTGGAAGAGAGTCGGCTGGTGCCTTCTTACATGTTTTGTTGGGGCCACATGTCACATGGGAGGGGAGCTATGCTGATTTACAATCCCGGTCAACCGCAGAGTTACCCTATACTTTTGACCTCGGCTAATGTCGGGTCAAGTCTGGCTTTCCTCACGATGTAAGCTGTGGTCTGACAACCCCTCACTACAGTACGATAATTATAAGGTTACATAATTTATTTATTTATTTCAGTTCTATTGACAGTTCATCATGTATGGTTGTAGTGTTGATGTGCCTATGGTTGGTAAGATCACAGTGGAATTAAGTGGTCGCCTTATGGTTGCAGGAGGCGTGATGCTGATAGGAGTCCGCAGGAAGCACTGGGTGTTGCTGTCACTCACTCTGACGGGCGCCCTGCTACTGGTGGTGTTCAGTGTGAAGCCGCTACAGACCACTATCCCTCTACCAGGTAATGTTGGCTTAAGCTTAGTGTTCTGGCGTGTGGTGTGGTGTGGTCAGGTTAGGTTAGATTTAGTTGGGTTTGGTTACTTTGTTGTGATTTAGCTGAGTTAGGTTAAATATTTTAAACTGAAATCAGGTTAGACTGAGTCCATAGGCTCTTGGGTGTCAACCGCGGTGAGAGAGAGAGAGAGAGAGAGAGAGAGAGAGAGAGAGAGAAAATCACCAAGACTTTGATCAGTAAAGACATGGGTATCAGGCTGGCTCTGACCTCAATAACCTTCTCCACCGTAATAAGGAGACCATAAATAGGTCAACAGTATGTAACAAAGAGCTAACCGACCGCCCGACCAACTAATAAGCTGACGAGTGGCGAAGAGGATCGAGTCGAGTCGTGTCAGCGCGGACTGGGTCATGTAGGATTAGTATTGAAAAGTTCCTCAGTGGTTATTGTTGTTGTATAATGTCCTGAAGTAGTTTCTCAATAAGTCATACTAACTACCCTTACTTCTTGCAGGAGAGAACGGGATAGGATTTTTACGCAGGAGGATTGCCAACGACGATAGTGAAGGAACAACGAGTGTGGTGTCTCCTCCGCTCCTCCCGCTGGATTCGCCTGTTGACTCCAGCCACCAGGACGTCTCCCCCACTCACTCCGCGGCTCCTCCACACTCACCTGTCCACCTCACTAAAGAAGAGCGGGAACAGTTAGCCAAACAAGGTGTTCTACTCGTTGAGGATGATGATGATGATGGTGATGATAGTATAGTTGGCAGTCGTCCACAACAACCAAAAAATCAGGAACACTTACAACAGCGACAACCACAACAACAGCAACGACGACTACCACAACAACGACAACCACAGCAACAACGACAACAACAACCATCACAACAACAACGGCAACTACCACAACAACAACGACAACCACAACAACAACAACCATCACAACAACAACAACGGCAACTACCACAACAACAACGACAACCACAACAAAGACACCTTCCACGAGAGCAAAATGGTAGCCAGCACGAACAGTGGTTACAACAGATTGAATTACAGCATAAGAAGTTCCTCAAAGATCAGCATAAGTTACAGGAGCATCATCTACTTGAGGCACAAATGTTACAGCAAAAATTACAGCAAGAAGAATCACAAAGTAAACTTGGTAATCAGAATCAAGTACAGCAACGAGCCATTCCACTACCCGGCAACCTGCAGAGCTATAATAAGTCCGTTGTGTCAAGGACATCACGGGTGAGTCAAAACTGGACTGGCGCCAATCGTAGCCGACCTGTGCTTAAGAAACAGACAGTTCCTCCCATGCCTCACATATCTTACGACTACCTGAAGAAACACGGCATGACGACCTTTAGCTTTATAATCAGAAGAGAATTCAATAATGTTAAAAGGGACACCAATTTCACCCCGGGAGAAAAGGTGTCTCCTTCACAGGTGCGCAGGGTAATTATCGTCTCCACCTGGCGGAGTGGATCATCGTACCTGGGTGACCTGCTCAGAGCATACCCAGGAACATTCTTCAGCTATGAGCCTCTCCACCACCTATTGAAAAATCTTCACTTGCAGGATGGCCCGTTGGTTGAAGAGGTACTCAAACTCCTTCGAGACATCCTAACGTGTGACTATAGTAAACTAGATGTCTATGTGAACTACATGCGCAATAATACTTTCCTCGTAGATCACAATACTCGACTGTGGAATTCCTGTGCCATGAACCGTGCCCTCTGTTTCGACAAAGACTATATATCAGAGGCATGCAAATACGCTCCTGTTAATGTGTTGAAGACGGTGCGGATGGGACTTTCTCCAGCGATTCAGCTGCTGCAGGACACGAGCTTAGATGTGCGAGTGATCCATCTTGTGCGTGATCCCCGAGGGTGTCTACACTCACGCAGGAAGCTTTCATGGTGTCACTCCCAGGCCTGCAGCGACCCAGAGACTGTCTGTAAAGATCTTCTAACAGACCTTAAACTCTCTGAAACTGTTAAAGCAAACTTCCCGGACAGGTTAGTTATAAATGTATAAGTTAATTACGTTTTTTTGTTACTTATGTGTCAATCATTTATATCAAAGCTCACGTTTTGTAAAACTGTATAGTAGGTAGTGGCTCTAACACTTAAGGTGCCAGAATCTTTATGTGTGCCAGTAACAAACTTAATCACCTTTATGATCCCCTTCATAACTCTAACTTACCTCCTTAATGGTACACTAACCTACCCCAACCCAAGCCCATCAGCAAGTGGCATTAGGGTGGTAAATTTTAAGGTCTAATCCCAGTATATATATATATATATATATATATATATATATATATATATATATACTATATATATATATATATATATATATATATATATATATATATATAGTATATATATATATATATATATATATATATATATATATATATATATATATATATAATCAACACCTCAACCCACCAGGATTCGAACGTGGATAAGATAAATCTTGATAAAATCACACGGGAAAATGGAAACAACGGAGTACCTTAGCTTTCGTCTTTATTCAAGACATCTTCAGAGGCAACTGTGGCCTGGGTGTGGTGTTGGAACACTGTGGCCTGGGTGTGGTATTGGAACACTGGCCTGGGTGTGGTGTTGGAACACTGTGGCCTGTGGTGTTGGAACACTGTGGCCTGGGTGTGGTGTTGGAACACACTGTGGCCTGGCTGGGGTGTGGTGTTGGAACACTGTGGCCTGGTGTGGTGTGTATTGGGAACACTGTGGCCTGTGTGGTGTTGGAACACTGTGGTGTGGTGTTGGAACACTGTGGCCTGGGTGTGGTGTTGGAACACTGTGGCCTGGTGTGGTGTTGGAACACTGTGGCCTGGGTGTGGTGTTGGAACACTGTGGCCTGGGTGTGGTATTGGAACACTGTGGCCTGGGTGTGGTGTTGGAACACTGTGGCCTGGGTGTGGTGTTGGAACACTGTGGCCTGGGTGTGCTGGAACACTGTGGCCTGTGTGGTGTTGAGGTGTGTGGTGTTGGAACACTGTGGCCTGGGTGTGGTGTTGGAACACTGTGGCCTGGGTGTGGTGTTGGAACACTGTGGCCTGGGTGTGGTGTTGGAACACTGTGGCCTGGGTGTGGTGTTGGAACACTGTACCTGTGGGTGTGGTGTTGGAACACTGTGGCCTGGGTGTGGTGTTGAACACTGTGGCCTGGGTGTGGTGTTGGAACACTGTGGCCTGGGTGTGGTGTTGGAACACTGTGGCCTGGGTGTGGTGTTGGAACACTGTGGCCTGGGTGTGGTGTTGGAACTCTTTACTGCCTTGATTCCTTACAACAAAGGAGAGTGCTATCAAAACAACGATAACTTCATGAGAAAATTTCCAGCATTGCACACCAGCGATGAAGATAAAGTATTGTATAGTTCAGTACTTAGGGATATGTCATCACTTTCCTTATTCTGTAGATACTTGAGCAGTTAGTATAATGACAAGCTACATTCAGTAGTACCATCACCTCACACGGAGACCATGACTTTTCAGTTAAATAATATACTCCTGAACCTCGACCTACCAAAATTCCTTGCCTCAGAGTGTTTTTCATCACCCATGTACTGTACTGCATAGGTAGTCAGCTTAATCATCCAACTTCAAATTCTGTATCCCAAGTTTTTAGCAGTGGGACACCTTAAGCCTTAAGGAATAGATCTGACCACTACTGTACACTTGTCCCATTTTTTCCTGTACTTTTTATGTGTTAAAAAATGAGATGCTTTGTGTTCATATATATTTACAACGATGATGCTATTAATTACATGATGATGAAAACTTAAAAAAAAAAATTTAATGCCTTGTGGTATATTAAACTTCCTTGGTATATTGTATATGTAATGCCTCTCACAACCTATTCAAGTACAGTATACCTGTACTATATTGCCATTATTTTGTATTATTTGGCTGTATTGCACTATAAGTGATCTTTTTAACAGATATCTAATGGTTCGATATGAAGACATGGGCCTTCAACCAGGGAAAAAGGCCAGAGAGATCTTCAAATTCCTGCAACTGTCGTACAATAAATATGTGGCCACCTTTGTCAAAGATCACACCACTCCTAACAGAAAAACTAAAAGGAGGGGCAACGGCAGCCCGTACAGTACTTTCCGAGACTCCCGAGCTACCACATTTGCATGGCGTGGTGATCTCAACTTTACTACTGTCGAGGCAATTCAGGACGTGTGCATACAACCTCTTCAACGACTACAGTTAAGAATATTCCAAAATGAGGAAGATTATTTAAATACCACAATTCCAGTACTATTGAATGCTTGATTTAATTTACTGTACATAATTTTATTTTTATTTTATATTAAGGGTTATTCAATCTCTGTGTGATTTTATGACTGTACCAAGATATTGTTATAATGTTATTACTACGCTTCAACAACTAAGGTGTTTAAGCGCATAACAAGGTTAATGATTACACTAGTCAATAATCATTCATTATGAGAGATATAACTCTCTGTTGTGTTTTACCCAGCTTCTTCTCATTAGATTTTCTGGCAGTCAGGGCATGCGGGTTTTCCAGCAATCTATTTCATCAACTGTACAGATTTATTAGGAATTTTTTTATATATAGTTACATTATTTGTGCGTGTTCACCTCTGATAAGTCCAGGAAATTACATGTTGCTGGGGCATGAGGAGACTAAATATTATTGTTTAGTTTCAGGTTTAATGATTAATTACAGCCATCACACAAAATCCAATAAAATGCATTTGCTATATCTTTAAGTACACTAAAAGTACCTGAGACGTTTAACAACCAGCATACAGACAACAAAATCGTACCCAGTAAAACATCCTTGGAAAAATTATGCATGTGACACGTGATCTGATCTTTACTTGAAATATTTTTGCATTTATGCTGACAGATGTGTAGACCTGTTACTGTATAATGAATGGTGTAGTAGAGTTTACAGTAATACAGTATTAGTACTGTACTGTACTGTACTCATATATCTCAGTAGATATTCATTGTCAACTCAGTTATTTTTATTACTCGGGAGTCTTTATAACAAATTTATTTAGAAAATTAAAAGTACAGCAACATCATAAAAATATTGGAAGAAAAACAATCTCTCATATTTATAAAAAAATTAATAAAACAAAAGTGCAACACAACAATAATACAATATCTCAAACAAGAGGCCTCTGTGCTTAGTGAAGAGCAGCTGTTTATTACACTTGTCTTTGATTTATAAAACTTGATTCTCATTTATCAAAGATGTGTGCATTAATTTTTTCCCTTAACTGGGCAGGAGAGATAACAAGAATTTTGAAACCACTAAGACCACCAGTTGTGTGTTTAAATGAGTAAGGTAGCTGCCTTCTCACATCTACTCCAAGGTATATTATAATGTACAGTACAGGAATTATAGAATCAAAGTAATGAAGAGGATAAATAATACATTACATGGGTTATGCATCATTTGGTTCATCTGCTGGCATAAGAAACCTCTGCCAAAATATCAGGAGTTAAGACAGGAGTCGTATCAGAAATTCATAGTTGGTTCGTGTCTTATTTTGGAACCTTTATGTGTGTAGGTGTCGTCAATGAAGACCTAATTACCTAAAATTTTGGGTCATATACAAAAATTAAGATGAGTTATGAAGCTATTTACATATTCATCCCCCAAAACACCTTAATTTTTATGCATACCCACAGACACACTACAATGTTTTCTTTGCATGCATTCACACTCAGCTTGCTAAGACAATGCAGTACTGTGGCAACTTTGAACCTCTGATATTACCCGTAAGTATAATGTAACACTACTCTTCAGTGGCCAGTAAGACAGTTAAATTAAAAAGTTTTTAACATTAATAATATTTCACATCATTGTATTGCTTCCTTCTTCTACAACAGTTTGAAGGTGAACTAACATCGTACATATCAAAACAATGATGTACCGTACATTCTTAAATAGAAGAGATAAAAGTGTGATATTGTTTGCCATCTCCATATTGCTTCTGTCTCTTTCCTATTCAGTTTTTCTACCATAGCCTTCCATTGCTCCCAGTTTGAACACATTATGGAAACATTAACTTTTGTTTGCAATAGTTAACAGGAAAAGCAACCAAGAGGATATTTTACATCAGAAAGCCTTCACAAACACATTGTAATGCAGGGGAGCAGTGTGTTTCCTTGTGTTGATATTATTGTACTTTATCCATTTCCTCACTTGTTTGAAGATGTACTGAGTCCAGTCGCCATCTCGGTTCCTTCTCTTAAGAACTAATGCAAGAAAAAATTATCTTCAAGACTTAACAGCGTTTGTGTTAAGCCTTTCATGAGGTGTGTGGAGAATGTGTGATGTTCTCTATGTGATAGTGGAGTGTTGGCTATAGGGTGAACACTGTAGTTGGTAGAGAAACTCATGTTCTGTATTGCTGTATTGTTCGGGTTTTTATTATGTACTGTAGAGTATCCTGAATTTATATTGTCATTCAGTGCTGAAGTTTCACATCCGTTTGAGAAGAAACAAACAAGCACTTTGTTCTTCATACAAAATTGAAGACAAACTTCCGAGACGAAATATTCACTACAACAATTGTGCATTACACACAAGCACTAAAGTTATCTCACTGTATTCTAATGTAAACTCATACTTTCTTATGCTTATATTGCTCATCATTCATTAGATGTTTCATGTACCAGTACTATATTGTACTGTACTGTAATAATTAAACAGGACATTTCTGGAGCCTTATACAGTATTATGTTATGTTTTTATGCCTCATCTTATTAATTTAATGTCTTTTGCATTTTTACAATCTTTATGAGATGCAAAAATGAACTAATCAAACTAAGCTAAAGAGCCCCAGTTAAACTCAATGCTGTATTTATGTTCTCTGGCTACACATTCGTCCGGTGTAACTAATATCAAGTTTTTTACCAAACACTTCAGTTTTTCTTGTGGAAATAGAGTATAAAGATTGAAAAATTATTCAATAGAAGAATTAATTGCCCATTTGTGTGTTGAATATTGTATTAACCTTTATACCTGTACCGTATTTAAACACAAATTAAATAAGCTATCAGTACAGAAAACTGTTAGACTTACTTAATTAGACAAAAAGTTGTAAACTGTTGTAATAACCTGCCTGAAAATGATGTGATGCGCCTCGAGGCTGACAAGTGGCAAAGAGGATAAATTCAGTACAATATTGTAAAGTACTGTAATTACTTAAACATAACACACGTAACCACAAAACAAAATACAGTACATATAGAGGTTACTGGAGGGTCTTGCTGTTAGTTTAGTTTACTGTCACTACTGGAAGATCTCATGTTGTACTGTACAGTAGCAGGATAATCTTGTAACACCCGCTTAAACACAGTATTTATAAAACAATGGAAATAAGAATATAAAATTTATAACTATATTTTTCATGTATACTATAATAATATGATGTAAATAAATTTTATATTGATACAGCTGAAAGTATTTATTTTGATATTTGTTGAATGAACAAAGTTTCAGAAACAGTACTGTACAATTGCTTAGTTTAACCATAGCCTTAGTTAATATAGTACTATAGTGTACTGAAAAATGCAATAATAAAATTCTGTTTATATTGTTGAAACATGTATTGAAAGATCAAGTTTCATTGAAGAATGCAGTGTAATGGTATGACAGTTTGTGTTAAAAACGTAATCATGTTAGCAAACCTTTCAACTGCTTGTGTCTGACCTGCTTGTTAAGTGTTGTAAGTGTTAGGTGCTGCTGTACGATACACATACACACTTATTTTATGGGAAAGTTGTGACCAATGTCCATGTTGTGTACACCTTAGTGAACAGTTACAAGTCAGTCCAAGGCATCGCTTATGTAGGTTTGAGATCCCTTACGAACAGACAAGTTGAGATAGGGTAATTGGCTCGAGATAGGGTAATAGGCTACAGTGAACTTTATCTCCCTCATTTTTCCCCGAAATTCGTAAACTATTTTTGATCTTCAATGACAATGCAGTTATTCTTCTGTTGAGACTCATCACAGATAAGCGGTGGCATAACGAAGAGAAGTGTTTCTTAATGTAACTCAGACCATTTGTTCAAATTATAAAAGGTTTCACACACACACACACACACACACACACACACACACACACACACACACACAAGAGGTCATAGATTGAAGCTATTAAGTGATCATGTAAAATAATAGAAAGACGTTCTTTATTTCTCCACAAACAGACTGATAGACCTGAGAAATTGTTACTACTGGTCACTATTAAGTAAAACAATGTGGAGATCCAAGTTTAAAAAAAAATGTCATGTTATTTACAAATGCTAAGTGTTTTCCAAGTAAAAAGAACTCTTCTATATCTTCACATTAACTCATTACAACATTACAGAATTAAATTTCATTACTTTGAATCATAAACATTGTTCTTCCATATATTTTCTCGGAATATTGAAAATTCTGGTTAATCATTCTAACATTGTCTGAATAACCAACCATCTTCCAACACTCTGGGATGGTTTACAATGTTTAATGTATCTGGAAAAAAATACAATATCTAATTATCTACATGAGGAAAATGCAGATGTTATGTATTTGTAATGTTTTGTATATGACTGTACTGGACTGGTAAAATTTACAGTACTGTAGTAGTACACCTTTTCACATATTCGTTGAGACATTGTTACATAACTATTTGACAAATTTCATAACCGAATGACAGACAGAACACATATCGAATGACAATCTAAAATAACTGTTGGTGGTATGTCATTCTCCAATTGTTACATTCTCAAACTGTATGTAGACTGTCAGTTTATTGTTCACATCTGTCAACTTCATAACTTATGTCAATCATTTCCGTTAGCATGAACCAACAGTTATTTTAGATTGTCATTCGATATGTGTTCTGTCTGTCAATCGGTTATGAAATTTGTTAAATAGTTATGTAACAATGTTTCAACGGATATGTGAAAAGGTGTGTTATTCATAAGCAGTACAATACAGTACAGTACAGTACACAGCTCTTCAGTGCCATGCTTTCATTGATGTTGGTTACCTTAGAGAAATACAGTGCAGTACCTGTAAGTTTCTCAGAGCAGATATGTTGTGTCTTTTACTTTACCTGTCACTCAGATTAGTTATTCTTGGCAGTAATTGTGACTACATGCATTTACTTGTGCTGTATTTCTGCTTTAAGTTGCTCTGTGTGTGTGTGTGTGTGCGCGTTCTCTTGAAATTAATATTTCGGTTACATATCTTCTCCATCATCCAACATGTAATTGAACATGAACACCTCTGATGCAACAATGGTTGTATACTTACATATACTGTATATTGTTTGAAAGACACCCACAACACTACAGGAAGTACTTGGACACACATACACTTGATGAAAACACTCACAAACATCTTATACGATTTTAAGATTTTTAATGTTTGTACATTGTTACACAGTGTGAGGTAAGGTTAATGGAACAGGTATTCTGCACATAGTTCATAGAAATGAGAATGTTTTACACTATTATTATTAGAATATTTATTTATTTTATCTTATCATTTCATTGTTAATATGATTACAGTATTGTTATTACATTATTAATAACATTATTGTTGTTTAATGTTATTAGTACAGTAATATTATTATTGTTATCATTATTGTCATTACTGTTGCTTCAAATACTGTAGTTACTGTTTGACAATTTTCCTGAATATGTTTGTAATTAATTTCATAATTGTTGTGAGTTATACTTTACTTTTATCCTCTTCACCACCGATTGGCTCGTTTGCCGCTTGGGCGATCAGTCATATCTCTGTTACTTTTCTGTTTCTTTTATCCTCTTCACCAATTGATCGGCTCGTTACCCGCTTGAGTTATCGGTCACGTCTCTGTTACGTACTGTTGGCGAGTACTGGGCATGCACCGGCTCCTGAATGTACCTGAACCTGGTCAAGTCTGGTCTTGAAAGAGCTCACATTCGGTGCCGTCACAACACTTTCTGGTAGATTGTCCCAAGAGTTCACAACTCTCACTCAAAAAAAGTTTGCCCTCACAGTCTTCTGGACTTGCTGCTTCTTCAATCTTGAGCTGTGACCCCTTGTGGGGCGAGCGTCCGCCAGCTCCAAGTAAGGACACTCGACTGAGTAGTGCCCCTTGAGATGCTTATACACCTCAATTAGGTAGGCGGAGCTGGTGCCACCTCCCGGGTGGGGGGTAGAGCGGGTGGAGGGTGCGCTGCTGCCCCTGGCCCTGTGTCGGCACACTTGCTTTCACTACTCTCCCCCTGAATAAAACCCATGTACTGTACACCCGTCCCTATTCCTCTTCGACTTCTCCCTCTTCTGCTTCAAGCCCTGCAGGAGCTTCCTGTGCTGTTCCCTCTGCATTACCGTGCGATCTGGGTGAATGAATACACTCCGAAATGCCTCACTCCTTGCTAAGTTTTTTGCCTGCCGAATAACCTCCCATTTCTCCTCCTCACTCACTAGTGTGATCCTGAGGGGGCGAGGCTTATCCCCCTGCTTTTGTCACAGCCTCCTCACATCCTGAGGGGTTGATGGCATCTTCAGAACCTCTGTACAAATATTCTTAAACTGCATCTTATCGTGTGCTATCTTACTCTCAGTTCCCTCCGCCTGGCTCTCAGGGACTCCAACAACTATTACATTGTTCCTGCGCTGGAAATATTCCCGTTGTTCCTCCTCTCCCCTAACAGTAGGTCCGTTAATTTTCATTTCTTCGACACACTTCTTTAGAGTCCCTAGCTGCTGTAGAACTTTTTTTTTTTTTTTTTAATTGGGCACCCCTCTACGTCCTTGTGTAAGGTGAAGCGCAGAAGCGTTTACAGCGCCCAGCAGGGAAGCATGCTAAGTTCATGCTTGCCTTTATGTCTCATGAGTTAAGGGCGTAGAAGCCTGAAGAGTCAAGGGCGTAGAAGCCTGAAGAGTCAGTGGTTTATGTCATCATGTTATTAAAAGCTCCAACAACTCCCTGAATACGAATTCGCAACTTTCGACTTACAACAGGTACCTACTTTACTGCTAGGTGAACAGGGACTAATGGGGGCTAGGAAGTATGTCCAAACAACTTCCACCCGCCCGGGAATCGAACCCGTGATATCTTGCACCTCCCGTGGCCCTGCTAATGCCTCAGCATAATTCCTCTTCGCAACCACCTTCATTCTATCGGCTACTTCCTCAGTCTTAGCGAGGATCTCTTTCCCAACTTGTTCTAGTTTGGCAACCAGTAAGGCTCCAGCTTCATCTATTTTCATCCCTAGGGAACTCGTTCCCCAATGGCTTGCAATCGCCTCTTTCACCTTGACTATGCATTCAGGGCAATACCAGCAACAGCCTCCATGCTTTACTGCAGCTTACATCGTCCTAAACGTTGCAAGGGTCAGGCCTGTATCCTCCATATCCGTCATCCCCCTGCAGTAATCACATATCATACTCATGGTTGTTGTTGATGTTGTGGGGGGGGGGGTGCAGACTGTGTATAGATCTACACCTATTTAAAAATAAAGAAAAAAAACAGTACTTGGCTGCCCTCTGATGGTTTTAACCTCCTCTGTTGCCTTTAGGGTTGTCTTCTGTTTTTCTTCTTTTCTTTTTTTCAGTTCACTTCTGCGATTTGTCGGTATCTATGTGCTATCTCTATGTACACTGCATTTTGCTATGAATAACGGATTTTATACACCCACTCAGTCCTTTAGAAACACAGAAAAATAAAATAAAACTTTCTTTGGGGCGGTAATAAAATGCCTTTTAGGATAGCCAAGCTTGTTGATTTTTTTTTCAACTAGTATTTCCTTATACTTTCTTTTCCCATTCTCATCAACGACTATATCTCTTTGTGTTATCGCTGTGTACACTGTATCTCCCTGTGAATGGTGAGTTGTAGGCATAGTTTCAGTCCATGAGAAAGCACACAAACAAAATAAAATTTAAAGTCTGTGGCACCTATAACACGACTTGGTTTCTGCTGGCAGTGGTGCCTTGCCAGTTTGCTTGCCAATTTGTATTCACTTATAAGTTATTTACAACCTCGTCCGCGGTCACTGATGCCACTATGAACTGATTTAACTAAAGGCACAGTACTACACTCCCTGGTTGGCCTTTATCACAGCCGTGACCACAACTCTGTAAAAAAATAAAATAAAAGCTTTGTCATATGGCAATGATTTTGTGGTTGTAGGCCTCTTGACCTGGGCTGTACAGTACCACCAACTCGGTGGAGATTGAGTTTTCAAAAATACAATCGCGTCTAGCATTAAAAATCCTACTTCGATTTACACTTTCATTTCGCTAGGACGATCTTGATGATCTTATGTAATCACTGTCCAATTTATGCCGCTCATCAGCAAAGGCCCGAATGCCGATCACGCTCTGTTGCAGAGACGCGCCTAACACCTCTACCCTTTAATATTGTTAAAGAAATTTGCAGTAGAGTACATACCCTGTACAGTAATAAGTTGTTATGGTGTTGATATTTTCTTTAATCTTATGAGCTCATACTTTATTACTTTGATAATTTTATTGGCCCATGTGTTGAGGCAGCAGCCTATGTGTTGAGGCAGATTGTGTATTGAAGCAGTCTATGTTTTGAGGTAGATTGTGTGTTGAGACAGATTGTGTCTTTGTGTATTTAGGCAGACTGTGTGTTGAGGCAGGCTTCCTTAAAATTACTTCGTTATAAAACTGATCAGACATTCCAAGCAGCCTCAATAATCTGGACAAACGGGGAATGCTGATCCTGAAGAAAAAATAACACAGTATCTGTGGAGTGTTCCCCAGGGAACGAAACAAAACCACATACAGTATAGCTTTTTTGAGTGAACATTTACAGCTATTTTAAATACAGTGAACATTTACACCTATTTCCATAATAAATACAATACAGTACCATTTTTTATTCATGGTTCATTAAACTACTGTACACGAAAACAAATACTTTTCATAACATTAATAACAAAATGAGAGATAGCTTATAATTTATATAACCTCCAAGTGTAACTATTATGGTGAGTGAAGCCATGGCTATGTCACTCACTGTGTGACTGTTATACCGTACTGTATTAGCTTGTTTTTAAGGCTACTTTCTTGTAGCTTACATCCTTCACCACACTAACACTTGGTGATGATACAGGGAATACAAAACTTGACAAAAACACAAAAATGATGCTACAGTATACAGTGTGGTGGGACAGGAACAGGAGAAGTTGTTGTTACAATGTATTAATTAATCATCGGAAGATAAGAGGGGAAGACAAGAGGCGTAGTGGAGTACAGTAGATGTACCAGGTATCAGAAGATGGCAACATCAGTGTTCGTGAGTGAAAAAAAACATGGCCCCTGATACTCTATGGACATGTTACATACAGTAGAGTAGATGGATGACAACACATAAAATGAGTCTATGTTGTCCTACTAACTTACCTTACAGCCGAGTAGAAAATGGCTTTCAAGATTTAATCAAAAACAATTATGTTGGGTTCCTCGGTAAAACGTTATTGAGTCTTTTGCACTTACAGATATTGTCAGGGGCTAAATGTTTGTGGCTAGAATGACCAACTTAAAATAACCACTGAAATTATGCTTACCTAAAGTGGTTGCTGGTTAAATCGGTTAGTGACTGAAATGGTCCGTGAATAGAATGGCCAGTAACATGAATTTTCACTTGCTAGATTGGTCACTATTTAAACTGACCACTGATGACTTTGAAAATAATGATACATTGACCAGCTGGCAAATTACAGAAATGGATTACAGTAAATCCTTCCTTGTAAGTTGGCCATTTTCACTCATTTTATAATGTAACGCGTTCAAGAGAATTTGCTGAAGCCACTTTGTAAAGCATTATACATCAATATTTTCTGCTCTGATAGTAATTTTGTCGAGTGAGTATTTAAGTTGAATGTTAAACTACAGCGGGTAGACCAATGTGTGTGTGTAAAACTCCTCACTGTATACCTTACTGTTAGATAGATGGTGATTATTTAGTACCGTCACCATTCAAGTTCACATTGGTTTATTATGCACGCAGGTACAGAAATAATGGCACGTACCATACAGTCACAGCAAGTCAATTTAACCTAGGATATCCCAAGAAAGCTATTAGAAGCTTATTTCCATTGTGGTTCTTTTAATTAAATAATTAAATGCCTTCATTGTTGCGATATTAATATTTGGCTGGTTTGGAAGCATTTAAAAAGACACACTTGAAGCTTATTGGCACTCTTGGTAGTGTAGTGTTTGGGCGAGCATCATGCACACTGCTTTACTGTATACAATATATTAATGCTCACACTCTTATTTTAAAAGTTTGTAAAAATCTTGATCAGATTTTGACTGATGTGTGTACACATATACCTATGGTAAATGATGGGAGATATTCTTTCACGTTTGATCTACAATATGAAAATATTTGTTTATAGCTAATTACAGTGATATATTACTTTCATTTTATTTTAATAGCAGCTCCCGGGTGACAGCAAGTACTGTACTGAAAACTTTATTTTTATCAGGATGGAAAATCGTGTAAAAAAACAGTTAGAACTTGTTTAACTTTAGGCTGAGTTATTCAACTCATTAGTGATTAGAATTTTATCCCATTTCAATGATAAATATCCTCTAGCGAGAAGTTTTTGTCAAATAGTTTGAAATAATTGTTACAGTAATTTTCTACTCTAAAGTTTTTTGTCAGTTGAAGCTAATAGTTTTATATTTGCTAGTGATTGTTGATCAGAACACATTAAAATATTATTATTTTTATTGTATTTGGTGTACATAATGTTCTGGTACCCCTACGTTTTCTTTGTGTAATGTACTGACTCACAACTGACCTATGAATAATTAACGATGATAACAGTTATTTGTGATTTATTTATTACTTATTCATAAATGAAAATGTTTAACACATGTAAGTGTACAGATGATGACTGAATATCCTCACGTACATGTACAGTACATGCACACTTGCTAACAGTGTAAATATGATGATGAGTTTCCTCTTGCTCCTAAAACCGCGTAACTTCTAAAAAAAGGTAAAACTCCCATCATTTATATATATATATATATATATATATATATATATATATATATATATATATATATATATATATATATATATATATATATATATATATATATATATATATATATATGTGTGTGTGTGTATATATTTATTTATTTAACAAATAATTGTGAGTTTAGTTCATTGAAGAAAATCATAAAGGTACGAGAAGACTATATACACCTGTACAGTATGTTTGACTTAGTGGTTCTTTGGGGCCCTAGTCCCTCTACCACTGTACAGTATTGAACTGTTAACTTCTTCCTTACGTCCATCCCGCGTGTGGAGCTCAAGGTGTAAATAGATAGTCCCATTATAATAATATGCATCCTTTGTATTTTGTAATAATATAATTTTGTTGTCTTGTAAAGAGTTTTCGTAATCCTACCAATCTATCTAAAGAAGACCAAGGTATCGCGCGTATCTCATCCCTTCCACGAGTTGAGTCCTGGCTTGGACACACGTGGGAAGGGTGTGACACTACCAAACATTGCAGGTTTCCTCCGGTACTAAAACTAGACAATAAAGTTCATAACAATGAACAGCTAATAAATTGATAAGTGGTCAAGTGAAAGAGTAATTATAATTAAGGGAAAACGGGCACAAGAAGCCAATGAATTGGGCCTCATATATGAGGTGTCCACAACATAAGCCTTTGGCCACTAACTAGAGAACCATGCTGAGAGAAGGCCAGTGGCTTGTGTAAGACAACCCCCTCCCCCCTCCCTGTGTTCTTAATTTTGCCAAAGATTATTTTGATGCCCAGTATTGTTCATGATTTCACAGCTTGGGCTGGTAGACAATTGCTTAAGTCTACCAGCCTCTGCGTGAAGAAGTATTTCCTTATCGTTCTGGATGATAACTTGGCGAGCTTGTAGTTACGTCCCCTCCTGTTGGCGGGATATCAAAAATGGCCCGGGTTCACGTTTTCCATCCTTTCAGCGTCAGGATTTTTAATGTTTCAATGACATCTGCGCTATTGTGCCTTTTCTGAAGGGTTGCTAGTTCTAAGGCCCTCAGTATACTTGGATAATCGAGATGACATTCTGGAATCACTGTGTTGCACCTTTTCTTGGGATGTTAGGTCTTTCTGGAGGTAGGTCAGTCACGCGCCACGCATTCTCAGTAAGATCGTCACACTATTTCATGCTGGAGTGGTTCGTCACGTGCATTATGTACAAAGGCAAGAGGTATATACATAGAAGTAAATAGTAAGTCAGCCAAGGATAGCCCAGAGGCTAATATTGGCGACTACACCACCGACTCGTTATTTGTTTTGATGTTTATGTTCTTACTATGTTTTCACCAGTGAGTTCTGATATGATAATCATTTTTTCGGGTTGGTTAGGTTAGGTTAGGTTGAACTTTTAAATAAACACTTTAACACATTTGCCACAACTACGACAGTGTCCGCTATAAAACAGTGAAGTTGCAGCGTTTTTAAAATCGTTTTCTATGAAAATTCCGTGGTGGTGTAGTCAATATTTACCAAGACTATACTTTTTACTTTACTTTTATCCTCTTCACCACTGATCGGCTCGTAGTCTATGTCATAGACTGACTGCCTTGGGGGATTGGTAAAAAGAGCTCGATGACGTTTAGAGTGGAGGACTGTGGTCACCAACCCCCAGATATGAGGACGGTACGCGAGAGTCTGATTCCTGCGGGATTTAGGGTCGTTTAATAGGGTGCTATACTGTTAAATATATTAAATTTAAGTTGCTAGCTTACTCATACCAGGGATTGTGCGCAGAGGGAAAACCTCAGTTAGTGATTACACCGCCTCAAACTAAAAATATAGGATCATCCTAACGCGCTGGCCACGTTGGCAAGAATTTGTCAGGTGGAGTAACTCACTGCCGGACGTACGACCATTTAATGTAACTCGGCAGCGGTGTAACAAATTATAAAACAAATTCTTCAAAATCATCTGGAGTTTCGTTATATTTATTACAACATGACAACTATATTTGTTGATCATAAAAAGACACTATTTTTAACAACTCCCCAAAAGAACTTTCCATGAAACTGACCAAGCGATAACGATTAAACTAGATGGCTTTTCACTTGACTTATTTTGAAAACAAAAAAAATAAAATTTTCTGAGAAGATTGGGTCTTGCCAAGACCAAGTGATCCTTACTGGCAGTGTAACAATTTGGGCGCCAGTCGCTTTTGGCACCGACTTCGGGGTAGTTCAGTGCTGAGAGAAGCATTAACTGTATCGTTCATATATTGTAGAAACCAGATAACTACTGCACGGTGAACAGAAAATACAAGTTTATAAGGTGAGCTTTTAGTGGCGACTATGAAGGGTAGGAGAAGCTCTTTATCTGTCGGTAATGTTCTTGTCCGCCATATTAGTGCTTCACCCCTGAAAGTTGTTGGACCGGCGTCAACTATGCTTCAGTGACCAGCCAGTCCTTATAGAGGCGTCTGAGCGTACGGAAAGTTGACCTTACTGAATAAACGAGATAAATAGATGTTTAATTACCGTTAGTAAATGGTGACGTAAGAGGACTTTGAGTTTACTGAGTCAAGACAACTCAGAAATACGTACTTGTAGATAGGTGGGCAGAGATATTTATTCATTAAAATAGTTATACAAGTTCACATTGACTTTATATGTACATAATGCAGGGATACAATCAATGTGTATAGTGCAGGCATACAAATAATGCGCATAGTGCAGGTATACACATAATAGTCAAAGCAGATTTACAAACAAAAATGTACTTAGTGCACGTATACAAATAATGTACATGGACAGTGCACGTATACAAATAAATAAATAATGTACATAGACAATGCAGGTATACAAAACGTACATATATAGTGGTATACAAACATTATACATAGCCAGTGCAGGTATTCAAACAATATACAGTACCTGATCATGTCCTAGTTTTTCTCAAGTCTGGTTAAAGAATCTCTCCGTGTTGTCAAAATCTTCTCTGACAGGGTATTCATGATCTCCCAGGCCAAAGTAGCTAGTATTGTTACAGTGAGTGTGTGTACCTGCGTATGTTGTAAGAGCGTGTACACCTGCGTTTGTTGTATGTAAGAGTGTGTACACCTGCGTATGTTGTATGTAAGAGTGTGCACACCTGCGTATGTTGTATGTAAGAATTGTACACTAGAGTATGTTGTGTGTAAGAGTGTTTACACCAGCATATGTTGTATGTAACAGTGTGTGCACCAGCATATTTGTATGTAATAGTGTGTACACCAGCATATGTTGTATGTAAGAGTGCATGTCTTGTATACGTGTACAGTATAATGGTTACTCAGGCATTCTTGTCCACACACCATCTACAGTGTGTGTAGATGGTGTGTGTGTGTGTGTATTTACACCTGTAATCACAATACGTGGTGTAGATTAATAGTCTTTTTCTTTAATATTTTTAATTTCTTTTATTCTTATTTTTTCGTCCCCCTAGACCCCGTTGTGGGTCGATGACCTGTGCCCGTGTGGGCTATTACTCGTAAAAAAAAAGTTGTCAGTGGTACAGCGGTAACATGCATATCTCCCATATAAACGTCAAGGGTTCGACTCCTGCTTGGCCCAGATAAAAGTGAGAAGGGTATCATCGAGGTGACCCGACCAACCATTACAGGTTTCCTGAACTCCGGTTTCCTCCTGTACTAACATTGGACAGACCAACCGCCCGAACGGCTAGTAAGTTGATAAGTGGTGAAATTATTATAAAAAAGAAAAGAAAAAAAAAACACAGGGCGCACAACTATTGGAGGAGGCGTGAGAAAGTAGGGGGGAGGCGTGAAAAAGAAAGTGAGAGGTCTGTTTACCACTCATTCATCTCTTCACTTCCTAAGCTTCCAGTAGTATCCAGAGTAGGGTAGAATGATAGAATACATTTTCTTTGAAGACTTGAGCTGCACTAATAATAATAATAACGAACGACAAGACGCATGATGCACAGTGACAATCATTCTAATCACACACTGGTGAAGCCAGCTACGGGCTGTACAGAATGTTGATTAGCTCTCTCTCTCTCTCTTGGTCCTGTTCCCAGCACCAGGAAGACTTATTTTCGGTATACAGTATATTATATTGATATGAATGTTTTAAGCCTTTTATTATAGTAAAGGTCATTTATTCTCTCTCTCACATACTAGCGATGATAATTAAGAGTTGATTAGATAATGAACTTATAGTAATCAAAGGTGTTGGTTGCGCATTGGCCTCTCATACGGTGTCCCGGGTTTAATCCCAGCTCCCCGAGCCAGTGTGAGATAGTTGTCTACGAAAAATACTGTGGCAGGTTTTCTCCAATTTCATCCTGTATTTACACTGGACGGGGAAGGTCAGAAAAAAGAATACTTCGACCATTCGAACGGCTAATAAATTGATAAAGGAGTTTAAATGATAAAAATAAAGGATCATTAGGTACTTTATTCTTATTACAAAAGTTTAATGATTATGTGAGATCGTATTAACGCTTAGAGAGGATATATTATTGACGAAAATTTATCGGAAGCAATTTTATTTAGATAACGAGGGTAAAGGTCAAAGTACTGTTAATTTATGGTTTAGAAGGGACAATTGTAAGCGGTTTTATGTCAAAATGAGTGTTAGTAAACTATGCGCAAGGCGAAGCTCAGTTGTGTATGCCAGGTGTGACTACTCGTACAACTTTTCTCATTGACCTTATTTTAGAACTTACTATATCTAGAATAAATTATTAAAAATAGTAGTCAATTTTATATTGTTTTACAGATAAGGATTTAAAAATACATGAGACTTAAAAATGTCTAGTGTTATTTTGGACATGTGGCACCCGTGTTTGTTTTCCGGTCCACAAGTTACACATCAGCCAACGAGACTGTTAATGTTCAATGTATACCACGAACTCGATCGCCGACCCATTTATTAATTATTTTTTCTAGAACATATAACAATAATATAATCAATTCCACCAAATTCTATAACTAAAATATACTTTTATGTATTTTAGTATAGGTTTTGGTTACCTATATTGCTTGTAATTATAAATAGTTTTAGAGATTTTGCTCGTGGTATGATGTTTAACATAAGCTATCTCGCTTGGAACACATCAGCTAGAGTCAGTCGCTCAGGGAATGATCAGCTGTTACCTGGCTACTGTTCATATAACTCTACTGTTACTCCTTCAAGATGGCCAAGAACAACCTCAGAGACAAACTTGATGGCAATGAGCTTGACCTGAGTATGATGAGCTTAGTGGAGGTGCCAGTCAAGGAGATAGTAAGTGAAGACTACCGTGGACCTTCTAAGAGTCGCAGTGGCTGTTGTAGTTTGCTTTGGACTTTAACAGTGATGGTTATAGTAACAAGCGACTAGTGGTTATGACAGTGAATTATGGTGGTTGTGATTGTTGTAGCAGTGAGTGGTGATAATGGGTGTAGTGACAATAGGTGGTGAGTGGTAATTTCTTTTGGTGAAAGTGATGGTTATCCTTGAGATGCCTAACACCAGAAGGCCTTGTTCATTTTAGTTATTTTTTCACAGATGTTCTTGTCATTATAGTAAGTATTTTAAAAGAGGCGATATTTAATAGAATTTAATAAAACATGACCGAATCAACCAATGAAACCTGTTATCTAACCTAACTTCCTAGCCAGGGGGGGGGGTCACAGTCCCTGGAACCCCCCCCCCCTCTGCCATATTATACAGAAAGAACTTATTTTGATCTCTGGTACCAATGAAAGCAACTTTAAAAGTGTCATGTTTTTGTTTTTATACGTGAGAGTATACTCGGACTGAGCGATGTAAACAAAGAGCTGCTTCGGCAGATTTGCTCGAGGAGTATTTATGGTAAATAAGGTAAATTTGCATTGTCACACCGTTCACTTTTAGCAAGTAAAAAATTTATTTTTCTAGTGTGTGTGTAGTTAGACCGAATATGACCTTCATTTTTGGCGGAAATTAGCCGTTTTTTTTTTTTTTTGCGATTTTTGTTTTCGTTTGACGTTTTCCGAGAAAAAAAGTGGCTAAGCGACTAAAAAATACACAAAAAAAACACTAGAAAAACAAAAACCTAACCTAACCTAACTTTGACTCTCACCATATGATGGAATCACCTATTTCTTACCTTATTGGCCTGTTCTTGTTCGTCGTTGCATTCTGGGATTCTTACACAACGCCACATATGTTGGTCTTTGCGATATTTACATTCCGTCTTGCTCTTAATACACTTTACTGAGGTTGGAAGAACACCATGCGATTGAAAAATGCTATAGTTTCTACGTTATTTTTCTCCAAAAACTCGCATTCGGCTCCATATACTTTAACTGACATCCATCGCAGACCTCCATGGTCGGAACTGAACTTGAATTTCAAAATATGAGACCCAAAATAAAACTCGATTTTGATTGGGCCAAATATACTCTGAATTAACAAAAAACGCTTTTGATTGGCCGCGTGACGTGTACGGGTACGCATGCGTGTCATGATTTATGAAGGAGACGCGAGAGACACGCAGTGTTGGGTGAGAGGCAGACGATAATGGCGAGAAATAATGGAAGAAAATTGAAATTTATTTGGAAAAGCTATCTCCGTTCTTATACATTTCTGCTGGTGATGTAATAGATGAAAATTATCTTATAATTAGACGTCTTATTCGAATATGATAATAGATTAGTGGTAGGAATGAACTGTGTAAACGCAATAATACCAATAATATGTATACTGTATATATATATATATATATATATATATATATATATATATGAATAAGTTACGCAGTGTGTTCTTATAATATATCACCGCACCTACAGTGATTTACTTATATATATATATATATATATATATATATATATATATATATATATATATATATATATATATATATATATATATATATATATATCCCTTAGCCAGAATCCCTCAAACCCGGAACTCTCCAATAGCTGGAAAATTCCGAGGATGGGGGATTTTTTCCAGGTTTGAGAGATGATGTAATGGGCAATTTCTGGAACTTCCGAGAAAATTTTTCCGTCACCCGGAAAATTCCGGGGATGGGAGATTTTTTCCGGCATTTAAAGAGTCGTCTCATTACCCGGAAATTTCTCATTCCCGGAAGTGCTCTACACCAATTGTTCCGGCTAACAGGGATATCACTGTACTTGTGTAGTGATATCTGTTATAATACACTGAATAAATTACAGTACAGAAACAGTAAAACCAAATTTGCCAACAATTATGAGAAATTACAACTAATATTTAGTCTCCCCTATACTGTAATATACTGTACTGTACCAGGTGTATCTCACAGAAACTTAGATTTATTTGCTATGGCACTTAGTGTAGTATGTGTCTTCTGTTCGTAGTTTTGCCGGCTAGGTAGCTCATGTGTTCCAGATTTTTTTTTTTTTTTTTTTTTTTCCTGTTTTTTTTTTTGGGAGTAAATTGGACTGAGTGTTTATAACAATGCAGTTGTCGTTGATTCCTCCATGGTCCAGCGTATGGTTAACATAAGGATATGAGTACAGTTCTGTATATGAATCTGGCACAGACAAAATTTCTTGAATAGCTTACACTCCAAGAATGTCAAATTTAATTTGGGGAAATGCAAAGTGTCCTGTACAAGCTGTTGTTACTGAACCTGCCACAATGCAGTACTGTACTGTACACACATGCTTCCATGGTTTGCTTTTTCACATGATAATTATGGACTATAATATACTGATTTAGGTAAAAAATGCAGTCCTAGAGATACTTCAAGGTTAACTTAATGTGAGGAGACCTGACAGTATATATACAGCACAGTACTGTACAGTGTTAGGTTATGACTATAAGGTGTGGTAATAATTTTTTGTAAATTGTGTAATTTTTCTCCACGTCAGGCGGCACTGCCAAGAGCCACAAAGATCGACTTGTCCAACAACCAACTGTCATCCTTGCCGTCCAACTTTGCCCAGACTTTAGGCAACATCACTCACTTGGAATTGGGGTCAAATAAATTAAAAGATCTCCCAACAAATTTCTATAAGCTGCAAAACTTGAAACACCTTGATCTCTACAATAACCAGGTAAGATCACTTGATTACTGTGCTTGTTCTGATACTGTAAAGGTTAATTAGTGACTTATGTTAATAGGGCAGTTTAGGGGTTTAAAGTTAGCATGGGAAATGTGGGAGAAACACTTACTAACTGCCACCCACAGTGACTATCACCTACATGCAGTCGGCGACAACTAAACTACTACTTTTGTAATGGTCCCGTAACTACAAAAAGGGTCCTGTTTTTACTGATACAATACTCTGGTCTTCAACTTCGGAGAAAATATGCACAAAATAATGTCGCCATATTTTGACTGACTGTCAGAAAAGGAAGTCTTGCCTGTTTAGTTGAAGAATATTAAGAGAGTACTGTACCATATATGAAGAAGTATATGATGATGTGTGTTTTTTACAAGCCCATTAGGTTTGTGTGGTTAGACTGCTATGCTTAACAAAATTTTACCATTTTACAGCTGACAGATTTGCCTCTGTCATTCTGCCAACTGCGTAGCCTGAAGTGGTTGGACCTGAAGGGCAACCCCCTTAATCCATCTCTGAGAAAGATAGCTGGAGACTGCCTCAACCAGAAGGAGTGTGAGGCAGCAGCACGCAATATAATTGCACACCTGAAAAAACTACAAAATCAAATGGAGAATGAGAAACAAGAAAAATTAAAAAAAGAGAAAGGTGAGAGCTTCATCGACTGTGCTTGATGTCTGTCTTTACAAGATATAAACAGTACTGTACAGCACTCTCCTCCTGTCCTAAGGATTGCTATTTTGACCCCAGGGCACTCCCAGTTCACCCAACTTAAATGGACAATGAGCTTTACAAGTTGGAAAGATGAATGGCGGTCGAGTGCAGTAGCGGCATAGTATACCGTGTGCTGTATTCAGTTCACACTATCCCTAACATGTAGTCATGTCTATGGGACCCAATTTAAATTTTCACATTCTGTTCATGGTAAACAAAGTGAATCTTACATCTACAGTGGTTCTCAGTGCTTCATATCAATTCCCTGTATAAGTTGATTAATAATTTATTAAGTACTGTATGTCTATTACATAGTAAAAGAACTTAATAACTATGTACTTGCCATGTTTTATGGCCATTCTCCATGCTTGTGTGTGTTAGTCATAATTACCTTGATGGCATGGTGCCCCATTTGCTATCAGGCAAATTTGAAGAGAGTTTTATGGGTGGATACCCTTTCTATCACCAACCCTCTTTTATAAGTGGGAACTGGACATTATAAGTAGGACTTCCAGGTGCTCTCTTACCTTGCAAGACAAGGCCACTACTTTCTGAGGATATATTTTTTCAATTTCTGACAGCTTGACCATGTACAGAACTAAATGATTTTCTCAGGATGTACCCCATAGGCTGGATCTATATATAATGAAAGTATTGTTCATTGTTGCTGAAGTATTAATTAGAAACATAAATTGACAGAAAAGGAAGATGCAAAAGCTCGTGCTGAAGAAGAAAAGCAAGCCAAGAAACGGGCAGAAAAGAAAGCTGCCAGAGAGAAGAGGAAAGCAGAACTGCGAGCTGTGCAGGAGTCTCAGAAGACTGCAGTTAATGGAACAGCTGGCATAGAGAAACAGTACAGTGCTGTGCCAAAACCTGCTCCACCAGCCCTCAAACATAAGAAATCTAAGTCAGGTTTGTTTCACATCACAATGGTTCACTGGCTCAAAGGCTCCAGCTTAATGGTTTCACGTTTGTCTTATTTAATCTTCCCATTTTCCCCCCACTAATTATTTCTCCTGTTTCTGTTCTTCCTTCTATATCTTTTATTCTACTACTGATACAGTACTTGTTATAGTTTATAATTCTATAATACAATTGTCTGTTTCCCACAAAAACACTAATAAACATTCTTCCTAATTTCTCACTTTCCTTCCCTGGAATCTTGCATCAGTTCATCTTTTATTCTCTTATTTCCATTTCCTCTTTGGTATTTGTTTCATCAAGGTTTTTCTCCTTGCTTCTCTTGTCCTAGCCACTGCCTCTTTATTTTGTGCATCACACCATGCACTTGCCCTTCTTTTATATTACAGTACTGGGTAATTACAGGCATTCCCTTATTTATGAAAAGGTTCTATTCCAGAAAAACCTTTCGTAAGTCGATTTTTCATAAATTAGTCGCATTTTCCCAGAGACTCCCATTATAAAAGCTGATATACATTCCTGAGAAGGAAAAATACTTCCCCAAAAGACTTAAAAATATGCCACAAAACATAAGAACATAAAAATGGAGGTAACTGCAGTGGACCTATTGGCCCATACTAGGCAGCCCTTTATTCACCCAACACATATCGCTCATATATCTGTCCAACCTATATTTGAAGCTTCCCAGTGAGCTTGCATTAATGATTGTGTTATGTGACATTACTTGGAAAGCCTTGAATCACATTGATCCCCCATGGCTAATGATACTTTTTATGGGGAATGTACAGTAGTAGGCAGCTACCAAACAGGGTGGTACTAATGCCTGAGAAGATATTGGAAGCATAATGTGTTGTCTAATGGTAGACCCTGCTGCCATATGGCATCACGAAAATTGTGACCAAGTCCCAGGTTGCTGATCTGTCTTTCTGCCTCATTTACACAATTGTAGGGTCTCAATTGTTTCTCTTACATGACAACACAACATACATATAGCATTTCTCACTGTTCTTTTTTTCATTCTTGTATTTATTATTATTATTACCATTAATATTTTATTTTACCTTTTATTATAATTTTATTTACTATGAATTATTATTATTACATTTTCGCCCTAATGTGGGTCAGTGACCTGTGCCCAGGTGGGCTAATCCCCGTAAAAACAAAAAACAAAAACATACTATGTATTTGTATAAATGTGTACTTCACTTATTCCATACCCCGTATACCTTCTATCCATGCCGTTCTTTTCACTTCCTTGTCCTGCTATTTTTTCTTTCATCCCTGAACATAATATAAGAGACACCATATCTTTCTACTTCATTCCTTTTTAACATTTATCTTCTCCAGACCACACCACCATGTAGCATAAGACCAGTTATTCACATTTCATGAAATAGAGTCCCTGGAGTCCACAAGCATTCAGATGAGGGAGAAGAATTAATTCTGATGGACATAACATGTTGGTCTTGTGTCAATTAACCCCACCCCCCTCTCATCACCCGTTATGCAGAATACTTGCTCATCTCGTATTGAAACTCTTGGGATATGTCTATGATCTGTCTTTTATATGCTTGGTGGGATTGTTCAGTAATTTTGTGCACTGCATTAAAATTTCTCATATTATCATTTACTATCAGTTGGTAATATAACTGAAATCAGCAGAACGGATTTGTCATTTGGGGCTTTAATTATGAGGCAACTGTAATTCTACCTTGCCAATCTGTACTATGGAGAATAAAAGCTGTAAATATCTCCGAATGTTTGTGTGTGTGCAAGATTTTGTGATCACAATAATTTAAACAATTTTAGTTTGATAATATAATTAGTATACTGTATTGTTATTGTTTTATACCAGTATGCTATGTGTTTGAGATAGGAGTACAGTTCTGTACTTTATTAATTTAAATAAATTATTTAAAAATTATTACAAGTCGTGTGAAGCTATGGCTGTGGAGTTCTTAAAGCTTTGTACATAAGACTTTGTTTAGTTCTCTGCATCTTTGAATTGCAGCCTTAAGTTACCACCTTTATGTGTAATGGTTTACAGAAGCAAAGATTTGACTTGTATATGTCTTACAGGCGGCTTATCATTCCTGGCGTGGATTAACATACTGATGCTCGTGTGTCTTCTGGGAGTCACAGTTGCTGGTCTGTATGTCTACACTGATGGTGATCTCACGCCCAATGGCATCTCTGCTGCCTTACCACGCATTGTAGAAAATGCCAGTATTCTTATAAGTCTCACTACTGAAGCACTCCATCCAGAAAACTTAACGCGAACTGCTAATTCGGTGGTAGACTCTACATCTGCTGCATGGACTTCACTACAAGAGCTTAGTGGGGATATAAGTATTCACATGACACCGTTTGTTGAGAAGGTTAAAGCAGGGTTCTTTGAGTTGATAGAGTTTGTCCTGTGCTGTTATGATTGGATTGTGAAAAATGTTGACTGGGATTCAGTATATGCAGCATTTACAACCACAGTCAAGTTCTTCTATGAACAGTGGCTGGTGATCTGTGAAGAATTAAGCAAAAACGAGGCACTGATGGCAGTTTGGGCCCCCATTCGGACTCGCACTGCATTTATAGTGGAGTACTTTGAGGTTGTGTTTGCAATTATATGGGGGTATGTAAGCTTTGGTATTGAATATATACAAGAAGAAGGTCCTGGTATATTGTCAGTGGTGAAGGAACAAAGTGCTGCTGCCTTCCACTCTGCCAAACAGTCTATTGAGGGTCTCGTCAATTAAGCCACACTGATTGTTAAGTGCTGTTTAAAAAAAATTATCATTTTGGTTATTGTTAAATCCCTGTGATGTTGAATATATATAAAAAGGGTGAAATTCCCTGTAATTTCGTTTTGCCAAGGTGCTCCATTTATTTTTTTTTGTATTAAAGTGATGTGGTATGGTATCCATGAGGTGGACTGTGCGATTTTACAAATATGGGACAGCTTTAATGTAACTCATGAATGATTGTTCTGTGGAGAAGGTTCGAGTAACTCAGTCACAGCTACTAGGGATACTTCATTCCACGACGCGATAATTTCTATCTAGACGTTAAATTATTTATATGAATATGAATTATTATACTAGAACATCCTTGGAGAACACCATGAAATTGTGTACTGTGCCATGAGTTGCCAAACTTATGTACTGGTTCATTATTATGATGTTTGAAATTTAGTGTCTAAACCTTAAATACCACCATTCAATTATGTAATATGCTGTACAGTATATTGAATTAAGGTGCTGGTTCATCATCATTAAGTTTGTGTGAAAACTTACTGTCATGAAACCTTAAACTGGATCTAATACATCGGTTCACAAAACTCCTTGAAGGTAAGCTATGATTAAGGTGACCAAATTTTTTTTTGCATCTTTTGTGCTGCAATCTTTAAATTTTCTTTGACCTCTCGATTGTTGTTCGAGAATTTGTTTATAAGGAAAAATCATTTGGTCAAGGCTTTTTTGTTGAGTGTTGCATATTTGTATATTATGCATAAACTAAGCATGGTTATTTTATTTGATTTAATCAATTTACTACCCACAACTGTGATGATAATTGTGAGCTCATTCATGGCACCGAGTGTGAGCTCATTCAAGATCAGGCTTTACCAACAATGGCATAGGTTCAGATAATTCTGGAGCTAGTTCATGCCCAGTACTTGCCAGGTGTGGCAAGTGGTGAGGAGGATAAAGTAAAGTAAAATAAGTACAATTATTATATTAAACTGAAAAAGCCACTATATTACAGATGAACTTGATATTCAACTTTAAATGAGATTCGAGATATTTACTATTTATTTTCCCTGAAGATGGTGCCGATGGTTTTTGTTCCGAGAATTTCAGTGTTGCAAAAATAGAGAATTATTTGCCATTTTTATTCGGTAATGATATCGATGCCTAAAATGTTAACACTTGGATTTTTTGGAGGTTTAGGGTCTCGGTTTGTGTAGTACCTGTTTTACATCTAATAAACGTCCTTTGAGTATACAAGTTAATGTTTTATTGAGGGTTTATCCATGGATATGCAAAAGATAACCATCCATTCAATCTTTTGCAGGTCTTCAAACCAGAGTTACATGTATAGAACAGGTGGACAGTGACAAGTTGACAACCAACAGTGCTTCTTATCCTCCAGTGGAACTTGCCTACCACCCTGTAGGAGACAATGATACCTGTTTAGTGATGGTAAATTACCCCTACTGTATGCCATTTATATATTTAAAGTCTTGCAAGTTAAATTTTAAGGAAAGGCACATCAAGTGGGAGTTGATCTGTCATAAATGATGAGAGGATGAGGTTTGTGCACATGGTACAATATTATTAAGCATTGTACTTATTATAACTAGTGTCTAGGTTCAGTAGGTATACATGTAGAGTAGTTTTAAACTATTTCTATGTCTCACCTCTATGAATATACTGTACAGTACTGTAGTTCCAATAACCTTAGCTACTACAATGTGAGATTGTGCAGTACAAATATACTGTAGAGGGTGGACCTAGGATGCACACCTATTGGTGAGGGAGTAGATCTTTGGGTCATTAACAGTCGTTACACCACCTGACCGATCAGCAGCACAGCGTGTGTGGTTATTCAGAGACCCCAACAGTCCTGAAAGTCAGTCCTGGTGGATCGGGATCATTGGAACATTTTGTTAGGAGGGGTACCCATTCTATGGCAGTCCCGATGAATATATAAACTTCATCCTCCAAATTTTGATATACAGTACAGTACATTATTGAGATAGAATACTGTACTGTATATTCAAAACTGATAGGAAATGAGTTTGTTGGTAACGGAAAGACTTGCTTGCATTGGTAACAGCTATAGCACTGATGGACATTACAGGAAATTTGTGTAACCAGTGATTTCATGAAATCACAAACTTTTAGCAAGTTGTATGTAATTACTGTTAGGTTAGGTAATTGCATATAACTTAAAGTTTTAGGGATTTCGTGAAATCACTGGTTACACAAATTCCCTGTAACATATACAAATACAGGTACAGTATAAATAATTACCATCACACCACACAAAAACTTACAAATTCAAACTCACTTCAAGTGTGAATTTTAAATCAGAAACTGCAAATTCTTGAACATTAAGGTCTTTTGATTGTATTGAAGTGCAGACTGTCATATATAATTTATTTAACATCTTGAGGTGATTATATATCACCTTTGGCAGTACAGTAATACAGTACAGAGTAAATAATAAATTTAAAACAGTTGAGATTAATCATGACTTCACTGTCAATTATTGTAAAACTGACTGAAATCACAATTACAATACATTGTAAATTGGGTAATTAATATTCAAGTACAGGTACCAGGTAATTAAACATGATGCACCTTCCAAATGCACTTCCCACACCAAAAAATGCCAAAATTTCAGTTTTTAGTACAGAAATGTTCTCTTGTAGCATCTTCCTGCATATAAGACCTATTGGAGTACATTATCATCAGATAAAGAGGACTGGCTTAAAACTTTAATTAAATAGTCTTTACTTTGGCACTGAAACTTATTTGGCATTGAAAGTTGTATTTGTAGTGAATATCAGAATCCAGGATTAGGATGAAGGGAATCCCAGCATAATGAAAGGTTTACTGCAGGCTGTTAAGACTTGAAGGGATTCACAGTAATCTGAATATCAAATTCATATATGATACCTTCAAACATTAAAACTAATATTTCAACAGTAGTTTCCAAGCCTGTATATCCTCTTACAATTATGAGTATGAGTGAAGCTACAAATAATGCTTGTTGTCTAGATTTACTTTCACAACTACTTGCAACTGGAAGATGTATAGGGCTGTCCGTATGTATCTGGGTACATGTATGTCTTGCTCATATAACTCTTAAGAGGATGTCAATGGCCTTAGAATCTACAGTACTGCCAAGATATAAGTTTTCATCTATCAATGTGGATTCATTTACAATTGTGATTTATATGTTTCTGTCAATCTTTACAAGCAGGCTGTAAAATTGTCATTATCCCGGGATAATCTGTAAACTTGGAAGTGTGTATGCAGAGATGAGGATCCGTCCCCACCTGTTGATAATATAACACAATATTCTGGATGATGCACTGTATAATGATTCTGTATTTTGATGGTGGAAGTTATTTGTGATACTGATGCTATGATAGGCACAACCTTATCATAGTATGGTTCCTTTAACAGTGTCATCCAGGTTCCTTTGTTATCTCCCCCCCCCCAGGGTGCCTTAGGTATTGTACATGATTATATTCACTACAGTTACAGCTTTAAAAACCTAAGAAAAGATATAACTCTTCACCCTACTTATCAGTCTCTTGTTATTTGAGGATGATATACTCCAGAGAGCATTAATACTGAATATGCTCAAGATTAACACATGAAAAATATATATACCTGTAATTCTTGCACCTTTTTTGTTACACTGGTCAAGAAGGCCTTCTGCCAGTCATCTTGCTATGGTGTCAAGTAAGTGCATTGATGGATGCATTTTCAAAGAGTAAGAAGTAAATCAAACCCATTAAAATATATATTTACATTCATTAAAATATATTTCCATCATTTTATGTGGGTTGGATTTACAGAAGTAATACTGTACTCGGATCACTGTTAATTCGTCCATGTACAGTTTTCACAAAGTACTGTAACTTGTAATTATACCGTTTGATAAGAACATTTTCAAATAATTACTGATGGGTGGTGCACTTTCAAAGAGTAACTTGGTAATACTGTGAGGGTGGGCGTGAGCAAGGTGCTGAGGAGTTGGTCTGGGCGCAGCAAGACCAGTGTTTCTGACCCGGATGACCTGTATGGTTATGGCCACACCCCTGGTATCCCCCTGCAAGGGAAACACTATTAATTGAACATCTTTGACTTTGGCAATACAATACACTCACAACCCTGGAATCATAAATCCTAAAATCATAATAAGTGAACGGTGCTACTATAGTTCAGTATATATGGTATGCGGTCTACCTGCAGGATGTTTACAATATAGTATGCGGTCTACCAAGATATTTACACTATAGTAAGCGGTGTACCTCTCAACCAAGTTATGAATTTTCTTAAACAGATTATAAGACTTGGACAATATTTGATTTATTAAACATGTTCCAGTGTTAAATAACTTTTTATTTATTTTTATGGGATGAGGCAGATGAATGGATACAGCAGATGCCTCCTAACATAACAGTTGCTGGTTCAAAACCTGCAGCCAGCTGCAGAATGGGTACCTAACTATACAACTGGGGAAGTGGGAGAGGGCACTGCCAGCCATGATGTCTCCTTGTATACTGAAGACCTAGCTTCAATGTGTTGTATTCACACTGCTCAGAATGGGCAATCAGGGCTAAAGGAGCCCATTAATATATTTTCACATCTAATAAAGTAATTTACTCATTGTGAAACGGGTGCACTACAGACCCGTGCTACACAAGGTTACACTTTACAAGATTAAAAATAAATAAATGCAATACTGTATAGTAAAAACATAAAATAAAAAAGCAAAATAACAATAAGTTATAACACACCTGGCATGGTTGCCCCACAGGCACAAGAGGCTGTCTTATCACCACCACTTGAACAGAATGTACAGCAGTGGAAAATTCCTGTGTGTCGTCGACCAGGTGAAGTTAAGTTTGCTTCTTTGTTAGTGTCCGCAGCGGCCATGCTGCTCACCCCTGATGTTATCGTTAGCTCCAGAGGACTTCCCTGAGGGTATAAATTTCTTCTTAAAACTGTTTCTTCTTTGTGGATATATACAGTACCTGTATGTAAATACAGTACAGTAGATCCCACCCAATCTGTGTGGTTATATTCTCACAGGCTTTGTAAATTATAAAAATTGAGAACTGTAAATCAATTGTGACTATGATAAAAATGGGGTTACATTCAGTGTTAAGAGAACTGTGTAATGAGCTTGCAGAGCCCTTTAAGATCCTGTTTTGCAAATGCCTGGATGAGCAAAAGGTCCCCAATGACTGGAAAATGGCATATGTGAGTCCTATATTCAAGAAGGGCAATCGTAAGAGATGCCAAGATGGAACATCTACTATGAAACAACCTTGTAAAGGACTGCCAACACGGTTTTATGCCTGGGCGATCCTGCTCAACACACTTACTCAAGGTACTGTACTGGATGTTTGGACTTCAATTCTAGAACAAGGCAGAAATATCAACAATATATACAAGGGGCCCCCCAAATTTGCCGGGGTTAGGTTCTCAAAATGGCGGAAAATAGCATTTGCAGACCGGGGGGGTTGTTACACTTTTATTGTGTACAAAGAAATGCATATTCCATTTGTGTTTGCCCTTAGGACAATTATTTCTTTTACCTGTAGTATTGTATGTGTAGGTGTAGACACACACACACACACACACAAATAAATAATAATTGGAAAATACTCTCACAAATAATCAAACAAATTTATTAAAAATGTAAGTCTACCCTCAAGTCCGTTCTCTATTACAGTACTTTATTAAGAGAACGGACTTGAGGGTAGACTGTCACATTTATAATAAATTTGTTTGATTATTTGTGAGAGGATTTTTCAATTATTATTTATTTGTATGTGTTTTGTGTGTGTGTCTACACACACACACATATTTACAATACAGGTAAAGGAAATTACTGTCTCTAAAACAAATGGCTCCCTGTCCTAGCCGCAAAAATTACGGCAACTTGAAAACAACCCACAGACATTCTTGGGTACATCCAGGGTGTCATCCGCGAATAACCGAGAACCGCGAACTTGGGGGCCCCTCTGTACCAAGATTTTGCCAAGGCTGAGAATTAAACTGGAAGGGTACGGGATTTGGGGAAGTGTCCTAGCCTGGATTGGAGCCTCTCTGCATGACCGCAAACAATGCCTGGTGATAAATGGTACGAAATCATCATGTGTACCTGTGACTAGCGGGGTACCACAAGGCAGTGAATTGGGCATTGTTGTTTGTTTGCTTCATAAATGATATGCCAGAAGCTATACACTCCTCCGTACAAATGTTTGCAGACAATGCCAAGTTATTTAGGGAAATTAAGAACCAAACAGACTGTGAAGAGCTACAGAAAGATCTCTGAGCTTCAAGAATGGTCGAAGAAATATCTGGTAAGATTCAATGTCATGAAGTGCAAAAGGATGCACCTGGGTCGCACCAACAGTAAGGAGGTGTGTCACATGTCTCAACAGGTCAAAGAAACTGCATTAATTGAGACCAGATGTGAAAAGAAAAACTCGGTGTGTATGTCAACAATGAACTTAAGTTCTTGGACCATTGTAAGAAGTTGAATCAGGCAACAAAACTAGTAGGTCTTATAAGAAAGTCGTTTATATATATATATATATATATATATATATATGGATGGTCCGTTGCTCATCACAATCTTCAAGAGTGAGGTGCTTCCCTGTCTGGAGTACTGTCACCTCGTTTGGTCCCCGAGGTATGCTAGAGATTGTCAATTGACTGGAAAAACCCAAAGGAGGGCCACCAGACTGGTGCCTGCTCTATGGAACCTCAGTTACCCAGAGAGTGGAGCGCCTGCAACTACAGATGGGCGACCTAATCGAAGGGTATAAACATCTCAGGGGGCACTCAGTCGAATGTACAGGTACATACCTGGAGCTGGCAGATGTCTGCCCCACAAGGGGTCACAGCTCAAGATTGAAGAAGCCACAGGGTACGGTGAGGGCAAACTTTTCTGAGTGAGAATTGTGAACTCGTGGAACAATCTGCCAGTGTTGTGACGGCACCAAGTGTGAGCTCATTCAAGGCCAGACTTGACCAACACTGGAGCAGGTTCCAATATATCCTGGAGCCAGTGCATGCCCAGAACTGTACTTGCCAACAGTGCATCACAGATGTGACTGACTGCCCAAGCGGCTAATGAGACGATCAGTAGCAAAGCGGATAAAGGTAAAGGTACATCTATATATACAGTTTATATATGAGGGGGAGGCATGTGACCATGCCTCCCCATTTTGCTACTGTACTCAACGTCGCATTTTACATGTAACATGATCATAAAAAATAAACATTAAAAAAAGTCTTGAGTAATTGAATCATATGTCAATGGGATGAAGGACTAAAATATGTCCTACTATTCACTGAGGAGAATCTTTAATGGATTATACAGTAATTAGATTTTGCATTACAATAAAAATCATTTCATGTTTTAATTCTACCTTTGTATAAACAAGTATACGTGTATGTCTACATTCTTCAAAACACTTCATAATTTTCTGGTAATAAAAACAAATTATATACAGTACCTGTGCTTTTTTTTTTTTTAGCAAATTTTTTTTCAACTCCCACACACAAGGGGTGGATTAAGCCTCACAAGAAAATGGGTTCCAATAAATGACAAAATTAATATACCTGTAGTACAGAACTTATGGGGTGCATTAACTGACAGAATACAGTTTTTGTCTCCTGTTTTGAGGGTTGTTGGTGAGATGCTGGGGTAACTTGAGTCTATTCAGTTAAAGGGGTACCAAACTTAAACTTTACACATGGGGAAGGGAATGCAGTCGAGTGTAGTGTTGGCTGTGTTACTGTTTTGTGTACTGAAGACTTAGTATACAGTTTGTTGTACCTACACTTTCCCTAACAAATAGTCAAGGCCTATGAAACCCACTTTTTTCTCAAAATTTATAATTAAAATTTAATCTGTGAGAGTTAAAGTTACATACAGTCAACCATTGCTTTACGCGGTCCCACATTCCGCGTTTACGCGGTACCCTGCCGAAACCGGAATGCTCACATTCCGCGGTGCGTGTACCCCTTTATGTGGAGAGCGGCGCGAGCAGGGTGCGCACAAGGTCGCTCAGTCATCAAAACATTACCGAGTTCTTCACCCGCCACCCACCACAGCCGGCCCAAGTCAGTGATAGTGATAATTATAGTGAGGATATGGACTTTGAGGGGTTTGACAAAGAGGCCCTGCAAGCCTCTGTGGTGGATAGTGATACAAGTGATACAGGTGAGGGCCAATAATCTGCCCTCTGCCTCGGAACCAACCCCCCATCCCCGTGTGCCCAGCCATCTTTTCTACTAATGTAAGTGTTAAAAAACCTAATATTATTGATATTTCTCTTAATTATTAATTGTGTGTGCCTACCATCATAAAATTAAGAAGTTATTTTTACTACAACGTAAGTATTGTGTCTGAAAAAGTGGAGTTTGGGGGTCGGCCCGGTCTCTATTTCAATTAATCCCATATGTTATGTTGTTCACTTTACACGGGCCGCCGTGGGTTGAATTAACCGCATAAAGTGAGGGTTCACTGTATATTAAAATAAATGACCTACAGTTGTTTTTACAGCTTATATTGATTTATTAGTTATTGTGAGTGCTAGTCCCTTAAAAATTCTGAAGGGAGTAAATAGAAAAGCAAATTCTACTCAGCTGACCTGCACATGAACACCTTGAATGGTAACATGTAATGCTGCTGCAGTCGGGACAGGGGGGCTAAAGATGACTTCATATGACCCATCCTCACGGTCTCGAACTGAACAGCCACATCTGATGCAAGGATAAGTTGATAAAAGATACCATTCCAAAATCATCCACATATGTTTATTAAAGAATTAACAACTATGACCTAATTCCTTGTCAAACAACAAATGTGATACTGTATACTGTATCATGAATCTTCTAAAGGACTTTGTTTAGTGAGTGACTAAAAGTACCTAAAAATTCTCAATGTTATTTCAGTGTAGATTATTCTGGCTAATACCAGACAATTTTATTCAGCTAAGAGAAACCTCTGCCACTCAATGGGAATACCGGTAACTCGTAATAAATATTATGACCACTTGGTCACTACTGTACATATCTCAGGTGAACATACAGTTACAGTGTATGATTACATACACTTTGGGATTTTAATCAACCTAAATGCCTGTCTCATAATCAACCTAAATGCCTGTCTCATAATCAACCTAAATGCCTGTCTCATAATCAACCTAAATGCCTGTCTCATAATCAACCTAAATGCCTGTCTTTTCTGATCTGATTAATGAATCTGCATATGAGGCACTCCGATTGATAGTGACAAATCAACCAGTAGCGCCCAAATCAGATTCACTATCAATGGGAGCGCCTCATATGAAGGATATGTTTTTTTAAGTGGAGGTTAAGGAAGACGATAACCAACACTTGGTCACCGTTGTTTATTACTTAACAAAAAATCTCATAAGTAGTTGAGAAACTGATTTTGTAAGTCCTTTAATTCTTCATTTATACCAAATGCTCAGCACTTCACTGGGGTTGAAAAATATTATCAGACTCCCTGATGCATTACATTAGACTTACTTAAGTTGTGGTTCTTTATCATGAAGGATGTCAGGCATCAAGAGTGTGGATATATATACTGTCTGGACACAGAATATTAAATCATTGAACTCACATTTACATTGATAGTAAGACTGCCTACACATTATTCTATGCATTATGTTGTGAAACACTTACAAGATGGTCCCATCTCGGGTCAGAACACTGGTAGATACTTCTTCTCCACCGTGAGTTATTGGCTGACCGTCAACGTCCCGTGCTACAACCAGTGCTGACACTTTTGATCCCACGACTAAACTGCTGACATCACATACTGCACAATATGCAAATATGGAAACATATTTAATGAATATATAAGATAACAATTCATTATACAGTATAGTATGTGGAGTGCTATACAATAATTCTTCCTTATGATGGGAGGGATAAGCATTCTGTCTATGAACCAATAGTGTACAGTATAGTGTAGAAATACCCTGTACTGTGCTGTGTAGATATATACTGTACTGTGTCGTGTAGATATGTTGGGCTCAAAGATCGAAAACTAACCACAAAGCATTGAGGTTGTTTGGAAAATAACGAGAAAGCAAAATTTTGCTACAGATTAGGATGGGTTAAGTTTGTTACATTAGGTGAGGTTAGGTTGTATCTATTGGGCAAAACCCAAGATGCAAAATTTCACTTTCTGGTTCTTTGGAAAAAATCCACAATGCATTGTGGTCATTTTTGGTGTTTGAGCCCAACAGATATATACAGTATACTGTACTGTGTTGTGTTGATATATACTGCACAGTACTGTACTGTACAGATATATACTGTACCGTGTAGATATACTGTATATACTGTAATGTACTATACTGTGTAGATATATATACTGTACAATACTGTACTGTGCTATGTAGATATATATACTGTACTGTGTTGTGTAGATATATACAGTGGGGTATGCTATAACGAATCTAATTGGTTCTAGAACCTTGTTCGTTATAGCATTCGTTCGTTATAGGATTAATCCGTTCCAGGCCCCCAAATACAACCACTTAACACTGAAAAATATAATATAAAATTGTAAAAATTGTAAAAAAGTGCATAAATATGCATCTAAACCCTTGAAATAACCAATATCATTAATACTTGTAATAAAAAACAATAAATTAGTAAAAAAAAAAAAAAAAAAAATGTTCGTTGTAGGAGTTTCGTTCGTTATAGCATTCTCAATTTTATAGGTAAAACCGTTCGTTATAGGAATATTCGTAGTAGGATCCGTTCGTTATAGCATACCCCACTGTACTGTACAGTGTAGATATATACTGTATACTGTACTGTGATATATATATATATACTGTATATATATATATATATATATATATATATATATATATATATATATATATATATATATATATATATATATATATATATATATATATATATATATATATATATATATACAGTACATATATATATATACTGTACTGTACTTGTAGGTGTACGTTAATGACACCTTTACCCAAATTTAATTTCATATTAATAAACCATTTTAGAGTACAGTATGTTAGGGGTATCATTTTGCCTCAGTATCTACCTTTATTCTTGTCCAATAGCTTGATACCTGAATTACAGAACCCATGTGTCCTAACCCTCGCCATGCTACCAAAGGTCAGAGGTTATGAAGTAACTACAATATATGAAATGAAACAACAAGACAGAACTACTGTAATGGAGAAATGAAGGAAGTAAGAAATTAAAGGAAAAACCGGTTGAATAGTTTAAAAGTTAACAGCAGGGGGGATAAATTAATAAGAAAAGACTAATAAGAAATCCGTCCCTTTATAAATGGTGACACCGGAAGCGGCCCCCTTTATAACAGTACAGTATACTGTATATGTACACAGTACAGTATCTAATATACTATAGGACTAGCCGTGTGTGTGTCTGTCTGTTCTGGGCAGCCGAAACGGCACAATTGTTTTTCATCAAACTTGGTGGAAAAATCGCAAACAAATTCGTAGAGTGGAACAAACTTGGTCCCATGTCAATGGTTTCTTTAGGAAGGCATTAATTAACAATTTTATTTACAATGAAAAACGATGCAAGTCTACAGACTTGGCGCACCCTAATTAACCATGCAAGTCTACGAACTTGGTGCACCCTCATTCGCTGTACGCTGTCACGAGCGTTCAAACTTTCACAAGGGCACGAAGGGCCCGCGATCACTTGTATATATCTACACAGTACAGTACAGTATATATATATATATCTACACAGTACAAAATATTACAGTATATGTCTACACAGCACAGTACCAGTACTGTATATATATCTACACAGAACAGTGCAGTATACATTTACAGAGCACAGTACTGGTATACATATCTTTACAGCTCTGCACCAATTATAGTATTCTGGTTAACAGGGATACCACTATACTTTAATGAGTTAAATAATTAAGAATATTAATGGTGATAAAAGGATAAATCTACCTGCTGATCTTCTACTTACAAGGTTTCAGCCTTGAGCTTGCAGGATGAGCTGGAGCATCTGCAATCACACCCTGGATGCGATGGCCCCGCACCTTGCCTGCCCGGTGCTCCCGAAGGAGTGCTAACCTCTCCCACCGCAACCAACCCCTCACTTCCTCGCCCAGCAGAGTCTGTTAACAGAAAGCCATAAGCAGAATCTATCAGTAGAATGAGAACAACAGAGATATAAGCAGTGTAAGTAGCTCAGAAAAAAAAAATTGCAAGATATGAAGAGAGTCTATCAGTAGCCCAGAAATACTGTATCAGTAAGATGTGAACAGAGTTTGTCAGTAGCCCAAGAGTATGGATAAGATAAGTGCAATAGACCAAACATACACTTTCATATATTATTACCATGAGACAAAAATTGTGAATCAGGAGAAAGCATTATACCTGAGTCAAAATGGAACAGGATTTCAGTGTAATTTTTCCAAGCAACTGTTCTGGAAGGGACATAGTGTTTTGGAGGAATCACCATGTTTTGGAGGTGGACACAAGGGTCTCAGGTCTCGTCATTATGTAAAATTTTGAGTCAATTACATTTGTAGACCACCTGAAAGACATATACAACCATTAGATGAACTGATTCCTACCTCCAAAACTGCACCCATCTGACAGTTACTGTAATATATAAAAGTACCCTATACTGATATCACACTTTGTTCAATAAAATATACTGTACTCCAAGCTGCCAGTAAGTTATTCACTTTTACAACTGTTAAAGTCTGAGTATGTTTACCTCCTCCTCTGACACGTGACTGAGGGCAGGGTATGTTTCAAAAGTGGCTATTAGCAAATACCAACATGTCAGTATTAATTGATCAATTAATCAGTACAGTATAATACAGTCAGTCTCCGGGTTACGTCCAAGTTCCGTTCCTATAGATGTTCTTAAGTCGAAAATGTACTCAAGTTGAACCACATACTGTACTCTACGTGCATACCATACTTATAGTATACCAATGTTTAAAATCCCACTCCTTATATACATCAAAAAATCACTTAATTTAAGAGAAAAGAAGAAATAGAATGACAAAATAAAGTAAATGAAAATAAAAAAAACAGTCATCAGGTAAATAAAATACTGTAAATTTAAAGTTTAACACTTACATTGAAACCTGGAGCTGGTTTCTCACTTTTTCATGAATCAAGGTTAGACTTACAGGCATATGCTGCTGATTTTGATTATCCACCTTTATCACTGACACTCTTTCCACTTCAATTCTCAATCCACTTCTTTGTTTTGTTATCACAGTTGACTACATTGGTGGAGATCCTTTTAAATGTTCAAGAATTTTGTCTTCGTTTTTAAAATTGTTCTGATTGTTGACCGGCTGAAGCCCAATGCTCTACCAATGACTGATGGCATTTCACCTCTTTCAGAACCTTTGATTACATCAAGTTTCATTTCCATTGTAATTGTTTTCTTTTTCTCGGATGCACTACTCTGAATCAGATTGAGGGAAGGAGTGCTATTTCATCATACCAACAATGAGACTGAGGGAGTAAATATATCTGTCACTGGCTCAAGTGTAACCCTTATTGAATCTGTAGCTGTTTATGAGTTGTTTACAATGTAGAGACACATACATTATAGCCAAAAAAAATAAATAAATAAATCAAATTTCTCAACACGATGTACTGCTGCAATGCTGCATATCCAAGTTTTGGCAACAAACCCAATTTGTGGTGTTTGAAAACCCTGTACTAAAAAAATACAATATTTAATATATGTTTCTAAATACAGTAGAACCCTGGTTTTCCAGCATCTACGACAACTGAAAGGTGCTGGAGAAAGAGATTTTCCGCTTAGTTGAACCTTACTCTTAGGATCTCCCAATAAATCATACAGTGCTGACCTTACAAATTAGTGTCTCACAAAAACAGACTTCTTTTACACTAATTTCACTCTATATAAATTATGTGGCTTAGAAATAAAGAAAATGTAATATAAAACTATAAAATAAGAAAAATGAACACCATGGATGTGTATGTGTGTGGAGGCGGTGGGCTATAGCTGCATCTCGAGGTGATGTCATGGCATACACACAGCACAGCGCAGCAGTCACACGTCTGTGAGTCAGCTGGGTGACTACCTGGCTGAACTGTGTCATGTCGCCCAGAGGATGGTTTGGTGTGGAAGGAGTTAGTTCTGTACATAAAATATGTGCGATTTTATCATATGCCATGTATCGATTTCACTGTTTATCATAGCAATAAATATAGCAACTCATCCCCACTGCATGCAATATTCAAACATACAATTCTAGCTAAATTTGCATGAGTTTTTATAATCATGATTATTTGACTCTGCCAGTTATCCGAACTCCAGAGAACTGGGTCTCTACAGTACATTGATAGAAAAATGAATGGTGTATTTAATGTGAGGCAACAGGTATATAATGAGGCATTGGTGTGGAACAAATGAGCTACAGTAGCTGGAGAGAATGGTGACAACATATTGAAGCCTGTGTTTGCTGTTGGTTCTGGTCAGCCTACAATATAACAAGAAAAAGACTTAAAAAGAGTAATAAAACAATAATCTTCTATATTTCCAAGTAGAAAGTAGTTTTCAGATACCCTTGTACATGTGCTGTTTGTTTGAATAATCCTAATAACAAAAATACTCACCTGTAATCTGCGGGTGACAAGTGGGGCAAGAGCGAGAGCCTCAGCGTCCCCGGCGTGATGAAGGAGATCGTGCGTAAGATCACATCCCTGTCTCAACCATGATGCAGTCTGACCCGCCCTCTGAGATTCTGTCACAATGCCTCGCTGTGCGCGTTCACATGCTTGGCGTACCTATGGTGAGAGTCTTTTTATTGTCTGGCAGAAAATATCCGTACACAGTGAATATCTTTTATGTACTAAGAGTGAACATCGGTAACTTAAGTCCTAGCTAGACAAAGGTACAGTGTAGTATAGTAAAGAGCCTGTGTATCCCCAACATCTGCCAACAGTGCAAAACCAGTCACAAATCATTTAACTAAATAATAAGCTGGCAAAGGATGAAGAGGACAAGTGCAGCAAGTAAAACAGAGAATTTCTTGTAAGTTTGATATAGAAACAGGGAATGCTAAAATACCAAACAACAACCAAAAAAAAGTAAATATCGTGTTACTAAAAATATGAACGAATACAATTGGTCTTAAAGGAGCTAAACATGAAATTAACTTGGAAAAGACAAGGAATACTTGATAAGGTAGTTACTGTACTAAAAATTATAAATGATATCTGTAACTCAAGTTAAAAATCCACTAACACTTCTGGTTTACTTTACATCTAAAGTCTCTCATGAAGTACGGTACTGTACTCTACTGTTCTCTGAGGCTTAGACTTAAGGTACAAGTTCAGTACTCATTACTCAACCTGTCTGAGTAGTGTGTGTCGGTGTTCCTCCAGAGCCATTATGTAGTCATCAATAAATGCATTGACTTGGTCGCTGACAACACGACCTCGTTGCTGCACTCTTGTGGCCGCTCCCGTCAGGTCCTCGACTGTGGTTAAAAGGTCGCTCATTCTGAAGGGGAAGATAGGTTAAAGGTCATTCATTGTGAATTCAAATGAATAAAAGTTATTTAGTGTGAGGAGTTAGACAAGCTCAGGGGTATTTACTATGAGTATTTAAACACATTGAACATTTATTCACGAAGAAAATTTAGACAAGTTAACTGTGAAGAGTGTAACAAATTACTGAGGTCTAAAATGTTAAATATATGTGGAAAAAATCTACATAAACATTTATAGCCCCATGTGATATACAAAGGGGAACTATAGAACAAAAAACAAGGTGTGGGTAACATTATGGTGAATACAATACATGAGTAACACTGTACATGAAGAGCCTGTAAACCTGAATTACCTGGATGAGGCTTGGTCGAGCAACGTGGTGAGCTTCCTGCGTGCTTGTGGTGCCTCCTGGTCAACTGTGACGGTCGGGTGACCACGATGGAGGGTGGCAAGACAAGACGCACACAGTGGTTCATTACACCCGCGGCACCACCACCCGACCTCCCCTTCACCATGGGTCGCGCAGACGAGAGTGTGAGCAACCTCTCGGATGCCTAAATTTCTTGCTTCCTGAGAAATATAGAGAAATGTGATTTAATCCTTACATTATCACAGCCAAGTTGGTATACATATATATGATGACAAAAGTACATATAAAATAGATTTATTAGAACATGTGATAAGGAAACTACTGGTAAAAGTCTTAATCTAGGTCTAAATGAAGAGTTTTATCAGTACAGTAGTTCTTTTTGTAACATCTCTTGACTAAATTTTTTACAGAAAGTTACAAAAAGAACTTGTACAATAACATAGAGTTATACAGCACATCACTGACCCTTTATAAAGCTTCAGCTCTCTGGAAAAGGAAACTGAAGTGCATATTTCTATTTCTGTGTTGAAATAATACTCTGCCTGATCCATAATATATGCCTACAATAGCCAAATGACTGAAAACGTCTAGAGGGCCACCAATCTATTGTTAGTACAGGATATTCAGACACCTGATTTAACAAGAAACGAGACTGGGTAATAGTGGAGCAGATAGCATTCAACCGTGTTTATATAATTCATTCATATTTTCCACAGTTGTTGTTTGGATGATAGTAAGAAAAGTGATACGACAATTATTCCATTGAATTTTAATTTTTTTCTTTATATATGGTCATAAATCACCTGTTGTGGGCAGGGCATGAGAGATAAGGAAAATTAAGTTGTAAAACACATGAAAAACTGATCATATGACAGTAATTTCACATCTCTATATCCTGTGTAGACGAAGAAATTAATTAGTTAATATTAATAGTCTGCTGATAATTCTTCTGTGGCACTGCATGCTTACCTCCAGTCTTTGTTAACTTAAAATAAATGATGGAGCCTCACATCAGGGGTTTTATTACCATTAATATTGACTTGATTGTCTTTTTTTCCATGTTATAAGCTTCACTTTCCATGATTCTTTAGTGTATTGTCTGCACAAATCCCTTTTTTTTTTGCCCACTTAGTTCTTAAATCTATTTTTTTCCTATTCTATGTATAATTGATGGAGAGTCAAATACAGTACAGTACAGTACTGTACTGTAGTTGGATTCAAATCCTATATTAAAGGTTTGGACACATTTCCAATTTCTTGGAGTATAATTGGTTTCTAAGTGATCTGTATGTTTGTATATGTACTTATTATTCTTCCTCAAGGAAGATTGAGGGAGAAAAAAGCCATGTTGTTTTTCAATAGCATTATTATCATGCCGTGTTTGGCATCATATCTTAAGGATGAAGACCATCTCCAAGAGATCATCTGTCAACATGGACTAGTTGACAGAATGTGCAAGTGTTCAAAATGTGCTAGAGAACTGACGGTGAAGAAGAAATATATGTTCCAGTGCAACAAACAATCATATCCCCCCAAAATGTAAAATTATATCATGCCACCGAAGGAAAGTGCTTTCAATGGTATTTGATATCAAAGTAAGTTATTTCTGCTTAATATGCCAGAGGCTTTGCCCCCCTTAAGGTAGTTAGGTATGGTTAGGTAGGTTAGGTTGGTCAGGTCAGGTTCTGGGCATTGTCATCTACATTCTTGTGCTTAGTATCATGCAAGTTGTATATCTCCAGAAATTTGATGCAATTCCAGAAAGTCATTTTGATGCCAAGAACCATCTCCTTCACCATCACCCTAGAACAGGGGTTCTCAACCAGGGGGGAATTTCCCCCCTCAGGTTTTCAGGGGGGGAAAAACTGATACTAATATGGAAAAAATAAAGGATTTTCAGTATTATATGCATATTATTTGGAATGCACTTTTTGAGGCAGACAATCTTGGAAAGGAGGGGGGAATGACATTCTGACATATGGTGAAAGGGGTGCATGGGGCAAACAAGGTTGAGAACCACTGCCCTAGAAGGTTTACTATTGCCCAGTTTGTACAATAAAGGGCAAGGGGCACTTCAAAAGGACATGAGTCAGTTAAATATACATTACATTTATGGAGTTAGTAGATGGTCACCCCACTAGAGGTCACAACCTCAAGCTGTAAACTCTTGGAATAATCTGCCAGAGAACGTTGTGTTAGCAGTATGTGTATCTTAACTTGACTAACACTGGCACATGTTCAGGTACATTCAAGAGTCTATACCCACCCCTTTCTTGCCAATAGTGTGTAACAGAAAATAATGACTGACTACCCAGCCTGCTAGGAAGCTGACTAGTGATTAAAATGATAAAGAAAAGTAAAACACCATAGTATGAACAGGCTGCAAGTGTAAAGAACTAGTACTGTAGTGTATATGATAAATATAGTACAGTATAAGTTAGGTATGATCTGGTAGAAATAACTAGAGTACAGTATGCAGTACTGTACACTGTATTGGAAATTGAAAAATTATGAACCACAAGAATAAAAATAAAAGCAGCCAATATAAATAGAGACATATTTACAACAACAAACCAAACACGTGTACAGTACTTGTAAAGATATGACGGTGTGGTGAGTGGTGCGCCGCTGACGTGTGTGTGCATGGCTGCAAAGTCGACACAGGTTTACAGGGCAGGTATCACAGCGTTCCTCAGCCACTACATCTGTTGGTTAAAAAGTTCAAGAGTATCTTTCTAACTTCCATTTCCATTTTTATTATTATTATGATTATTACTGCTGTAAAGAGAAACTAAATAGTTTAAACTAACACTGTCTTGAAAGATTGTAGTCATCAGGACACTAAGTTCTGAAGTTAAAACTGTTTAAGAGTCAGTGCCCGACACGTTTGGTATTGGAATGTGGGATTTCTTCAATAATGACATAAAAGCTAGACTATGATTGGAGGAAATGCTCAGGGTGTATGCATGGTGTTTGTCCTGATACTCATAAAAATTGTGTCCACTGAAATGTCTACACCTTTAGTAGATGTGATGGTTCATATCTGAATGTTCTCTTCTTTCTATAAGGAAGTTATACTGATCCAGTTGTATAAGAAAATCACCTTTAGTATTCAAACATTCACTTCTTACTTAGCACTCTATGTAGCATATCATCAAATGGTGTCTCAATATATTCAGTCTACTGAAGATCTTAAATTCTGAGAGCAATAATGCCATGACTTGGAAGTTTGATGTTATAAAGGAATTCTTGGCACAGACAAATCATCTGCTGCTGAGCATTTTAATTTTTCTTGAGATGAATATACAGTATAGGTATTATTTGGAGCAGAGGAAGGTTATGTGATTTTACATACATCCTTCTCTTGCTATGTATGGGGGCTGTATTCTAAAAAAAAAAAAAAAAAAGGCCTTCCATAGCAAATCCAAGCAGAGTAAATCCAATGTTACACTGTGAAATGAGAGACTACATTCTTGACCTAATATTTGCAGTTTTACCTCACATATACAAACACAGAACACTTATACTTGAACTGTATATCATTTGAAGCTCCACCACATACAGACATAAAATAAAGTACAGTACAGGTAATCACAAGTATGGAAAGACACTCAATCAATCAAAGTACCATCCTCATACCTGAGGGTTGGCAACCATAGTCTTCCACACTAAACATTTGGGGTGTTTTTTACCAATCCTCCAAATGTTTTGGATCTTTCTGGGGACCCAGTTTTTAATTTAATTTACCCATCCCAGTCTCTGCCATCCCCTGCCAACCACTCAATATCAAATCAGTGAATTATGGTACAGTTTACATCTGCAAGCTGTCCTTATAAGGGAATCCAAGTACAGTATATGTATCTCTTTGCATTCAGAAAACAAACCACACTTATCATTACTGACCATCATGACACAGGTCGCAAAAGACAGTGGTCGAGGATGAGTTGAGAGCCTCGAGAACCAACTGCTTCTGTAGCACATAGTTGAGAGGGAAACACTCGACACCTCCCACAGGAACCTCTGCCTCGTACCCACACTCTGGGCACCACACAACCCAAGTGCCTGAGGGATGATCGTTGTATTTTACAATGTTATCCTTTGAGATAAATGAACTACATAACACTGTTGCATAATTATCAACATACTTTTATATGACCTCACGCTTAATGAACTGTATCTGTCACTTCAACAGTTGTACCTTAATGTACCTGTCACCTCAACAGTTGTACCTTAATGTACCTGTCACCTCAACAGTTGTACCTTCAAGTACCTGTCACCTCAACAGTTGTGCTTTAATGTACCTGTCACCTCAACAGTTGTACCTTAATGTACCTATCACCTCAACAGTTGTGCTTTAATGTACCTGTCACCTCAACAGTTGTACCTTCAAGTACCTGTCACCTCAACAGTTGTACCTTAATGTACCTGTCACCTCAACAGTTGTGCTTTAATGTACCTGTCACCTCAACAGTTGTACCTTAATGTACCTGTCACCTCAACAGTTGTACCTTAAACCTGTCACCTGTCACCTCAACAGTTGTACCTTAATGTACCTGTCACCTCAACAGTTGTACCTTCAAGTACCTGTCACCTCAACAGTTGTGCTTCAATGTACCTGTCACCTCAACAGTTGTACCTTAATGTACCTGTCACCTCAACAGTTGTACCTTAATGTACCTGTCACCTCAACAGTTGTACCTTAATGTATCTGTCACCTCAACAGTTGTGCTTTAATGTACCTGTCACCTCAACAGTTGTACCTTAATGTACCTGTCACCTCAACAGTTGTACCTTCTTGTACCTGTCACCTCAACAGTTGTACCTTAATGTACCTGTCACCTCAACAGTTGTACCTTCAAGTACCTGTCACCTCAACAGTTGTACCTTAATGTACCTGTCACCTCAACAGTTGTGCTTTAATGTACCTGTCACCTCAACAGTTGTACCTTCAAGTACCTGTCACCTCAACAGTTGTACCTTAATGTACCTGTCACCTCAACAGTTGTACCTTAATGTACCTGTCACCTCAAAAGGTACATGAAAGAAAGTCAGCAACAAAATGAAGAACTAGACTATACTGTATGATGAGCTTGAAGAGTTTTTTTGTAATAGGAAAGAATGATAAACAATTCTCACTCACCTTTACTCTTCTGAATGCTTTCACAACTAGAGGACTGTTCGCTCGATCTTGTCCTAGAGGAACACCTAGAATCTATCGTACTAGATGGAGACAGCGCATCATCCTCGCTACATACTGGAGGTGTGGGCTTGCTGAGAGTGTTACCTTCACTTGGTGTGGGCGTTATGGTCACCTTAGGGGTCGGATTGTTATTACATGAGGAGTTTGGGGAAAGGTTTGTCAGCAGCTCAATAACAGATTCCAAGTCGGTGGAAGCCGTCCACTGCTGCTTTTGCTCTCTATGACTGTGCTGGTTTCCCCGAGGTAACTCTTCTTGGTTTGCTGCAGAATTTGATTAAGAGCTTAAATATTAATACATTTATTTTAATGGAGATAAATACTGATACACCAAAATATGATACAGTACTGCATAACATTGCTAAAACATGACAACACTAAACTTATACAGTACAATGTTATTCAAAGTTATGAGAAAAATTACCTTTATACTCTGCAGTAGCTATTTAATAACAGCAAAACACAGTTACATGACATTCAAAGGTAATTAATAAGCTTTGCATTGGTGGAGGCGACAGTTAACTGTATAACTTACTTATGGAATTACACCAAAATATCTGGAGATGCTATTTGCATGACACTAAACATGAGAATGGAAATGATAATGCATAGAACCAAACAGAACCTGACCTAACCAACCTAACCTGCGCCCCCGGCATATTACACAGGAAGAGCTTACCAATGAAAGCACTTTTCTCAGTGACATGGTATAATTTTACATTATTTGTGGACATAATATGAAGGGTTGTTACACTGATACACATATTTCTTCTGAACTGTCCTGCCATCTAGTCCATGTTGACAGATGAGCTCTTGGAGACTGTCTACATTCTCCACAAGCACAGATAAATTGCAATACAATATACTGAACGGGGGCAGATCCAGCAATATCAATATAGATGCTGCAATGGAATATCTACTACAAAACAACCTTGTAAAGGATTGCCAACACAGTTTTATGCCGGGGCACTCCTGCTTAACACAATTACTCAATGTATTGGATAATTGGACCCATATTCTGGAATGGGGTGGTAATATAGACAATATTTACCTAGATTTTGCCAAGGCTTTCGACAGTGTACCCCATGAAAGGCTGAAAATCAAACTGGAAGGGTACAGAATTCGAGGAAATGTCCAAGCGTGGATAGAAGACTTTCTTCATGACCGCAAACAGTGTGTGGTGATTAATGGCACGAAATCGTCATCCGTACCTGTCACAAGCGGGGTACCACAGGGCAGTGTATTGGGCCAGCTGTTGTTTGTTTGTTTGTTTCATAAATGACATGCCTGACGCTGTACACTCCTCCATACAAATGTTTGCCAATGATGCCAAGTTATTTCGGGAAATCAACAACCAAGCTGACTGTGAAGAGCTGCAGAAGGACCTCTGTAAGCTCTAAGAATGGTCGAAGAAATGGCTGCTGAGATTCGCAGTCCGACCGTCCGAGTGTAAACATTTAAAAAAAAAATTGAGAAAATTTAATTCTTTTCTTTTACTCCACTTTTACCCTCAGAAATGTGAGAAATAATTATACCTTGACACTTCAACAAAGTTGCATAAATTTTTACAGGTGGACAACCATGTCTTAAAATTGTCTAAAACATCGGAAAACACATTGCTCAACAAAATATCTATGGTTGTCCACTTGTAAAAATTTACCAAAGTTACTTTCATTGGCACCAGATATCAAGATAAGTACTTTGTTTAATATGGCGGGTGGTCTAATGGCCTGGGTAAATATTATTATTATGATGATGATGATGATGATGATGATGATGATGATAATAATAATAATAATAATAATAATAATAATAATAATAATAATAATAATAATTTAATAATAATAATAATAATAATAATAATAATAATAATAATAATAATAATAATAATAATAATAATAAATAAATAAAAATAGATAAAATTATAAAAAAAATAATAACCATATAAAAACAAAAACGAAACAATAAAATTAATCAAGAGTGAGGTTAGGTCAGGGGTAAATATTTAGAAGTTGCCAACACTTACTTATATATATAGTATTATATAGTGAGAAAGGGAAGAACTAAAAATAATTTATTCTATAGCATTTCCGTCGGATATTTATATTGTTCGAGTATTTTAACCGATAAAGTTACCTCTTTTTCTTTAACCTCTTCACCACTGGTCGGCTCGTTAGCCGCTTGGGCGGTCGGTCACGTCTTTGATACGCACTGTTGGCAAGTACTGGCCATGTACTGGCTCCTGAATGTATTTGTACCTGCTCCAGTGTTGGTCAAGTCTGGTCTTGAATGAGCTAACACTGGGTGCCGTCACAACGCTCTCCAGCAGGTTATTTCAAGAGCAAAACAATTCTTAATCCGAAAAAGTTACCCCTCGCAGTTTTCTGGACTTGTGGCTTCCACCTTGAGCTGTGACCCCGTGTGGCCCTGTGGGACGGACGTCCGGCAGCTACAGGTATGTGTATACATTCGACCGAGTAGTTTAAAGTGGGCAGAGCTTTGAAGTAGAGGGATAATTTGGGGTAAAATAAAAAACACACTAAACAAACTTTTGAAAACCTGACCTAACGTTTCTTAGCCTTTAAAAATCCTAAAACTATAACAAGGTTTCGTTATTCGTGTTTAGTAGGTGATGGTGTTTTCTGTTTTTAATGTTATTTTCAGTGTTCTGATGAGGAGGGATCCATAAACTCGAAAGTGAATCTTAAAATTTTTACATGTTAGGAAAGGTTAGGTTAGTTTGCCTCTATTTCTATGCCCTACCCACTTGAACAACTAATGTTGCGGGTAATTTTATGTTGAAATACTCGAAAAATATAAATTTCCGACGGAATTGTTATAGAATATATTATTTTTAGTGTTTTCTCTTTCTCCCTATATAAGACTCAATATACAGGGTACACAGTAAGTAGGTGTTGGCAAATTCTAAATATTAACTAAAATGAACGATCGAGCAACTCTTTTTGGTGGTTGGTAGTGATGTTTTCAGGCATTACCCATGTATTAAATGGTAATTAACACTACTGTAATTACTATTTAAATTTTTGGATAAATAAAGAACAGATTTACGTATAATTAGGTTATTAATAGGTTTGGGGAAATATATAAACAAATAGATACATAAAGATGGAGATAGATGGGAAATAAGGCTGATTTAATGAATGAGAGAGAGAGAGAGAGAGAGACGATATATTTAGCAGAGTAACAAAGTATAAGAGGAGATACCATTAATGCCTGGCTGACTATTAGTGTCAGTTGTAGTAGTAATAGCAGTAGTAGTTGTGGTGTTGGTGTGTTGGTCCCTGGAAGTTGTGGTGCTACTGACGCTGCTACTGACGCTACTGACACTGCCGAGTGACAGGTGAGTGCTACTGCTGCCCTCCCCATTCCAGTGTCTACTCAGCAGACCACCGTTGTAGGTCATAGTGGGTGGTGTGGGTGAGGTAGCACAGGTAGTGGGTGCAGTAGAGAGGACAAGTGAGCCCCCTCCTTCATGCTCCTGTGACGCCCTTCTGCTGTTACTCCTTGGTGTGGGTGTGGGCGTGATCTGGCTTTTGTCTGTGGCACTGGGGTATGTGGACGAGCCATTCTGAGCGGGGTTTGAAGGCGTAGGGGTGATATGTGTGGCGCGGGCGTGTAGACAGGGCGTGCAGACGGTGTGGAGGCAGGGTAGAAGGCGTGGCTCTACCCAGCGACGTCCACACGCGCCACACTCACTCATCCTGCCAAGAAAATAGTCGAGATAGAGAGATACTGCAGATCGATCGACATTGTTCCGAAAGATTGTCTTACAGGTTCACACTAGTTCAGCATTTATAAAGACAGTACAGATATAGAAACAATGGTAAATAATAAGCTTTTTTTTTCATTGGGGATATTTATCTTTTGGGAGAAACTGTTAATATACTTACATGTATAGTACAGTACTCATAAATCTACCTATATTATATAAAATACAGGTGTATACTTAACAATACTTAATATACTTAGTTGTGAATTAAAAGTACGAGGCAAGTGTTTTATGTACAGTGCAGGGCATAAGTGTCCAAATGCCTTACAAGTTACTACAACAACAAGATGGTTAATATATATAAAAAAAATTAAGAAATAGAAAAACCAAGAACCCAGAATCTAAGCTAAATCAATCCTGACTCGACCCAAAACTACTTGACGTTAGGTTAAGTTAGCCTAGTCTTTTTAATATAATAATGTTGATGGTGTAATGTTCCTGTTCGAGGTATATTACTAACACAGGCCATCTTGCCTACCTAAAATTGAAAACACAACCACAAAAATCGCGAATATATATCACATTAAAATTTACATTCACAAAGACTCACACGGTGGAGCGTTTTTTTTTTAAAGGTGAGTTAGATGCATTTTTATATTAAGAGTGTCTACACCCAACACAGCCTGTCTACACCCAGTCTCCACCCAATGCAACCTGTCTACACCTAACACAGCCTGTCTACACCCAGTCTCCACCCAACACAACCTGTCTACACCCAACACCCAACCTGTCTACACCCAACACCCAGCCTGTCTACACTCAACACCCAGTATGTCTACATCCAACACCCAGCCTGTCTACACTCAACACCCAGTATGTCTACATCCAACACTCAGTCTGTCTACACCCAACACCCAGTCTGTCTAATATACGGTGTGGCACCTCGACAATTGCCTGCATTAAAGCTTTATTGAGGTTCTCCTGCCCTCTATTCTCTCTCTCTCTTTCTCTCTTACTCTACAGTTGCTCTCTCTCTCTCTCTCTCTCTCTCTCTCTCTCTCACATGGATGCTAAATACAATGGGAAAAATAATTGAAAAAAAAAAGTATTTCTCGTTAATCTGGACAAGTAATTTTTCTTAATGTTTCAGTGTAGATAAAACAGTTTCAACCCATATACTTCACAGCCCATGACAAATAACGAGCCTAAAATATCACGTTCTTAAGTTAATAATTATGAGGGCATGATAAACATACTACTTACGAGCCTAGAATATTGTGTTTGTGAGTAAGGTAAGGTAAGGTTAGTTGAGCTTAGGTTAACTTGGTTTAAGATAGGTTACATTAGTGTATCCTAAATTATCTTAAGTAAGATTATCTCGAGTTAGGTCGGGTTAGGTTAATTTACTTCAGGTTAAGTTTAACAATTACTAACCAAACACAACACGTAACCACAACAACCATTCACATTAAGTATTAAAAGCCTAATATTAAACAGTCCATCTCCCAGGTAAAATTTTCTCACAAAGGTCAAAGTTCACTTCCACTTGGCTCTCTACCTGGTCACAACCCTCCCTCAGGTATTTACCTTCCACTTCCTACCTAACTCAATGGTCAATATGGCGACCAGGCTGTACTGAGACTCTACCGATAACAAAAGACTCGTTTACTGCTAATCACCAATTACTGTCAAGAATAATGAAGGATTGTGGGGGAAATTAGCGAACAGGTAAGTGTCACACACCTGTTGTACTCTGTGTGTGTGTGTGTGTGTGTGTGTGTGTGTGTGTGTGTTAATTAGCCACACATAATCGCGAGACATCATTATTATTATCAACATCCCCACAACACCTGTAATCTACCTGTATATGTCCCCACAACACCTGTAATCTACCTGTATATGCTCTTAGTGAACCGACCCTCCCTATATTGAACAAATGAACCACCAGAGCAGAGAATGTACATCTGTCTGTCTGTCTGTTAAGGCAAGTGAGACAGACAGACAGACAGCAGAAGGTAGACGTGAGACAGGTGAGGTAGAGAGAAGCAAGTGTTAAAGAGGAGGGAACAGCACTATGTAACATAACAGGTGTTTGTGAGACGAGAGAATTACATCCATGTGTAGACGGGCCATGACAGGTGTGTGTGTGTGTAAGGACGAAGTTTATAGTATCATTCAACCATATACACATCTTTATCACAACACACACACACACACACACACACACACACACACACACACACACACACACACACACACACACACACACACACCTTGTCAATTCATTCCTAAGACCACCTGTAGGTTGTTTACAAAATCCCTTGATGTTTGTGTTTACATATTCAACATAATCTAAACAACCACCATAAACAAACATAACTAAATGTAAACAAACTCACATACACCTAAATTCACCTTTATTTAGACTTGCTAACAAAACCTAACCAAACCTGACCTAACCTGACCTAACCAAACCTGACCTAACCAAACCTGACCTAACCAAACCTGACCTAACCAAACCCGACCTACCTGACCTAACCAAACCCGACCAAACCTGCCAAACCTGTAACCAACCTAACCCACCTAACCCTGACCTAACCTGACCTAACCAACCTAACCTAACCAACCTGACCTAGCAAACCTGACCTAACCTGACCTAACCAACCTGAACCTGACCTAACCTGACCTAACCTAACCTAACCTAACCTAACCAAACCTGACCTAACCACCTGACCTAACCAAACCTGACCTAACCTGACCTAACTGACCTAAACCTAATAAGAGTTTCATCTACTAACGAGACTATGCATACTTGTGAGACGTGCCCTAGAGAGAGAGTTTACATCGATAAGGTGTGTTGTCAAGTGGGCGCAGGGAGACGTGGTGTGTAAATATAGTCAGGGAGGAAGGGAGGACCAGGAGGAGTCAGGGAGGGAGTCAGGTAGGGAGGTCAGGGAGGAAGGGAGTCAGGGAGGATAGGGAGGGAGTCAGGGGACCAGGGAGGAAGGGGGAGGAGGTCGGGGAGGAAGGGAGGAGGTCAGGGAGGAAGGGTCAGGGAGGAAGGAGGACCAGGGAGGAAGGAAGAAAGGAATCTGAGAGGATGAGAGTCAGGGAGGAGTCAGGGAGGGGAGTCAGGAGGGAGTCAGGAGGAGAAATGTGATAGTGGAGGAAGTATTCACTCGCCCGCATCAGCATGAAGGTTCCATTCCCGACAGCATTGTGAACCAAGATACTGCTGTCTGTCTCACCTCCCCACCCACCTGTCCCACCCACCTGTCTCAACTCCCACCTGTCTCTCCCACCCACCTGTCTCACCTCCCACCCACCTGTCTCACCTCCCACCCATCTGTCACCTCCCACCCACCTGTCTCACGTCCCACCCCCTGTCTCTCCTTCCACCCACCTGTCTCTCGTCCCGCCCACCTGTCTCACCTCCCACCCACCTGTCTCACCTCCCACACCTCTCACCTCCACCCACCTGTCTCTCCTCCCACCCACCTGTCTCACTTCCCCCCACCTGTCTCGTCCCACCCACCTGTCTCTCGTCCCGCCCACCTGTCTCATCTCCCACCCACCTGTCTGTCGTCCAACCCACCTATCTCACCTCCCACCCACCTGTTTCTCCTCCCACCCACCTGTCTCAATTCCCGCCCACCTGTCTCGTCCCACCCACCTGTCTCTCCTCCCGCCCACCTGTCTCACCTCCCACCCACCTGTCTGTCGTCCCACCCACCTGTCTCACGTCCCACCCACCTGTCTCTCTCCCACCACCTAGAAGGAGAAGGCGGAGAGAGAGAGAGAGAGAGAGAGAGAGAGAGAGAGAGAGAGAGAGAGAGAGGTCATGTGGGTGATTCATTCAACAGGAAATTAATTAAATGTCGCTCACACACACACACACACACACACACACACACACACACACACACACACACAAGAACTCATCGACTTTAATAACCAGACCAAGTTTCAAGTCCACACCGTTCATCACTGTAAGATACATAACAAAACATACTGTGGTGGTGGTGGTGGTGGTGGCGGCAGTGGTGGTGGTGGTGGTGGTGGTGGTGGTGGTGGCAGTGGTGGTGGTGGTGGTGGTGCTGATGGAGGGGCAATGTTGTAGTGGAGGAAAGGAGAACTGTGGTGGAGGGAGGAGTTGTGGAGGGAAGGAGGGTAGTCGTGGTAGAGGGGAGGAGAGGGGGGAAGGAGGCAGCAACACCACCACCACTACCACAACGCACCACAGTCAAGATATGGTTGTCAGCGTTGAGTTATTTTTACCAAGAGGTGTGCCGTGTTGGCCTTGGCCCAGAACTTAATGGTGCTGAGGAATTATTAGTATTATCATTATTAGGTGTGCTGCAGCCGCTCACACACACACACACACACACACACACACACACACATCAATCTAGTTAAGGTAAAGTCTCAGTGTAAATTCGACACCATTACAGATTCTGTGGTCTGGACTTACGATCGATCCTTTGAGATTCCCGACGACGTCACAAGGCATAACTAACCTTGGTAACACTGTATGGATATTATAGGTCTGTGTACTGTTCTTATCTGTACGCATTCTTTGTTGGCAACACTTACTTCTGAGAGAGAGAGAGAGAGAGAGAGAGAGAGAGAGAGAGAGAGAGATCGTTCATTCATAATAAACGCTACAGGGTTAAAGAAACAAAGGCGTAAGACTCGACAAACAAAAATAACAAAAGGGACACAAGAATAGCAAGAATAAAACGGAACCACAAATAAACTAAAATAAATAACTCCAAGAATTCAAAACAATAACATTCTGGACGAAAATAACACATTTCAGCCTACAATAACAGCAGACACGAAATAAAGATAACACGAGAACAATCACAAAACCACACGAGAATAATAACAAATGAAAGAGAGAGAGAGAGAGAGAAAGAGAGAGAGAGAGAGAGAGAGAGAGAGAGAGAGAGAGCGTTGTTGTGTAGCGATAGTATCACTCTACACATATACAGTTGTTTGTTTTTCCGTATTTTTCTAAGGTTATAAGGAAAGTGTTTTGTGAAGATGTGTTAACTGTTAGTCTAATGGACGGTGGAAGGCGGGTGAGGGATAGATAGAAGGGGATACATACATACATACATACATACATACATACATACATACAACCAATTAGGCGACAAATATAACTCAGGTATTTATTTGTTTTTCGAACCAAAGTGAACAGTGACATCATCACCCAACGTTCATATAAAGAAAATCGTCAACAATCAAGAAAAAATAAAGTTTATGAAATAAAATATTAAAAAGATTCAATAAGAACTAACAAGCTACAAAAAAAAAAGTGTGATAAAAATAATTTTTCTTCCGTCAATTCTAAAATAAACTTCCCGCCAATTCCAATATTGATTTTTTTTTATTCCCTCGTGAGTGAATGACAGCTCACGAATGGTCAACACGGCGCCAAGAAATATATGTTGGAGTAACGTAATGAATTTTGTTTTGTTATTTCACATATAACCTTTGTCAACTTTCCTAGGCAAGAAGTATAATTAATTTTACACTATAACATCGTCTGGTAGTTGCGATTTGTCCCAACCTAACATAGTCTTGTGTAACTACTAGGGCATAATATAACATAACCTAACCTAATGTAACGTAGTCTAACATTAAGCTAATTTAATCTAACCTAAATACAGCGTAGCCTAACACATCCCCACACACCCACACACCCACCCACACACACCCACACACACACACCCACACACACACACACACCCACACACACCCACACACACACACACACACCCACACACACACACACACACTCACCTCTTACACTTCCTGGGTGAATCTTCCAAAGCCTCCATCTTGTTTTCCTCTCCCAGTATGTCTTCCTTTCTCTTCTTCCTCTTCCTCTTGATGCCCTCCAGAGTTCCTCCTGCTGTTCGGGGCTTGAAGGCGACGCTACCTCCCGCCTCCAGTTGCAACTCCAAGTTCTTTATGATAGCCGTCAGGAAGTGGTCCAACTCCTGGATGGATGCCTTCGTTGGTAGTCTCGTGGGCAGTTCCTGTGAGCTGGGAGCCTTGCTGAGTCCTGTTTCCTGAGAACTGGGAGCTTTAGACAGCTCCTGGCAGCTCAAAGTCTTGGAAAATAGAAGATCCTGTGAGTCGTGGGTAGTCTTGGAAAGTTCCTGTGAGCTGGGAGTCCTGGAGTGCTTCTGTGTGCTGGGTGTCCTAGTGAGCAGTACCTCCTTTGAGCTGGGAGTTCTCGACAGAAGAGGACCCATCTTGTATATGTTGAACACCTCGCTGTCAAAGCTCTGGCCGGTGTGTTTCAGGATGGGTCGAATTCTACTCTCAACTCGAGGAAGAGTTTGTGTCTTCGCCGCTACAGAAGGTGAACTTTCCCGAGATCTTGTCCCGCCCTTACTGCTCACACACCGTCTTATCGTCGCCTCCTTCACCTCACCTATGTCTTCGTCGTTCTTATCAAGATTCACGTTGTCCATGTCAGCTCTGCCTTTTCTTCTGTCGCCTCGTTCTACATCTAAGTCATTCTGTCTCCTGAAGTGGATCGACGTCGTCGCCTCCCCCCGGGTAGTCTTGGGGGTGCCTCTGAGGCCTCTGGAATTCTGGCGGGTGATGCAGGAAGGTGAGTCATGAGACACAAGGGCTTCCTCACTCCCCCCAGCACCGTCTACCTGGTTAATGTGTTCCGGGTGTTTGTAGGGGTCGGGGGAGTCAGGTCTACACTCCCTGATAACATCCACGTTGGCATAATGGCAGCAGTCCTCCCCCGGTTGCTCCTCACGGTGTGTATAGTGCCGCTGGGAGCCACTGCTCACCCGACGCAAGTTTCCGCTGCCATATCTGGATTTGAATTCCATCTCAGAATCCGTAGAGTCGCTGCAGGACTCCGTGGAGCCCATCCTGGGGTCCTTCTGGTCTAATGGACTAAGATTATACACCTTGATCACTCTCTTCCTCTTAAGGCCAGACTTTTGCAGGTCGGCGCTGGATGGCGGTGGCATCATCTCTCGCTCCGTGAATTCCGCGCACCAACTCTGCCGCTTCTCGTGTCCCCGCAGCAGTAGATCGTGGGTGGATAAGATGTCCTCACTGGCTGATCGTCGTTCCTTCATGGGCGGCGGTGTCGGTGGCACCTCGCTATCGCTGACTTCGTCGTGTGCTACGGATGACGAGGGCGGCGACTTATCCAGCAAGTCGTCCTCGCTCTTAGATAACCTGTTGCCGAATATCCTCTTAAAGAAGTTGGGTTTCTTTGTATTCTCGCCTTCCTCGAACGACTTGGAGGTTCTCATGGCATTGAAGAGCCCCGAGGCTGGCTTCTTGGTCTTGACTGACCTGAGGTGCTTGATGTGGGCTTCTCTGCTCGTCAGGTTTTCCATGCCGTCGTCCACCCTCTCGTACTTGGCCTGCAGTTCGTCCAGCCTCTTGTGTAGACTGTCACTGCGACACACCAGCTCCAACAGGTCCAAGTCTTGTTCCAGGGATTGTGCCTGAGTGTCATGGATAGTCACCCGTTTCCTGTGATCTTGGAGCGAGGACGGTAGTAGAGGATAGTAGGCTGGGTGGTGGTCGCTGGCCGAGGCGGGGCGCTCTGGACGACCACCATCCCGACACTTCTTGTCTACTTTAAACACTTTAGAAAACATCTTCACCTGTGTCAGTCAGCTCTATGTTACCTGACCTGGTTTGACTCACTCACTGACGGAGAACCGCTCAGAGCCACGCAGGTTGAGCCATAAAAGTCATCTCACACCCCTGGTCGAGTCTCAACACATAAATGCTTCTCATTTTCCTTAATAAATAATATTTTGAATTGTATGTACATTTCTACCCTAAACTTAACTATTGTAAATACATTATGTATAACTGTTGTATACATGGTGTCAGGGCCTCAGGGTAATGAATCACCCTCTCGTGGTCTTGTCATGTTTCCCTACCGTTCAACACCGTTTTGATGCATCGTTAATTTCCTCGTTAACCACACTTCTTCCTCTTCTCCTTCACTGATCATTCACCATTTTTCTCCCAATCATTCATTACTTCAAAGAACATTTTGCTGTATTTTCCCATCATCATTATTCTTCATTTATTTCTCATTAACCACAGTTCTCCATTTTCTTAATCCCTGTTCTACGTTTTCCATTCAATAACCATAAAATTCCATTGGCATTAACCATTGTTGTCTAGTCGATGATACCCGTTTTGTACTCTGATAAACACGAAGTATTTTCTCCTGTAACAAAATACAGAAAGATTTACGAGTTATTTCTCATTTACGTACACAGCACCTCGTGGAAAGGTCAATATTTGTCCTAGAAGAATAAAGTATTTTCTAAGTGATTAATAATACATGTAAAGTATCTATCTACATGTTAGTGATGATGTATATAATGTATTTTATTTATTTAAGTGATAATGTATGGAATTATTCAAGTGGCAACTCGGTTAAATAAATTATTATTACTATCTATCTATCTGTTTATTTCTATCTGTCTATATATATCCACCAACTGCATCTATGTAGCTATCCATCTATCCATCTATCCACTCTAATTACATCTACCCAAGTGCAGGAGAAGGTGTTAACATGCTTGGCTTGAGGAGGCGAAGGTGTGGCTGCCAACTACCAGAGCCAACAACAGAGCTCACCAGTAACACTTGGCAGAACACACGCTTTTGAGGGTACCCAAGACTGCTTAACTAGATAGATAGATAGATAGATAGATAGATAGATAGATAGATTGTATACTGGTAAGTGAGAGTGAGAGAGAGAGAGAGAGAGAGAGAGAGAGAGAGAGAGAGAGAGAGGCGTGTTTGTGTTGGAGGTGGACCACTTGTCAACAGCCACCACTGACATGACCGTCTCAGGGGAGGAGGGAGAGCAGGATAAAGGGAGGAAGAGGAGGAGAGAAGATAAAGAGAGGGAGAGGAAGATAAGGGGAAGAAGAGGAGAAAAGAAGGAAGGAAGGAAGGGAAGGAAGACCCAGGATGAGAAAGAGGACAGGAACGTGAGAGATGAAACACCACATCTGTAAACCCTTTAATTTTTTTTTATCTCAATGTCTTGTCTTTGTATAGGCCTCTCTCTCTCTCTCTCTCCCTCTCTCTCCCTCTCTCTCTCTCTCTCTCTCTCTCTCTCTCTCTCTCTCATAAAAACTCAAGACTCAACAAGTGTTTGGCGGTAATGGTCCTGAAGCTCCCTACCGTTGCCACAAAACACACACACACACACACACACACACCACACACTGACCCTTTCGACTCTCACTGACCATCACCACGGCCTCATCTGCAAATTTGGTAAGAAGCTTCTACACCATCCCCGACACCGGCCCCTACTACCACCTGAGATCCCCTGTCCGAGAATTGCTGTTCGACACCACAACCGCATCCAGCCCATACGTGCACGAACTGATCGCTATAAGAACAGCCCAGTCCCAACCATTGTAAAAATTATCAATAACATGTAATAAATCAGTGTATTCACTCCCAGTAAACACTGCTCCCTACACTGTCACTATGTTGAAATGAACTGTATCTTGAGCTGATCCCCATCTAAGTTACTATATGTCTTATTTGTGTCACTTATGTCACTTGTATATTATTTGTAATTCGTAACCCATTCCCCAAATATGTAACTGTATATTTTCAGCCTTCTGGCTGCCAAGCTCTTTCAATAAACCGTTAATTATTATTATTATTATTACAATGGTGACTTAATTTCATACGGCTATTACAACATGTTTTTTATTTGTTTGTTTGTTTGTTTGTCTGTCAGTTTGTTTGTTTGTCTGTCAGTTTGTTTGTTTGTCTGTCTGTTTGTTTGTTTGTTATCTTATTTGTAATATGTTTCTGAGTAATTATACATTATTTATTTTATTTCACTTCATTAGAATTATCTCACTTTTTCTCTCACTTAGTTCGAGTTATCTCACTTTTCTCTCACTTCTTCATTATCTCACTTTTTCTCTCACTTAATTATCTCACTTCTCCATCATTCTATCTCACTGTTCCTCCTCCTTCAAGTTAACTATTTGACATGGATCCTAGAGGAGTCCTGTGGGAGTCCTAGAAGGTCGCGGCGGGGGTCCCTGGGAGTGCCACAGAGAGCGGGCCGAACACAGCTCACCACCACCGACCCCTGGCAGTGCCAAGTAGTGACTGAGGCAGCAGTGCCACCACCAACCTGGCACCCCTCCCTCCCTCCTCTCACCTACTTACCTTCCCTCCCCCGTAACTCACCCCCCTCCCCACCCCCTTCATCCCCCTTATTTTCTCTCTTCACCCCCCCCACCCTTCCCTCACCTGGCACCATCTCCCTCTCTTCCCCTTCCCTTCCTTCCCTCCTTACCTGTATCACCCTTCCTTTCCCTCACTTACCTCTCCCTTCCCTCACCACTCTCCATCCCATTCCTCCCTTCCTGGCATTTCCCACACGGGCTAAGGTACGCGTCTTTCGCTCGCCTGCCTAAGCTAACACCCCGCTATGGGTCGAGAAGTTAAGTGAGAAATTAATAATGAACAAAAAGTTTCAAAGCTCGACGCCACCATGAAAAGATTCAAAACAAATGACAGTCGCTGCCACACAAAAATAAACAAATAATTATATCTCTACCTGTACCTGTTCTTGTATCTCTACCTGTACTGTTGTTGTTTTTTTTAATTAAGATAAATAAAATCAATTAAAACACACCTACACGACCGCCACCGTCTATAATTGAAACTTCATTCTCCGAGTGAAAGAAGAGAAGGAGAGTGACAGACAATGAAAGAATGACAGTGATAGCTTCCCTCACCGCCACCCACCACCACAATGTGCGGGAAATAATCAAACGTGTAGGTGCAGTCACAGCGAGAACATGTGGCCATTACTGAACTGTCACAGTCTAGATGAAGCTATTGTGGTCTCTCTCTCTCTCTCTCCCTCTCTCTCTCTCTCTCTCTCTCTCTCTCTCTCTCTCTCTCTCTCTCTCTCTCTCTCCGGTATTGTATAACACACACACAATCGTAGAACATAATAACACTGAAATAATGAAGAAAATTAATAATAATGTTTGTGGTGTACCAATTTACAAGTAACCAAGGATAATTACACAGGTAAACAAAGACAACAATGTAAACTAACACTCACAGGTCTACGATAGTAAACAAAAACACGACATCCAAATAGTTCCTGATTGTTCACCAAAAATAAGTCTATGTATGGTTCATCACTATTAAACTAAACTTCATATATAGACAGAGGTATTCAGTCATCCAGGGACACACTGGTTAGGGATGTACTGTATATAGCTGGAGCAGGTATACAAACAATGGTAAACAGTAAGTCAACACAACAGGATGAAGAAACTGCATTAATAGAGGCCGAATGTGTAAAGGACCTGGGTGTGTATAATGACAATGAGGTGAAGTTCTCGGGACATTGTGAGAAGAAGAGGTGCTTCCCCGTCTGGAGTACTGTCACCCCGTCTGGTCCCCGAGATATGCTAGACTCAGTTGATTGAAAATGTCCAAAGGAGGGCCACCAGACTGGTGCCTGCACTTTGGGACCTCAGTTACCCAGAGATATTGTATCGTCTGCAACTACCTAGCTTATACTACAGACGGGCAAGGGGGGACCTAATCGAAGAGTATAAACATCTCAGGGGGCACTACTCAGTCGAGTGTCCATACTTGGAGCTGGCGGACGCTCGCCCCACAAGGGGTCACAGCTCAAGATTGAAGAAGCCGCAAGTCCAGAAAACTGTGAGGGCTAAATTTTTCAGAGTGAGAGTTGTGAACTCTTGGAACAATCTACCAGAGAGTGTTGTGACGACACCGAGTGTGAGCTCTTTCAAGAGAAGACTTGACCAACACTGGAGCGGGTTCAGGTACATTCAGGATCCGGTACATGCCCAATACTTGCCAACAGTGCGTAACAGAGACGTGACCGATAACTCAAGCGGCTAACGAGCCGAACAGTGGTGAAGAGGATAAAAGTAAAAAACGTAAAAAAGTATTGTAAGGAAAACTGTGAAGACCAGTAGCCACCAGCGCCTCCCGCTCTATTAACACACTATCTCTCGTGTCCAGGTCAGCCAAGCTCACGGGGCACCACAACCCAAGGTCCGCTCATTAGTTATAACCCCAATAGTAATAAGACTTTATGAGCTTTATTGGACTACCCTTGGTGTGTGAGAGAGAGAGAGAGAGAGAGAGAGAGAGAGAGAGAGCACACAGTGGGGGGAGTAAAGGGACTTTAAATGGCTACTCTAGAAAAAAACAGCTGATGAAATCGCTACTTGAACACGTACACACACACACACACACACACACACACTTAAGACAAGATCAATGGACACGATCAAGTCAAGTTAACTGACAAAAGATTTTCAAACTCTTTATTATTCTTAAGTGTTGCCCTACCGACTACACCACCACCCACACCACACCTTTTCCCTCCACCCACACCAACCAACCCTCCACCCACACCACCCTTTTCCCTCCACCCACACCAACCAACCCTCCACCCACACCACCCCTCTTCCCTCCACTCCAGACCGCTCCTCCCTCCACCCACACCGCCCTCCACCCTCTCCCTCCACCCACACCACCCTCTTCCTCCACCCACACCACCCTCCTCCTCCACCCAGACCACCCTCTTCCCCCCACCCAGACCACCCTCTTCCCTCCACCCAGACCACCCTCTTCCCTCCACCCAGACCACCCTCTTCCCCTCCACCCACACCACCCTCCTCCTCTCACCCAGATCTGCCACCCTCTTCCCCCACCCAGACCAAACTCTTCCCCACCCAGACCACCCTCTTCCCCTCCACCCACACCACCCTCCTCCCTCCACCCAGACCACCCTTTTCCCCCACCCACACCACCCTCCTCCCACCACCCACACCACCCTCTTCCTCCACCCACACCACCCTCTTTCCCTCCACCCAGACCACCCCTTCCTCCACCCACACCACCCACCTTCACCACTCCTCCACCCCTCTCTCCACCTCCTCCCTTCATGATTCTGGTATTGCTCTCTCTCTCTCTCTCTCTCTCTCTCTCTCAACACCAACTGACATAACCTGACAGTAGGCTATTTAATCCCACTGGTGTGGTTCTGTCCGATTTTTGTCCAACATTGTTTTGTCCAATAGAAAACCTGTTTAGAGGGTTTTTGTCCAATGAGAACTTGCGTCTTCAAAAGAGCTCGGTCATGTCAGTCCTGTTGTTGTTGTTGTTGTTCTCGTTAAATAAATGGTTTCAATTTGAATTTCACTCTCAACTCGTTATACTAAAGACATACACACACACACACACACACACACACACACACACACACACACACACACACACACACACACACTCCACATATCAAGAAGCGCTCAACACACTGACCCTTTCGACTCTCACTGACCATCACCACGACCTCATCTGCAAATTTGGTA